>NC_084842.1:56212048-56567048 GCF_033115175.1 Lepus europaeus
CCAAGGGTTTCAGAGCAGTAATTAATCAGGCAAATGAGAAAGTACAGACCTCATCTTTTTATCCAATTAGAGAAACCTCGCTGGGGCTCGGGCACCATACTGCCTGGTTTTGTTGAAATGTATTGCGAATAGCGAGCGGTTTTACATCTTAGAAAATATCAATATTTACTTTAAACTTAGAAAGAAATTAAAGAACAACAGTATAGATTAGTTATCTGTCACAGAATACAGGGAGGCTGCTATTGGGTTGCTACTGCCGGCTATTTTGAATGAGGCTCACAAAACTGTCCCTTCCACCAGCTGGAAGCTAATGTCAGGCTTCCTCCTCAGGTTTTTTAAAAGTATTTGTCCCCCGTCCATCAGCCAGATGTCATGGGTTTGTTTCCACTGTTCTAGACCTTTACCCCCAAATCCTAACCTGTATTCTTTCCTCCATAGCCTACAGAAGTCCTTCACCACCTAAAAATATAAAGAAATACGAGTTCCAGGGAAACGCTGCCAGGTCACTGCTGCACGAATTTGCTTCCTTTGCTCAGTGTCATGCTTCATTTGGACTGCCTGGATCTTCAAGTACTTAACTGGCTCAAGACCACCTGGCAGCTGTTGGCTGTTTGTCGCCCTTTCCCACTAACACCAAAGATTCAAGGAAGCTCAGGTCTGGGAGAGGTAGTGGAGGCCACTGAGGCTAAACCCCGGCTCTCCTGATGAGGAGACTGAGGCAAGGCAAGAAGGAGAACTTGCCTTCCAGACTTCTGGTCCAAAGCTCCTTTCACCCAGCTCTGAGATGAGAGGTTGCCTGGCTCTTTACTTTTGGTCTCTAGCCTGCCTCCTTGTCAACAGGACATGATGGTTACGAAGAAGTGAGTAAAACAGAATACAAATTGAAAAAGCATCATGACTACTCTAAGTGCAACTGCACTAGCAGAGCAAAACTGTACTTGAGGCACACGCTTGGTACAGTGGTTAAGACACCATGTGGGGCACCCGCACTCCCATACTGGGGCGCCTGGGTCCAACCCACAACTCTGCTCCTGGCTCCAGCTTCCTGTGCACCCTGGAAGACAGCAGGTGATGGCACAGGGACTTGGGTCCCTGCCGCCACATAGGAGACCTAGGTCCTGGTTTCAGCTTGGCTCAGCCCCAGCTGTTGCAGATATTTGCGAAATGGACCAGGTGATGGAAAATCTTTGCCTTTCTGCCTTTCAAATATAAACAAACAAATAAACAAATGCTTAAAAAGAATAAAACTGTACTGACACAAAAACACAAACTCATACAAAAAAAAAAAAAACCCACTTCCTTTCATATCATAAAACCAACACACTCTGGGAAGCATAGAGGAAAAAATTAAAATAACCCATAATCACATCACCACAGATCGTTTGCATTTTATTGTATTTACTTCAAGGATTGTCTTAAGTCATGTATGACCAAAAAAATTTTAAAGTTACATATAAAGGAAAAAAGTAACATTTTGATTTTTAAATTTCCAAACCTTTTAAAAATAACACTATATGAAGTACTCAGTAAGGTATAAAGTAGAGCAATGGAAAAGTAAAAGCTCACATCTCACAGTGTTAGAGACAAAGGGAGACCGTTTCTTGTGAAGGAGGAAGAGAAGGTGCTTACTAATGCACGGTCATTCATGTGTGATTCCATAGAAGTTTCCTTCCACGCCACAGTGGCATTCCCTGAGCACATGGGCTGTGTCTGGTCATGGCTGTGCCTGTTCCCAGGGCTTGTGAACCATCAGATGGACATCTCATGATCTTCCACAGCCCATGGCCAAGCAGCCATCAGCCATTCTCAGGTTTACCCCAGCTGGAAAGAAGGCAGATCACTCCATCACCCTGGGGCCCCCAGACTGGGTCAGAGACAAGGACAGGATCGATGGAAGGCCAAAGACGGCACTGGTTTGGTTGCATTTCTAAAAACATGACTGAAGAAGGGAGTTGCTAAGCCTGTCATCCAGAACACTAAAACCAGATCCCTCAGTCAAGCCCCAGACAAGGAGCGAGCCCTGGGTAAATGAGCTTTACAAACGATAAAGAGTGTCCTCATCCTGAGAGATGAGATGGGGCACATTAATGCACATACCCAGATTTCAGTGAGTTTTAGGGTCACAGGCTCTGCAGGAAGAGCCAACTCCTCGGCCCAGTTCTCCCCCAGGGGAGGGGTCAGGGGCTCACTTGTGTCAGAGATGGTTCCAGTTTCTCTGGAGGAGGCAATGTGGGGTCAAGGCTATAGTGACTCTGGCATCTGCCTATCTGGGTTGAAATCCTGGCTCTTCCAGTTACTCTGCAACACGGGGGGAAGCTAATTAATCCTGCTTTGCCTCTATTTCCCATCTGTAAAGTAAGGATAATAAAAGTCTACATCAGTGGCTGTTTTCACAGGGTTGTTGGGACCATGAAAGGTGATAATATAAGTTAAGTGTTTGGCACAGTATCTGGAGCAAAGTCATTAAGGGCCTCCCATTACACATCACCTGTCCCCTTTCTCCCAACATATACACCAATGCTTCTAAACTTCATGAGAATGCTAATCTGACATGCACAGCATGGGACAGCAGGGGTGTGCTCCTCGCCTAAAAGAGCTGACCTTGTGCCCAGAGTCTCACAAACTCTGTAAGTCACATAGGTCCTTCAGCTGTTTGCTTGCTCTATCTGCCTGTCTATCCACCCATCCATCCATCCACCCATCCATCCATCCATCCATTCATCATCTATCATCTGTCTACTTACCTGTCATCTACCTCTAGCTCTTTTTCCATTTCTACTGGATTTCAAACCATGGGACATAAGTTCCTCTTTTATATGGTGCTTCTGAGTGACTCTCATGGCCCTTCTATGTGAATTAGGAAAGATACCCCCATCCCAAACAAATGCAGCCACACGGTCAGGTATGAACTTCAGCCTCACTTGCCCCTTTGACAGGCCCTTGTTTGCAGTGAACACCTGCACCTTGCAGCCTGAATGGGGGATGGAGTCCATGCCACACCATCCCCTTCATCCTTCGTTCCTCTCTTCTTTTATCTTCTCCTTGAGCATCATCCTGAAGCATTCATAACCAGAAGCCTTAATTCATATGAGCTCATGAAAACAGATTTTTGGGTGAAATAAGGAATATCATCTAGGAATTAAGATTATCGAGAGGGGAGGGTGTTTAGCCTAGCAGAAGGCATTGTGTCCTGTATCATAGTGCCTGGATTCGATGCCAACTCCTGACTCAGTTTCCTGCCAGTGCAGACCCTGGGAGACAACAGGTGATACCTCAAGTAATTGGTTTCCTGCCACGCATGTGGAAGACCTGAATTGAATTACTGGTTCATGACTTCAGTCCAGCCCAGGGCTGGCTGTCACAGGCATTTGGGGAGTGAAACAATGAATGGGAGGGAGGGCTCTTTCTTTCTTTATCTATTTCTATCTATCTCTCTGCCTCTTAAATTCACAAGTAAACTTTTTTTTAAAAAAATTATCTAGTATGTCAGTTAGGGTTCAGTCAGAATACTCTGTTAAAATCTATTTTCAATGTAGGCATTTGGCTCAGCAATTAAGTCGCTGCTTGAGAATCCTGCATCCTTATTTGGGGTGTCTGGTTGGAGAGGTGGCTACTCCACTTCTGATCCAAATCCTGCAAATGTGTACCCTGGGAGGCAGCAAATGACAACTCAAGTACTTGGGGCCTTGCCACTCATGTGAGTGACCCGATGGCATCCCAGGGTCCTGCCTTTGGCCTGGCCCAGCCCTGGCTGTTGCAGGCATTTGGGAAGTGATCCAGTGGATGGAAACCACCCCCATCCCATCCCCCCATTCTGTATCTGGAGCTCATTCTCTTTCTCTCTGTCATTCTTTCAAATAAATATTTCTTAAAAATATTATCTCATTTAATATGCCTGAAACATTATTATTAATTTTTTTGTTATCTTCAATTTAGAGTTGGAGAAAGTAAAGGCCAGAGAGGTTAAAAGACCCACCCAATAACACACTAGTAGGGGGTGACATAAAATTCATGTCTGTTTTACTGGAAAATCTATGTCTATAACCATAGTCAAGTACCTCATCGTTAGCATGATATAACTTAACAATGGTTAAAACAAGAGCTACTCAAAGCAATCAAATAATAAGATGTAATCAGATACTACCAATGCCATAGTTATGCAAAGAATATTGTGAAGTAAATAAAATATGAATCAATATATTTATCAAAAGTGATCAAAGTATAATTAGGGTCAGTAATCAAATCAATCAAGTATTAATATGCATTAGCATTTTCAACATCTAATTATAGAGCACATAATCAAAATATAATGGTGACAGGGATAATAACAGTCATTCTTTAAGTAACTCATCTAAAAGCCAGCATCCTTACCCATCCATAGCCAAATCTAAACTTTAATGAATCTTATGAATGCCATCCAGAATCCTTCCCTGGCCCCATGAAAACCCCTCTCATTAGGGAGTCCATATAATTTAAATTTTGAGATTCTAAGAGGGCTTTATGAATAATTACATCACATCAATTGGTCCATATACATTCAGGTATATAAATATCCTACCTGTAATCAGCTTTGTTCTCAATTTTTAAAAATTTCAACCCAAATTTTAAAAAGTAAGTCAGGCCCTATTTTACACAAAAATGATGCCACATATTTGAAATATAATGGCCAGTGAAACAAAATTCCTCATCTTACAGTTTTCTACTAAGAAAGTGGATACTAGAAAGTCAAGCTCAATGCAATTAGCTATATGTGGGGACAAAATAGGATGCTATGAAAGCATAAAGAGAGAGAATTATCACAGTTATACAACGTATCACCCTTAAAACAACAACGGTCTTATTATAGCTCATGATTTTGTGGATCACAAATTTAGGCAGGGCCTAACTGGGTGACTCTTCTATGAACCATGGCATCAGTGTAGATGACTCATCATCATAGCCTTGGTGGGTAGGCTGGTCTGGAGGGTATGAGACAACCCAACCACATCTGGCAATGGCTGGAAAGCTGGGTGCACCTGCACTTATCCACTGGAGCACCTACATGTGGCCCCTCCACTATTGCAGCCTTGGGTACACAGATTTCTTACATGGCAGCTCAGGGCTTCAAAATTGAGTGTTGTAGCAATTAGAGTGGAAGCTGCATAAGCTCTTATGGCCTAGCTCTAGAAGTCATACACTTTCACTTCTACCATATTCTACTGGTTGGAGCAGTCAAGTGTGCAGCAGACTCAAAGGCAAGTGATATGATCCCTACCTCTCTATGGAACTAGTGTCAAACAGTTTGCAGTCTTATTTTAAAATTGTGCCCAGAATCAAAGAAAGGCTTTGTGAACAGAGAAAGATTTCTTTAGCTGAAAGGTAGTAGGAATCAGCTCACAGAGCGAGGGGAGAGGGAAGAGTGAAATTTTGCAAAGGTCCCTAAGATGACATAAAGTATGGATTATTCAAGGAAGTGAAAATGATGAAGCAGGGAGAACAGGGGAAGAATGGGAAAGAAATTGCACTAAACAGATACAGCAGACAGTGATACTGAGTTCAGAATCCGGAAGTGTTTGAGTTCCTATTCTGGCAAACAAAATATGTTCAATAAATGAGAATGAATAACAAATGAATGAAAGAATATACAACGTTATCTTGAGTAGGAAGAATGGCATGATTATCTATTGTGGTGTTTTCAGGCTTAATGGAACAGAAATTCTGGGTCAGAATATAGGCTGCATTTCTTACATAATTGTGATATAGTGCATTACAACCTAGTAAACATAAGTGTGTGTGTGTGTGTGTGCGTGCATACTGAAATGAAAGTTTCAAGAAATAACATTAACCCTCAATATAGACAGGTAATACACTCTGACATCTAATCTAGTCTCTTCAACCTTGTTTGATTTTCTAAATGCTGTTCACAATCCACTGCAATGGTTCAAGATTCACCAATGCATTCAAATCCACTGTTTGAAAGACATGCTCCAGAAGGGTCAAATCAAGACCTGAAACGCCCAAGTGCGAGTTGACTTAGCTTCCGTATGCATTTCACACAGTTATAGTCAGATACGCAAAAGGTGAAAAGTGGAGTCTATTTTATGGTATAAACAGAATACTTAAGATTGTGTAACTTAGAAAGAACAGAGTTTAATTCTTATCGTTCTGGAATCCGAGAAGCTGAGCCGAAGGACTCATATCTGGTTGAGGGCCTTCTTGAGCCTCTTCCAATGGCAGAGGCAGAAGGATAAGAGGCCCATTCAGGCATGAGTCCACACTCGCACACGCACAGGGGTGGCAGAGAGAACAAATGCATCCTCTTATCAAGAACCCACTCCTGGGGTTATGAGAGCAGAACCCAACACCCAATCACTTCCACAAGGTCCCACCTCCCAGCATTGCTCCAAACAGGAACTTTGGAAAAGTTTTACAAAAAGTATCCTCTATTTTCTTCTACTTTCCATGCTGCAAATCTAACTTTCCACCAAGAATCATGATTTTCAAGCTGTGGGTATGGAAAGGGGAGTCTCTAGGAAGTGAGTGGGGAGAGGGATACCAGTTGTTCTCATTGCCAATCAGCTTCATTTCCCACTCATTTCTTCCTCTCCCTTTCTCAGTGCCTTGGAGGCTGCCCTGTTAGGATTGCATCACCCAGCTTCCCTGATCTTTACCTCCCAGTTGGACTTGACCACTGAGTGCCACTGGTCGGAACTCAAAGAATGAAATGAAAGAGGAATTGGGGCATTTAGCACTCTATTTCCTATCTGCCGGGCCACATTTTTGGCAATGGCTACATTCTGCTGTGACCACAGTTTCTGTCTCACTGACTCTGTAACATCAGCCCCTGCCCCACTGCCTCTCTGTAAATAAATCCTTCAGTAAACCCTCTCCAGTTAGATCTTCTGAGTGCACCATGTGTCTTCTGAATGATCTGAATGGCCCAAGAGGTCATGGGAAAGAGGGCCCAGAACCCCCTGCATTTTTGTACCTGAGACCAAGGGAGAGAATTAAAGGGCTGGGATGATACTGCTGGGCATCCAGACATAACAGAGGATGTTACCCCTCACAGCCAACCCTATACGGATCTTGATTTCGAAGCCAAAGGCAAATCCTGCTCCCTACTAGACCTCCAAATCTCTCACAATTCTGAGTTATTACCAGAAATTCCTTTAACCAAAGATAGAGTAACCAGACATTTAAAACTTGAAAATACAAACTCCTTCCAGAGAAAACCAATGAAAGTGAACATGTTTGAGGTCCTACGGGGCTAAACTTACAGGGTCAGTGCCTTTCCCCCTGAATGAACATGACCTTGGCCCTCAGGCACACATGGAGGAGAACAGGAGAGATAGAGGCATGACAGTGTGCTAGTGAATGCATGTTTTGATCTTCCTCTCATTTTATGGCACACAGCTCTTTAAGTCCTTGGAATCTCAAGGGTGTTATTTTTAATTATTTTGGTTTTATTTGGAAGAGAGACGGAGAAACTGTCTGGTTCACTCCTCAAATGCCTTCAACTGCCAGGGCTGGGCCAGGCCAAGGCCAGGAACCAAGAACTCTATTATGGCAAGAACCCAAGTTCTTGCTGCCTCCCAGGGTGTGCATTAGCAGGAAGCTGGATTGGGAGTGTTAGCAGGATGCAAACCAAAAATTCTAATGTGGGATACAACATAGGATAGGGTATCCTAAGCCACAACTTAACCCACTGAGTGGACTTAGCCACTGCATGAAATTTCTGCCCATCAAGGGTTTTTTGTATGTTAATGAGACCACCAAAGGTGGAGGGCTCCTGGGTAGCCTCAGCATAGGGACCTGTTTCCAAGAGAACTAACCAAGTGACTGAAAGGTTAGAACTTTCAATCCTACCCCCAGACCTCTGGGGAGGTAGAAAGACTGAAGGTTGAGCCAATCACCCATGACCAATGAGTTAATCAATCACACCTAAGCAATGAGTCCTCCATAAAAACTGAAATGGACAGGCTCTGAGTTCATCAGTTGCTGAACACATGGAGGTGCTTTAGGGCGATGAGCTTGGGGGAGGGGGGGGCAGGAGCTCTGAGCCCCTCCACCCAGGGGCTTGTCCTGTACACTTCTGACACCTGATTCTTCCAGGGTTGGGTCCCTTTTATAATAAGTAGATAATAAACAGTAAATATAATAAGTGATAAATAGTTAAGTGCTTTCCTGAGTTCTGTGAGCCACTCAAGCAAAGGATGATTTTGTCTGTTAACAGATCATATTCAAGGAGGGGTCATGGGCACCTCCAGTGTGTAGTGAGCGGGTCAGAAGCTCAGGTGTGTGATCCCCTTAAAACACAGGACCTTCAGCCCCTCTCATTCTCCCCACCCAGCAACACAGAAAGCCCTTCGGACTGCAAGGCCCTGGGCTGCTCCTTGTTCTCTGCCAGGCCTTTCCTTCCTCCTCTTCCTCACCCTTGCCCTCCCTCCCCCCATCCCCAAACCCCATCCCCCACCACCACTTCCTTCCTTCACTCAGACACTACCTTGTAAGTGAACTATGCTGAATGCACAGCACTAAACTAATTAAAATCAACCCTATGTGAGGTCTCGGGTTGCAGCCAATTGCACACTACCTTTGCAATTGTTCCTATATCTGTGAGCCACCAGTATATTATCCTTAAATCAACTCATTCTTTAACTTAAGCCCTAATTGAACTTCATGCTAAACAGACACATCAGCAAAATCATACATTGGATGTAGCTGTGCTACTTTTTCTTATTATACACTATAATAAATACATGAGGCCTATTTAACATGTGTGTGCTATAAGATGTATTAAACAAAAGATATTTGTTAGCATGCGACTTAAAATCGTCTCTCTCACCGCACAGATACGTCTGCCACCCCCTGAGCAATGCTGCTGGAGAGGTTATTTTCAGGAGTCCAAGGCTAAGTCTTTCCTGTCACAAAGCTCTGAAGCTGGTAAGAGAAAGAGGGAGGGGGAGACTTCTTGGGAAACGGATAGCTGGTGACCAAGGCAGACTATAATTAAGTCCCAAAGCACGTGGCCACGCAGGAAAAAAGATGAGAGGTCAGAGGAACAGAGAGCCCCATAGGGCAGAGAAGGGCTGATAGGTGAGGAAAGATTAATCTACACTGAATATATTGATTTGGAGGTGATACTTTCAGTCTTCCAAAGGCTCCCCAAAGCTACAGGACAAATGGTGACCTGCCCAGCACCCCCAGCCCTGCGTGACGGGCTCTGGCCCATCCCTGCAATCAAATCTCCCAGAATTCTTCTGGAGGATCTCTTATACAGACTGTTCATTGTTCCTCAACTTTGCCATCTTTTGTGGAGTCCAGTGTGTCTGCACAGGTTACTCCTCTGCCTGGAAAACTTTCCTCCACCTCTGTCTGGAGCAATTGCCCTCCAATGTTTCCATTTCAGGTCAAACATGCCCTCTCCCGTCATGACTGCTGGTTGCTATGCCGGTGCCCTTGTATGAGTCAGGAAGATCTGTTCCCTCTGAGAAGATACAGGCAGAAGATGGAGAGGCACAGCACTTGGTGAGCACACAGTACCTTGTATACATAAAAACACAACCTTTCCCTGCCGTGCACACATCCCTGCACCAGGGCCCATGAGCTGGATTTCCAGTCCACCTGGCTGGCACCCTTTGTGCAGTGCACATTCTGCACAACGGAATTGCCTTCTCCCCAGAATACAAGTTCATATTTTCTCAGCAGTGTGCATTGATTTATTCATACCCTCCAGTAGACAGTCAACAATTTGAAGGTGGAAACAGCTTCATCTATCTCTGTATCTCTGGCAATTAATAGAGTATCTATAAACTGGAACGGAATAAATATTTGCAGGGTAAATGAATTCTTGTGCATGTTGGAACAGTTCAGAAGGCAGAAGGCACTGGGGGAGCCTTGTAGAAGGGGAATGAACACAAATGAGAGTGAGTTTTAACCCAACATCTGCCCATACTGCCCGATACACAAGTGTTTCAATATCTTATACAGTGTACAAGTGGTCACAGAGTGCAGTGAATTGCAATGACAAATATTAACCTGGACAGAAAAACTACTTGTCCCTTCTATTCCAAACATGAATCAGTTGCTTAGGTCAGGTGCTGTGTCTGTCTCATCTCCTGCTACATCCCTAAAGCCTACATATACTACTGTTCAGCAAATATTGATTGGGATCGGCATCAAGGCACAGCATGTTAGGCAGCCAAATGGAAAAAACACCCACATCCCGTATCAGAAGGCCAGTTCAAATCTCAGCTGCTCTGCTTCCAACTTCCTGCTAATGCGCCTGGGAAGGCAACAGATGATGGTTCAAGTACTTGGGTCCCTGCTACCCATGTGGGAGATGTGGACGGAGTTCCAGGCTCCTGGCTTCAGCCTGGCTCAGCCCTGGCTGTTTCGGCCATTTAGGAAGTGAACCAATAAATGGAAGGTCTCGCTCTATCCCTCCCTCTCTGTCATTCTGCCTTTCAATAAATAAAGAAATATTTTTGGAAATAAAAAGAAATACTGACTGAACAAGTAGATGAAGTATGTGCTCCTTGCCTATTTCATTGTATATGAGCTTTTTAAATGAAAGGGATCCAGGTTTAGCACTGCAGTTAAAGGCGAAGTTGACATAATGATTCAGATATACCAAAAACAAAAAGATGTTTTGTTACTAGAACTGTTCATGTCATGCCCTAGAGCCCCATTCCCATTGATTGTATAAAGGAAACTTAAACGTGCCAGCAGAAGATAACTCACCCTCTTCCTATTTGAAATGTACCCCTTCGGTCTAACTTTGTCTCTTGGGAGTAAATATTTGTTCCATTCAAAGATCACAAGACCTCTTGGGGCCATTTCTCTCCTCCAAAGGGTTTTCCCTGGATGTGAGGGGCCGCTCCTCTATCCTCAACCCCATCCTCTGCTGGTCCCTGCTGTGGTGTGGATGGTTTCCACCGTGCGTCCTGTGTGGGTCTTCACTGAAGAACAGCAGAACCCACCCGGTTATCCTTAGGACCGTGGGTCCCGGACTGCTACAGCTTCTTTCTGGACACAGACTCTTCCTTAGTCCTCGAGGCCAGCATCTCAGCCTTCTGAGAGCCATCATCTGAATACGTCACTCAGACATTCCCACAATGCCCCAGGGCAGCCTCATGAAGCTCCAGCTCCATGTTAAACATAGGGCTCCTCTAAGGGATCTGTGATGCTATGCACAAGTCCTGTGCAGTATGAGTCCTTGCACCTGCCTGGGCTTAATTTTACCATCCCCCTGGTAGGGCAGGCTTCTCCAGTCCTCTCTCGTGCTTCCTTTGACCCTTGCCAGCCTCCAGCCCTCAGAAGGCTGGGGGGGGGGTATTTTTGGTTTATAATAAGACTGTTCAGATCACCAATTTGAGCCCCTCTGCTCTTGAGGTGCAAAAGAGAAATTTTTGTAATTTACAAATCCCCATTTACTCCCAAGGAATAATTCTGCTGCATCAGCAAACTTAACTGTCCAAACCAAAAAACCCCTCTCCATCTTCTCCCTTCTGCAACCCATGCTCTGAGGGTCTTTACCCTCAGATGACTCCAAATCCTGTTCAGAGGCAGACATTTAGCTGCCGAGTGGTTAAAACATAAGCTTAAGGCACACACATCCCACATCAGAGTGCCTGGACTGAGTCCCGGCTCTTGCTCCTGACTCCAGCCTCCTGCTAACACGCATCCTGGGAGCAGGAGTGATGCATCCAGTGATTGGGTTCCTGCCACCTGCACGGAGCCTGGATTGAGTCCCCGGATTTCCACTTTGGCCTGGCTCAGCCTCAGCCACTGTGGTCATTTGAGGAGTGAACCAGTGGCTGGCAACTGCCTCTCTATCTCTCTTTCTCTGCCTTACTCTCCCTGTCCTTCTGCCCCTCAAATCAATCAACCCCTGTTACTGGACCCTGCCTGGACCAAATCATCACCGAAGCCAGCCTCCTCCAGCTGGTCAACCATTGCCATGAATATGAACCAAAAGCACCGAGACTAGAGTCAGGCCACAGCGGATGCTGGCCCTACAAAGGCGCACGGAGTCAGGGTCATGGTCAGCATAAGGGAGGACAAACTTACAGCAGTTGCTCCAGAACCAGAAAGAAGTGGAGAAAGAATCGGACAAACGCACCAAAGGGCAACACCCAAAGCCACAGGGTCCTAGGGAGTGAAATAGGGATAAATAGCTTTCCAGGTCCCATGAGGCAGGGCCACACTTTCGGACTTTCTCGCTCAAAGAGTCTCTTGAATACCATATTCCTATGGGGCTAGTTGGGTGAATTCCTGCCCTTACTAACTGGAATGTTGGGAAAAGATACGGTCTAGTGAGTGAGTGGGTAAGGGAGTGAGGCTGTGAGGGAGTGGGTGAGGGAGTGTGTGAGTGAGTGGGTGAGTGAGTGGGTAAGAGAGTGAGCGTGTGAGGGAGTGGATGAGGGAGTGGGTGAGGGAGTGAGGCTGTGAGGGAGTGAGTGTGTGAGGAAGTGGGTGAGTGAGGGAGTGAGTGGGTGACTGGGTGAGTGGGCAGGTGGCTGACTGATTTATCACTTCCTAAGCCATCCCTCAGGAGTTCCAAGCGGGTAACACACACCCAGATCCAGACAAGCTGCTTGCAGCTCAGTTAAGCTCACTCTGCCTCCTTCAGGGCCGAGCACCGGCCCAGGGAAAGCTGGCTCCCTGGGAACCCCGAGCGCGGTCTGTTGACAGACAAAGCTGGCCTTGGTGCTTACCGTGCTCAAGGAGAACAGCAGGGTCTCGGGGTGAAGATGCAGGTGGGGATCAGCACACAACAGCCCCGAACTGATGGAAACAGCATGGCTGGAATTTTGATGCTGGAGATTCAAAGACTTGAGGCACAAGCTCTCACTGTTGGTTTGCATGAAAGAATTGGACAGAGGCCGGCGCCACAGCTCAATAGGCTAATCCTCCGCCTGCGGTGCCGGCACACCGGGTTCTAGTCCCGATCGGGGCGCCGGATTCTG
This sequence comes from Lepus europaeus, assembly GCF_033115175.1. Lineage (NCBI taxonomy): Eukaryota > Metazoa > Chordata > Mammalia > Lagomorpha > Leporidae > Lepus > Lepus europaeus. Next base: position 56,224,999 of record NC_084842.1, read on the forward strand.
TCCCAGTTGACCCTCTTCCAGGCTAGCTCTCTGCTATGGCCCAGGAGTGCAGTGGAGGATGCTTGGGCCCTGCACCCCATGGGAGACCAGGAGAAGCACCTGGCTCCTGGCTTTGGATCAGCACGGTGCGCTGGCCACAGCGTGCCAGCCACAGCGGCCATAGGAGGGTGAACCAACAGCAAAAAGGAAGACCTTTCTCTCTGTCTCTCTCTCTCACTATCCACTCTGCCTGTAAAAAAAAGAAAAAAGAAAAAGAAAGAATTGGACAGAGTCTTCTGGGGGGTTCCCATAGCAAATAGTGAAGACATTTTACTGGATAAGAGACTTCCAGAAAAACTAAGTTATGCTAATGGAGACAGAAGGTAGTACAAAGTTATGTTAAAGAGGAAAAAACTGGATTGTAAAAAGGAAAAGCTTTGACAAATTAAATTTAGGAGTTTATTTGCGCAAAGGATTCACAAACGGGACAAACCAGAAGACGTCAGGGAGCTCCCTTTGCAAAACGATCTCGGAGTCTTTATAGACGGAGGAAGTGAGTTACAGGAACAGCTTGCCTGGTCCTAGCTGGATGTTTGCTTGAGAGTCTGTGATTAGCAGAAACTTGTCTGCTGTGACTGGTGACGCTCACTTACTTGTTAGAAAATAGACTCCTAATTAGGCTCTCTGTCTGCTTCCACACTAATCTGGATTGCAGTTTCTTACTTAGCAACTCAAAGTAGAGAGATAGCCCCGGGTCAAGTTTAGGTTCCAGAGCTCAGTGTTTAGGCTGTGTGTGAGGGCAGACAGTCTCAGTTCTCCATGGGACTGAATATTCGGATAGCACTACCAGGCCTCCTTGGGAAAGCCCCTTCAGTCTCTGGGCAAAGCCACATCTCCCAGCTGAGGATGGCACAACCTAACAGGGTCAGGTAAGGCTTCTCAGAGGAGCAAACGCCTATACTGAGACATTAGCAGGGCCAGGGAGAGTGCCCGTGGGTGCAGGAGCCACAGTCCACGGGGCAGGGGCAGCAGGGGCCTGGGCCTGGGGGAGAGAGCAGTGAGTGGGGGAACTGCCTGCCTTCCAGGAGGTGGGGCTGAAGCTGTAGAACAGACCACGGAAAACCGTGTAGATCGTGTGTGCCAACAAATTTGGCCTTTTCCATGAAGGCGATATGAGCTGGAGGATTTGAAACAGAAAAGGAAACCAGGATCCCACACACATTTTTATAGCATCGTTTGGGTGGTTGGAGAACAGAAAAGGCACAGAAAATAGCTGCACCATGTTCAGGGCCAGAAAGATGCATTTTTGTGTCCCCTCACTTAAGAATTGCAAGTTCATAGGGCCACAGAACCTCTGGGTTGAACAGAACCCTGAAAATCACGCAGGCCGGCCCCTCCCTTGCACACTGTGCTGCAGAGCTGCAAGGAGCCCTCTCCCTGCCCTGGGGCCCCAAGGGGAGGTGGACAGGGGTCAGAGGGGGCCCAGCAGGCGTCCCTCACTGGGGGAGGCTGGGAGGCCAAGCAGCAGACCCTGGGAAACAAAATTCTCTTCCAGCCACCCACCCACCCAAGGCGGGACGGACTCCCCTCGCCAACTGATCAGATCCAAGCAAAACACACGCCTTTCAAAACACGGGGAAACATGTACCCAGAATGTGCTGTAACAACTCCAAAGCCAATTACGCTCCATCTAATCTAACCAGAGCTGATTTCCTCAGGTGGCCCAGCGAGAGGTCAAATGGCCATTCCCGAGGATTTCCACAGAGCTCAGCCAGAACACGAAGTTCCCGGCGCGTCCCCGGGGCCGCTAGCTCCACGGCCCAGGAGTTAAGCAGTTGAATCTTTTAATTTCCCTCCCTCCCCTGATAATTATAAATATAACACTGCGGTGAACTACAGCAAGCTCCCCGTGAGGTGAGGGGTCAGTGTTCACTCACAAAGGAAACAAACAGAAATCCTCCACATGTGACTGTTCCGCATGTGCACGATTTTCACTGATGAGGACCTGGAAGAAGAAACCCAGGAGGTATTATTTACCGATGAAAACACTCTGCACGCCCATAGCCGTCTCCGTACAGAAATCCCGTATTGCTTCTGTGCAGTCGGCACCACTTCCGGTAAACTGCGGTCGCTCGCGCTCTCAATCCATGGAGGGTCTGAGGGCGCCCTCTGGAGGAAGTTTATTCCCATTGCACCCACACACAGGTGAACCAGGCCTAGGAGACTGGCTCTCGGAGTAGAACGCTGGAGATCATGCGCTTCTCAGGGTATGTGTGCACAATCTAGGCCCACTTTTGGCTTCTCTTTTTATGCATGTCATTTGTTATTCACATCCAAAAACAGTGCTTCTGATCAGAAGACCTGGGTGGGTTGAAGTTCAGTGAGCACTATTAACCACCAAGGAGGTACTTTTCTGGAGGGAGTGTCCAGCCCCTGCATCTCATACTTGAGGGCTGGGTTGCCGTCTTGTCTCTGGCTCCAGACTCCAGTTCCCTGCTAATGTGCACTCTGGCAGAGAGCAGGCGACGGCTCAAGTAACTGAACTGCTGTCACCCATGTGGGAGACCTGGATCGGCCCCAGCCCAGCCCTGTCATCACACAAATTTGGGGAGTGAATCCATGGAGGGGAGAGTGCTCTCTCTCTCTCTCTCTCTCTCTCTGTCTCTAAAATTAATAATGATAATAATAAATGCAGAGAAGATGCTTCTTTCACTGCTGGGGCAGCCTCCAGAGCAGACGAGAGCTCGGCCTCTGCCTACCAACTCAACCAGAAGGTGGCCTCACAAGTCCATAACCTGGCATGGCTGGGAGCTGAGTCTGCCACTCCCTCAAAGCAGCCTCACTGCCCTTCCCTGAGGTTCCCGAAGCCACAGCCGAGGCCAATCAACGTCACACAGACTCCAGGCACCCACAAGACCCAGGCAAATCACACAAGCCCTTAAATGAAGGCTGAGGAAACCCTGGAAATTTTTAAATTATTTTTATTTGAAAGAGTTACAGAGAGAGAGAGAGAGAGGGAGAGAGAGAGAGAGAGAGATCTTCTATCTACTGGTTCACTCCCCAAATGGTCACATTGGCCAGAGCTGAGCCCATCCAAAGCCAGGAGCTTCTTCTGGATCTCCCATGTGGGAGCAGGGGCCCAAGGACCTGGACCACCCCCTGCTGCTTTCCCAGGTGCATTAGCAGGGAGCGGGATCAGAAGTGGAGCAGCCAGGACTTGAACTGGTGCCCATTCGGGATGCCAGCACTGCAGGCTGGGGCTTTAACCAGCTGTGCCACAGCGCCAGCCCCCACCCTGGAAATTTTGACCAGCAGTTGTGAGATAAGGAGGACAAAAACTTCTAAGACTTTAATATAAATGTTCATTGAACTCTTTCTTCCCAAATACGATGCTGAGGATTAAGAATAATGGGGCTACATCCAAGTGTGGAAATTCATTTCAAATAGATGAATAATCCATGTGTGTGTGAGAAGATCTAACATATAGTGTGACTGGGAAGGATGTCTTATCTTCCTGTTTAACTTTTTAAAAGATTATTTGAAAGGCAGAGAAACAAGAGAGAGAAAGCGATTGACAGACATCTTCCATGCATTAATTCATTGCCCAAATGCCCACCTGAGTTGAGCTAGGCCAACACTTGAAGCCCAGAACTCAATCCAGGTCTCTGATGTGGGTGATGGTGTCCCAGGTTCTCGAGCCATCACCTCTGCCTCTGAGGGTGCATTAGCAGGAAGCTGGAGTCAGAGGGGAGCTGGGACTTGAACCCAGGCACTCCGCTGTGGGACACAGGCATGAGAAGCAGAGTCTTAAACAGCATACCAAACGTCCACCTGCCCCAGTATGCCTCATCCTGAAGTCATTCAAGTGTCATTTAAAAAATGTCTTGTACTTATAGGCTTATAGAGAATTCGGTTTTGTTTGTTTGTTTAACACGCTGGAAATATTTTAAGAGTGATCCCTGATTATTATCTTAACAAAATACTGAATAAAATCTTATTAAATTGAATAGAAATGAGTGGGGTTTCAATGGTGTGGTTTTTAAAAAAGAAGACGAGAAGGAGGAAGGGGTGGAGGAGGAAGAAAAACAAATTGGCATCTGGAGAGTTCACGGACAGCAATTGCTTGAAATTGTGTCGAATCCTCCGTCCCACGATGCTACTTCCTCTTGCTGCTGCTGTGACACGAGAGAAGTTTTCGCAGCCAGAAAACCCTGGATCCCAGGCTGCCTGGGGAAGGGGTCTCAGCCCGCCAGCCGAAGGGGAACCTTCTGGTTTCTCCCGTGTCGTGAGCCCCCATTCCACCAGGGGGCAGAAGCTGACCCGAGTCCACCGCCGTTCCTGCGGGCTTCTCCGGGTGGGCGCCTGCAGGGCCCGGAGCGAGGCTTCGGAGGTCACCGGCGGGCGGCCGGTACCGGTCCGGGGGTTACCTGCGCGGCCGGTACCGGTCCGGGGGTTACCTGCGCGGCCGGTACTCGGTCTGGGGTTACCTGCGCGGCTGTACCGGTCCGGGGGTTACCTGCGCGGCCGGTACCGGTCCGGGGGTTACCTGCGCGGCCGGTACCGGTCCGGGGGTTACCTGCGCGGCCGGTACCCGGTCCGGGGGTTACCTGCGCGGCCGGTACCGGCCCGGGGGTTACCTGCGCGGCCGGTACCCGGTCCGGGGGTTACCTGCGCGGCCGGTACCGGCCCGGGGGTTACCTGCGCGGCCGGTACCCGGTCCGGGGGTTACCTGCGCGGCCGGTACCGGCCCGGGGGTTACCTGCGCGGCCGGTACCCGGTCCGGGGGTTACCTGCGCGGCTGTACCGGTCCGGGGGTTACCTGCGCGGCCGGTACCGGTCCGGGGGTTACCTGCGCGGCCGGTACCGGTCCGGGGGTTACCTGCGCGGCCGGTACTCGGTCTGGGGTTACCTGCGCGGCTGTACCGGTCCGGGGGTTCCCTGCGCCACGTCCTCCCCAGCGCCCCGCGGCTGTGCGTGTCCTGAGGCTCCCCGGGCCACACTACAGCCATAGCCTTGGGGTCCTGGCTCTGCCTGGAAAAGGGATCACAGATCTCTCTACACTTGGGCCCCAACCCCAAAAGTAACTGGCTCATGTGCCCCTGACCCTTGTCCCCAGCTCACCCGGAAGGTGAGGTGTAAGGGCCTCCCTTCTGGGGGACCCAGAAGAGTCCCTCGGCAGCGTGGTCTGGAGAGTCTGTGGACTCAGGGTCGGGGTGGGGGGAGCAAGGGGGTCGCCTCGCCCTAAGCCTCAGGGTTTTCTACCCTCTGAGACCCCTGCACAGCCCCCGTGATGATGTGGGTGAAATAGGCAGCTTGTGACCTGGAAGTCGCAAGCCCCCATGAGTAGTTTTCTCATCCTACTTGTCAGAACGCCGCCTTTCCTCCGGGACACCTGGGGGTGGGGGGAGGGGGCGCTATGAAAATACGGATGGTGAGGTCCGCGTGAACTTGTGGAGGTGACGCGTAACTCCCTGGTGGCTTCACGCCTGGAGGGCGAGGCACCACCCTGAGCTCAAAAAGCAAACTGGAAGAGGCTCTCTCTAATGGAAGAGGCTCCCTATCCCACCACGGAAAGGAGGGGTGCCGGGCGCCCCTTCCTTCAGTCATCTTCCCGCCCACCGCCCGCTCAGGGCAGGTGTTTCCGCGTGGGGCAGCCCTGCTCCTGTGTGTGTGTCCACTGTCCCTTTGAGTGAAGTCTGCCTTACCTTTGTCAGCACTTGAATTCAGGAGCCTGCAGTAACACACTCCTAGTACCCCCCACTGCCCCACATGAGAACCACCCTAGATGCTGGGGACAGGGTGGGGAGGGCAAGAGTAAGGGGACGACTGGGAGCATCGCTCCCCTCCACAGCAGGGGAGCCCCGCTCCTCATTGGCGGAGCTTCAGTTTCCGCCTCCATCAGAACGGGGACATGGTGTCCCTCCCCTAGCGTGGTGGAGAAGGTAAGGCGTTAACTCCCGGCCAGGCGCCTTACAGTCCGCTGCCCCTTCTGATAGCGATGGAAGTAGCAGGCCCAGCGGCCCGAGCAACTGCTCGCCGGCGGAGGAAAGGCACGGGATGGCCTCCTGGGAAGTGAAACCGCGCGAGAAAGAGCATCCGGGCAGACTGCGATGGGGACAAGTCAGGGTGTGGCCCAAGGATGAAGACACAGAGTGGCCGGGGCTGCTTCAGCCACACACACAGGACATGCATCTCGGGAAGACGGCCCTAGGGGCTGCCCAGCCAGAGCCACACACCCGGTAACACAGGGACAGCCACGGGCCCGGCGGCTGGCCTTGACGCCTCGCTCCTGCCACCTGCTGGGCAAAGCCCCAAGGTGCGGCCTGTCTGATTTTTCCCACTCCACCTGCCATCCATTTCACCATCTCCCGACCCAAACTTGTTTCATTTTAAAGTGACATTTCTTTGATTTCGTGTCTTTACCAACATTATCTCACACAGCCAATTAGAAGATAATTAAAGAATTTCCCAAAGCTCTGGTTCCTTGATGTCGGAAAGCCATTTGTTTTTCTCTGATGCTTCTATTAGCCTATTATTTCCATTGAGCCTATTTGTACACAGTACTCCACTACTCCAGACTCTCAAATTACTGATTTTTATGCTTCTTCCTTAGCACTTAATGCAGTTCATAAATTCCACTCTAAAAGTTTAGGCATAAATCACGCTAAAAGCCCAAGTTGCTGAAGAAGTCTAGCAACAAATCAAGCTTGGATTATCACGCCACCGCCATCAATCCTACATTCACACACTTCAGATTAAGGGTTTTTCTCCCCATTATTTAAATGGAATCTAAACTTCTTTTACAACTTTCCCCTAGTTTATATCAAACTCAGGGAAAAAAAGACTCTGCCTTTCAAATAATAAATAAATCCTTTTTTTTAAAAAAAAAGGAAAATTCAAAATGTTCACTTTTTTTCCTTTGTTATTCAACCTGAATTTTCTGAAGTCCATGCGTAAAAATCACTTCTGTACAGAAACAGGCAAATATAAAAAGACATCCTCAGAAACCATTAATGATTTCTGGTCAGGGAGAAAGGTTATCAGTCGAGCATATTCTGGGCAGAAAACGATTACATATACATCTCCAATACTCTGTGCACAATTTAGGTTGTTGTCAGGACCATTTGAGGTGACATTTGGCTGACAAAAGGCAAAGCCATTTTCCATCATCTGCTCCTGTAACTATGAGGATAAACCCCATACTGACAAGGCCTAGTCACAGGCCTTCAACGTGTTGCCCCACTTGCATTCCATGGTGATAATTTGGCCAGATCTTTTAAAAACAGATACATGGGTGCAAGGAACTCTTCTATGTGGAGATATTTTTCCTTATTGGTAAATAAATATTCCACCTGTGAAATGCAGAACATTAAAATTAAATGTCAATGACCATTCTGTGGTTCCCTTTAAAAGGCAGGAAATTTCTCTTAGACAACATAATAATAATAATAATCGGCTCTTTTCATCCTCCAAGCAATTTTGGACATTAACTAATCAATCTGTCCAACATCCGTGGTGAGGTGGATGAATAAGGATCATTATTTCCACGGCAGAGAGAAATGATGGGGAAAGTTGAGTGGCTGAGGCTCAGCGGAGGTCAAGGCCGTCTTCAGCTAAGAATCAGAGGCCCCCTCTTCAAGACCTTTCTGGCTTTGGGGCTTTAAGCAAGAAAATAGAAGCTGCAGGATCAGCCAGGAGGACACTGCAATATTCCAAGTGCTCTTTGTGTGATGAGGACAGTGGTAGAAATGAAAAGGAGAAGCCGAAATGCTTTGGGGGATCATGAGACCCTCCCTGGGAGGCAGCCATTTAATTTATTGACTCACTCACTGACTCATCACTTGCCTTCTTCACTCAGCACCTGCTGAGCACGTGTTGGCTAAATAATGGAATTTATCCATTTACCATGTGTTGGGTGTCTGCCAAGAACTGTGCAAGGTTTGGGAGATACTAAATGAAAAAGACACAACCCTTGGTCTTGCTTTCCTAATCTATGACACCAGGGTCAAAAAAAGCTGCTCTGTACACAGAGATCAGGAATTCCCACCCATCTGCCTCTCAGCTCGCTCTCTCCAGGATTATCACAGCTGCTGCCTTGCTTGGCTCCACAGTTGTCATCTCTGTCTTCAGATCTTGTTTCCAGTTTGCTGCTTGGGTATTTTTCTACACTTTAAATATGAGTCTAGGGGCTGATGCTGTGGTGTAGTGGGCTAAGCCTATAAGTGCCATTTTATGTCCCAGCTGCTCCTCTTCTGATCCAGCTCTCTGCTATGGCCTGGGAAAGCAGTAGAAGATGGCCCAAGTCCTTGGGCCCCCGAACCCACATAGGAGACACAGAAGAAGCTCCTGGCTTCAGATTGGCTCAGCTCCAGCGATTGTGGCCATTTGGAGAGTGGACCAGTGGAGGGAAGACCTTTCTGTCTGTCTGTCTGTCTCTCTCTGTCTGTACCTCTACCTCTCAAATAAATAAATAAATCTTTAAAGAAAAAACCTTGAGGCTAACAGCTCTTGCTTCCAGGCCCTGGGCTGTGGTCCACATCCTCCAGAACAAAGTCCACACCAGGCCCTTCCGTCTCGGGCTGAGCTGCTCTCCCCAGTCTCATCTCCCTTGCTCCTTCTTCTCTACCACATGGAACTGCTTTCAGTCCACTAAACAAAATGCGATGCAGTTCTGCTTGTTTTCCCACATTTTTCTCTCTGCTTAAAATGCCATCCACCCCTGCTCTCCAAGTGGCCTGTCTAGTGAACTGCAGCTCTTCCTTGCTTCCCTTCTGGAAGTCTTCTCTGACCTTCCTAGCCAGCATCCATCACTCTTCTCTGTGCGACCACATCACCCACCCCTCTTGAAAGTACAAGTACCCATTGTTATCCATGGACTGATTTAGGGACATTTGCTATAGGCCTGTACAATTTTTTATCCAATGGTATCTAGCCAAATCAGAAGCCATCATGATAAATCTGCATATTTAGGTTGCACCCAAATGCAGGCAAAAGGGGATAGTGCCCCACAATCATGTGTTAGCTATTTTCCCAAGAGGACCTTATTTGGAGGTTCCATTCTTTCATATCATGCATTATCACTCTCAGATACTCCATAATGTTAAGTTAAAATGTCTACCAAAAAATGTATGAGAGAAAGCAGATGGATGGAAGACATCAGGAAAAGTTCACACTTTAGAAGGGACAAAATGTTTTTTCACTTAAAATTTTTTTTTCATTTTAAAGATTTTATTTATTTGCTTTAAGGTAGAGTAACAGACAAAGAGAGGGAGAGACAGAGAGAAAGCTCTTCCATCTATTGGTTCACTCCCCAAATGGACACAACAACCAGAGCTGGGCCAGTCTGAAGCCAAGACCAGGAGCTTCTTCAAGATCTCCTTCATGGTTGCAGGGGCCCAAGCACTTGGGCCATCTTTCACTGCTTTTCCAGGCCATAGCAGAGAGTTGAATCAGAAGAGGAGCAGCCGGGACATGAACCAGTGCCCGTAGGGGATGCAGGCAGAGCTTAGCCTACTATGCCACAGCATCAGCCAGGACAAAGTATATTGATAGGCGTAAACACACAATGAACTCAACTTGATGATACACACATCCATCTCTACATTTTCTATGCATGAAAAAATGCAGAAACATTTTGAAAGTGTTGATTATCTGGAAGGCTTCACTGGATGTAATGTGGTATCTTTTCAATCTAAAGAAACATTATATCTAATTGATCAACAGCCACAACCAGAGTGGAGTGCACTTAGTCTATGTTCTTTGCAGGAGAAGTAAAACATAATTTATATCCAACACTCTTCACTATCTTCACATACCACACAAGATCTTCAGAAGTTCATTAAGTGCTAAAAAATATTAAACAATTGGTGTGTAAAGTGTCTTATATTAAACCAAAAAAATCTTTGGTGGCTAGCTATATATCTGAGAGATTCTTGGAGAAATTAGCTGGAATTTTTGGGTGGGATGAGGATACATTGTTATGCTTCCAACTAAAAAATAGAGTACAGGTTCCCTTCCTGCAAATATGCAATCCAACATTATCTTTAAAGATTAGATGCAGAAGACAGGAATGCCTACATTTGCTTACACAGTTGTCTTCCCTTTTCCTATACAAGACTGTGAATTCCTGAGCCAGGGATTTGACTTTTGTTTATCCATAAATCTACCTCCAGATAAAAACACAGGACCCATCACTCAACAAATGTATAATGGATGGATGGATGGATGGTACAACTGCAATATCACTAGGTGCCTCTTTCCTTGGAATCCACCAGCAGACTCCCAACCTCCTTCTGGTTTCTGTGACTTTGCTGTCCTCCTCATGACATGACAATCATGGAAAAAATAGATCATAGGAGACTATTTTGAGAGCTGGATATTAAATAGATGCAAGTGAATTAGCAGTTGTCAATGGTTGAGTAGAAACAGAAGGAGAATCCCACAAACCAGCCTATTGTCTTTACTCTTGCCTCTGATTTTTGCACTTGATCCAGCTTAGCGTAAAGTTGGAATTTCCAGAACTGCAAGTCCCCTCCTTCCAGAAGAAAAATCAACATTGTTCCTTTCCAAAAGATACCCCCACCAGGACAATTTCTCTTTGCATCATCCATTTCCCAACAGGGAATCACGCTTGTTCTCTGCTCAGGATTGCCTGTGTAACCAACAACATAGGTTTTGAGCTCTGTGAATCACATTGTAAATCCCCTGACACCATCCTAGGCTCTAGCCCCTGCCACCATTGCTGGAAGCCAGGTGGCCACATGGCCCAACCACCAGTGTCAAGCTCCATCCCCATCCTAATGGGATTCGCTGCTCCTACATCCCTGCCTGCCCCTCAGCAAAGTTTTAAAAGGACCTGTTCCTGAACACGTTGCTCTCTCCCTCTCTCTCACTCTCTCTCTCTCCTTCTCTCCATCTCCTGATCTCTCTACCTCTCTTGATCTCTCTTATGCTCTCCTTCTCCTCCTTTTCCTTCTTCACCTCTTCCCTCCAATCTGTCGGGTATCCCCCAATAAATTCTTTCCCTTAAAAAAAATCATATTGTAAATCAATAACCCCCAAGCCATAGGCTATGCATTCTTTATCAACTGAGTCTTTATAAACAAAAATAACAAGATTCCCCAAACTTTCACTAGGTTTAAAAGAAAAAGTATTCTGTAAGCTTATTGGTAAGCAACCCCTAGCACCTATTACATGAGCTACGAATCCAGACACTGGCTTCTAGGAATCAATACACACTCAAATTGCTTTATCAATATGCACGTGCATTTATTCCCTTCAAGGTTACTTTGGCTCCTTCAGGGTAGACGCTCATTTTTTCTCTTATAGCCATGCCCTTGAAGTTGAGTGAGAAAAGTGGAAGGAAGACGCCTTCCAAGGACATCACTTGTATATTTACAGCCCAGGGAATCACACAGACCCAACCTGTAAGATGGGCCAATGCCTCCACCTGCTTTTTCTGTTTACTTGAGGAATTTGCTCTCTGTTCATTCACAAGATTCATTGAAGGGTAGCAGCCTATGCCACGTCAATATGTGCCACTTGTCATAAGGACTATTTTCAAGTAAAAGCACTTAAGGAAACAACAGATGCAAAGAAGTACAATGCCCCTCTCCTTTTCCTTCCTGGAATAAGGACATAAAAGCCCCATGTGGAAGATATCCTCTCTATTCCAGAAGGAAGAGAACATTCTTATCATCAAGAATGGGTAGTTGAGGAGCAGGCATTTAGCCTAACAGTAAAACATCACTTGGGATGTCCACATATTGTATCAGAGTATCTGGGTTTGAATATCAATCCTACTCTCAGTTCCACCTTCCTGGTAGGACGCACCATGAGAAGTAACACGTGATGGCTCAAAGAGTGGGGTCGCTGTAGCTCTCATGGGAGACCTAGATTAAGTTCCCAGGTCTGGCCTTGGCCTGGCCCAGCCCTGGCTCTTGTGAGTACCTGGGGAGTGAGCCAGCAGATAGGAGCCTTCTCATTCTGTCCATCTGTCTCTCACTCTCTCCCTCTCAAATAAATAAATAAGTAAAAATAGGAAGTGAGAGGGATTTCAAACAGACCTTGTTAAAAGTATTCTTATTTTCCTTTAGCCTCTATATGTAATTTTGCTACTTTCCCACAATTGCCCCTCTCTGTTCAACCATGTATAAAAGTATTCAGGTTTTGCTACATCTTTGGATCTTTATTTCCTTACCAGGGCTCCCATGTCATATAAAACTCTTATTAATAAATGTGTATGTTTTTCCCCTACTGATCTGTCTTACATAGGTTTAATTCTCAGACCCAGCCAAAAACCTAAGAGGAAATTCTCAGGCCCAGCCAAAAACCTAAGAGGATGGAGGTAAAATTTTGCCTACCTAACATCAAGGTCACCAATCACTTAAGTAAAGTAAAAGCATACCAATTTTAGCCTATTTTTATCAAAGAACTTGGTGATTCTATTTACATACTCCAATAAATGATGATTGCCCTGACACCCAACCACTGTGTAGTGCCTTGAAGGCAGATAGCATCAAGATCTGGCTCCCAGTCTCCTTCCCTCAACAGTTCCCTCAGGGACCCTACAAGGCCCCTAATCACCAGACTCCTGAGGTCATTTGTTTTTTCAACAGGTGACATCTTGTTGTCCAGGCTTGTCTCTCAGGGATTCTTTTCCAGGAACCCCAGGCCCAGGCACAGAGTAACTACCACCCTCATGGAGCCTCCAGACTACCTGAAGCCCTACTTTGCCATCATCAAAATTCCCTAAAGGACAGAGTGTCCTCAACCTATTGAAGAAGGGCCATGAGTAGTGCAGACCAACCAGGAATTTGGACATGAGCTGAACATGCCTCCTCTCAGCCCCAAATTCAATCTATAAGAACCTTTACTCCTAACCTCTTGGAAAGCCTGGGAGTTAAGCAACAGTTGCCCAGCTCCTTCCTCTGGGCTTTTCTGCTCAACAAGTAAGTGGTCACCATGCAAGAGTGGGGGTGGGGGTGGATTCTATAGCAACTCCTACAACCAGTTTTGGGGTATTCCATATCAGCATGAATATATCATGCTCTGTGGAGGCATCCTGAGTATAAAATTTACTGAATGCATGTTACCTAGCTATTTTGAACTCATTTTATCTGGAAAATAGCAATGGTAAATGTGACATATTAGGTTGTCATGAAGATTCAATAACGAAAGCTTCATAAAGTACCTGGGGCTGACGTCATGGAACAGTGGGTTAAACCACGGTTGGAATGCCGACTTCCCAAAGCAGAGTGAGGGTTCAAGTCCCAGCTACTCTGTTTCTGATTCAGCTCCCTGCTAATGTGCCTGGGAAGGAGATGATGACCCAAGTACTTGGGTCCCTGCCACCCATGTGGGAGACCCAGATGGAGCTCCTGGCTCCTGGCTTCTGCCTGGCCCAACAATTTGGTGAGTGAACCAGCAAATGACAGCTACTTCTCGTTCTCTCTCTCTCTCTCTCTCTCCTCTCTACCTTTCAAATAAATAAATATTTTTTAAAGTGCTATATTTGCATTCTCTCTGGCAATGAATGAGCGTTCCTGTGGCTTCATGCTGTTGGAGTCGGAAAATGATACCCAAGGTGAAGGCCTCAGGAGCAGCCTGGCCTTCTCCAGCCCTCCTGTCCCTCATTCTCACCCAAGACAAGCTCTCAAGACAAGAATTCTCCTTTCCCAAGTGGGCCATAGAAATCAGAACCCCATTTCCCCAAAGCTAGCTATTAAGCCTGAAAATGTTATTCCAAGTTTCCCATATCCTTCTGTATAACAACTGGTCATAGAGAAGTTCTCTGAATAATCTTTTTTTTTTTTTTTTTTGACAGACAGAGTTAGACAGTGTGAGAGGGAGAGAGAGAGAAAGGTCTTTCTTCCGTTGGTTCACCCCCCAAATGGCCGCTACAGCCTGTGCGCTATGCCGATCCAAAGCCAGGAGCCAGGTGCTTCCTCCTGGTCTCCCATGTGGGTGCAGGGCCCAAGCACTTGGGCCATCCTCCACTGCCTTCCCGGGCCACAGCAGAGAGCTGGACTGGAAGAAGAGCAACCGGGACAGAATCCGGTGCCCCACCTGGGACTAGAACCCGGAGTACCGGCGCTGCAGGCAGAAGATTAGCCTAGTGAGCCGCGGCGCCGGCCTCTCTGAATAATCTTATTTGGTTATCAACCATAAGACTCCTCCCCAACCTCCTTCCAGAAAGGGTTCTGCTCCATACCTGGAAGGAAGGAATTCTGCACAGAGAGACCAAGAAGAATCTGGACAGAGCTTAATGGATTCCCTAATCGGTCTATTACTATTAAACCATACCCTTTTTGTCCAACCACAGTTCTACTTGGCTTACTATGATTCTTTGACCCAAGGACAGAAATGAAGGGTTCACCTGGGTCTTTATTCTGAAGGCTCCCATTAAATAAACCTGCATGCCTTTTTCTCCTATTAACATGCCCATTGTCAATTCATCTCAGGTGACCTTCAGAAGGCAGAGGGAAATTTTTTTTGCCCCTACAACACCCCCACAAACATTTGGTGATGGCGGTGTTTTGTATCTAGACCTTTCTAATGGGTTTGTAATGGTATCGCCTTGTTTTTTGTTGTTGTTGTTTTTTGACAGGCAGAGTGGATAGTGAGAGAGAGAGACAAAGGTCTTCCTTTTTGCTGTTGGTTCACCCTCCAATGGCCGCTACGGTCGGCGCATCTCGCTGATCCAAAGCCAGGAGCCAGGTGTTTCTCCTGGTCTCCCATGTGGGTGCAGGGCCCAAGGACTTGGGCTATCCTCCACTGCCTTCCTGGGCCATAGCAGAGAGCTGGCCTGGAAGAGGGGCAACCAGGATAGAATCCGGCGCCCTGACTAGGACTAGAATCTGGTGTGCAGGCGCCGCAAGGTGGAGGATTAGCCTGTTAAGCCACGGCACCGGCCCGCCTTGTTGTTTTAATTTGCATTGTCCTAGGGCCATGTGATGCCAAGCATCTTTTCAAATGCTTACTTGCACTCTATCGATATTCTTTGGTGAGACATCTTTCCAGGTCTTTTGTCCATTTTTAAAATCAAGTTGATTATTTTCTTACTGTTGAACTTTAAAAAAAGATTTATTTCATGTCTTTGAAAGGCAGAGTGAGATAGAGAGGGAGGGAGAGACAGAGAAAGAGCTATTTCATCCACTAATTCACTTCCCCAAATGGCTACAAAGGCCAGGAGTAGGCTAACCTAATGCTAGGAGTCAGTAACTCCATCCAGGTTTCCCATATGGGTGGCAGGGACCCAAGCACTTGGGTCATCTTGCACTGCCTTTCCGGACACATTAGCACAAAGCTGAATGGGAAGCAGAGCAGACGGCACTTAGATGGGATGCGAGCTTCCCATGCAGTAGTTTAATCCGCCGTGCCACAATGCTGGCCCGAGTTTTAGGAGTTCTTTGTATAGTGTGGCAAATAGTTTTTCATCAGATGTGTCATTTGCAAATGTTTTGTCCCAATGTGTGGAGTTGGGTCTTAGAAAATGAAACCTGGCCGGCGCCGTGGCTCAACAGGCTAATCCTCCGCCTTGCGGCGCCGGCACACCGGGTTCTAGTCCCGGTCGGGGCACCGATCCTGTCCCGGTTGCCCCTCTTCCAGGCCAGCTCTCTGCTGTGGCCAGGGAGTGCAGTGGAGGATGGCCCAAGTCTTTGGGCCCTGCACCCCATGGGAGACCAGGAGAAGCACCTGGCTCCTGCCATCGGAACAGCGCGGTGCGCCGGCCGCAGCGCGCTACCGCGGCGGCCATTAGAGGGTGAACCAACGGCAAAGGAAGACCTTTCTCTCTGTCTCTCTCTCTCACTGTCCACTCTGCCTGTCAAAAAAAAAAAAAAAAAAAAAAAAAAAAAAAAAAAAAAAAGAAAATGAAACCTAAACACAATGCTGAGGTCTTAGACTCTGCCTGAAAATCAACTTTGTTTCGATTCACACCTCAAGCACAAGGACAGGTTCTCTCTAGAATTCCCTTCTTTATATTAAAACAAGACCTGCAAAAGGGAACATAGTTGTTTTCCACCCCCCCCCCCCCAATCTCACTAGCTAGCACCAGAAAGAAGCCTGCAGGATGTAAACACACCCAGAGGGACTTTGTCATTGTCTCTCATTACAAGAAAGATAACTGTCTGACTTCCAGGTGTATTTATTTCCCTTGAAAACATTTATTAGCCCTCAAAACTACCTTTGGCCCCATACTCCTCCCCATGGTAGGAGGTATGTAAGCTTCCCCAAGTTGGGCTAGTGGGCGGTTACACTTGCGACTGTCCCATGCATTTTGATAAACCTGTGTTCCCTCTCCTATGCTGTCTGCCCTTTGTCAGTCCATTTCAGACAGCCTTCCCTGTGCTCCTAGCAGTGTCTTCTCATTCTCCCGGCTTTATCTTTCACAGAGCAAGTTTGTAATCTTCATGAAGTACAGGATAACAAATAATTCTTTCATGGATTGTGCCTTTTATGTTACTTCTACAAAAGTCATCCCCCGGGAGTGAGACTTGCATAAGGGCTTCCTGAAGACCCGATGCCCCTGAAGTTTGCAACTCTGAAAACTGCTCACACTCCAGAAGGCTCATCGACTCCATGTTAGGGTCTCCTACCCCAGTACTGCTTCCTGCAGAGGCTGCTGCTTGTGAGACTCCGCTCTGTAAGCTGTAATTCTTTGTGTGCCTTACGGGAGGGAAGGCCGTGGAAGCTGTGGGGGTCTCGTCTTCACGCAAGAAAGAATTCAGGCGTGAGACAGAGAGCGGAGTGATAAGGCTTTACTGGGGATAGCGCATCTGTCAGAACGGAGGGGACAGAGAGAGAGAGCGCGCCCAGTTGTTGGGAGCGGGGAGAGTGAGGTTACATGGTTGAGTGGGGAGAATACACCTGGGCAGGGGCTCCGCAGAGGCGGAGGGCTGAGTGCGCAGTCTGTTTGTGATATTGGAATTGACCCCCTAAAACATGTATCAAAATGTCCCTTAAGGTTCCCCCAGAAGTGCCATCTGGGATGCCACACATGCTACCGGAATTTGGGGTGCCATACGATATTACTTATTAATAAATCCCCAATAGTAATAAGCCCAAATGAGTTCTTGTCTAATATTTAGAGAAGAATTCTAAATACCAGCATAAATAAACGAGGCAGCATGGTACATTTTAGGCTTTTATTTAGTGCGAAATATGCATAGGAGAGTGAGGGCTTTAGTTCAGTCTAAGGAGAAGGGAAAAATCTGGAGATTGGGGTAGAGTTCATTCCAAGCAGAGAGCAGGCCAGAAGCCACGTGCAGAGAGCGCTTTGAGCAGCTATCCACCGCTTATCAGCAAAGCAGAGGCAGAGCGACTTTTGGGTACGCCTTGCCTTTTATATATATTTCTCACAGGGGAGTGGTTACCATGGTCTAGTGGGCAGGTGGGTGCTCAGGTATGGTCACATGATGTCACATGGGGCACGATGTCACACGGGGGCATGGTGAAGGTATCAGGTAGGGTGTGAGGTCACACAGGGCCGTGGTGAAGGTGTGGTCTTCCAGGTCACAAACCTAATCAGTTTTAGCCTGTATTCCTGTCTACTTCATTTGGACTCCTAGATTTTTTTTTTTTTTTAAGATTTATTTATTTATTTGAAAGTCAGAATTACACAGAGAGAGAAAGAGGTCTTCCATCCAATGGTTCACTCCTCCCCAATTGGCTGCAACGGCCAGAGCTGCGCTGATCTGAAGCCAGGAGCCAGGAGCTTCTTCCAGGTCTCCCACATGGGTGCAAGGACCTAAGCACTTGGCCATCTTCTATTGCTTTCCCAAGTGGAGCCGGGACTAGAACCAGTGCTCATATGGGATGCCATGGGATACCGGCACTTCAGGCCAGGGTAACCCACTGCGCCACAGCGTCAGCCCCAGGACTCCCTGGGTTTTTAAGGGAGTCTGTTTACCCACATCCCCCTCTCCTCCAGGACAAATGATGGAGAGTCCTGGTGGAAGGGTTTGTTGGGTGAAAATCAGCAAATTTCCTCCCCAGATTTGCTGGCAGCTGGGCAGAGTAGAGGGGCTTCCCTTAGGGCATGTGTCTGCAAAGGTTTTATTGCCCCATGTTATCAGGTAACCCCTTTGGTCCTGAGGAGAGAATTCTCCAGGGAGCTTTCCTTGGGGGAAGGGCTGGGACCACCTGGGAGGTTCTCAGGGTCTGGGCAAGACTTTGAAGTGCAAGATACTGGGCTTCTGGAGCTTCTGCAGTGGGTGCTGGTCTTCAGGCCTTTCTCATACACACATAGGCTCAATTTCTGACTTCCTACCTAACATGTGTACCTGTCCTTCCAATTTGGGGGGCAATGGTTTGGCCCTTTTAGGGCCTCATTTCCTTGATGAATCTAAGAATTGCTGACTTTTCAGTTCTGTTTGTTAGGAAAAAGAATTTATTTTAAAAAAAAAGATTTAGTTATTTATTTGAAAGTCAGAGTTAGAGAGAGGGAGAGAGGGAGGGAAAGAGAGACATAGTGAAGGAGAGAAGTCTACCATCTACTGGTTCATTCTCCAAGTGGCCAAAACGGCCAGGGTTGAGCCAGGTCAAATCCAGGAGCCAGGAGCTTCATCTGGGTCTCCCTCACTGGTAGCAGAGGCCCAAGCACTTGCACTATCTTCCATTGCCTTCCCAGGTTATTAGCTGGATCAGAGTGGAGCAACCAGGGTACAAACCAGTGCCAGCGACACAGACGGTGGTTTTACCCGCTACGCCACAATACCAGCCCCAAGAGGTAACTTCTAAGCAAAGTACAAAACCTGAGGTTGCAGGAATGACTTTTACTTTAAAAACTTTGGGTGGGGAAGATGCATCTTATTGCTTCACATTTCTATTTCCTTTATTTATGAAATACACTTACTATATACAAGTTACTGCTTTAAATGCTTAATAAGCATAAACTCATTTTCTTTTCAAAACAATCCACTAAGCAGGTTCATGTTTGTTTCAAATAAATAAAACAAATTTTAAAATTTTTAATATTTTCTCTTTGTGGCGTTGCTGGACCTCAGCCCTAAGATTTTGTCTTGTTCACTAGCCCATCCTTCATACTTGAATGGGACACATTTCTTGGTTGAATGAGTGAACCATTTCTTAACTTTCTGTAAAGGAAATTGCAGTGTTTTCCACCCTCCCAGCCAGAAGTCTCTGGTTGTCACAAAACACTAACCACAGATCTGTTAGACTATTTGTTTCTTTTCTTCATGCCTAATGTCAGCTTTACAAGCATTATTCCAACACAGGGTGCCTACATAATGTATGTGCATTATGATGTTTTTTTACTCTATCGATGTTCAATTCGGAAATGACAGCCACACGCTTTAGTAATCATACAACCAATTTGTCCCTCCACATTTGTGAATTTCAGCAGTCCTCATAATGCAGCATGATAAGTTCTGATTGTGAAATTCCAGCCACACAAATAGTGATGGGAGTGATCAATTGCTTTAACAATGCCTAATAGCTCGTTCCTGGTGCTCAGTAGTTTCCAGCTCAAAGTACGTACTTAGAGTTTGACTGTGGTAAGCGATTATTACCTTATCAAGAATCATCTTATGTCTGTAATGTTTTTCTTCTGGACAGAAAAGACCCCATTAATCCTCAGATCACCCACACTTCATGTTTCTTTCATTGACATCCACTGTGATACTTTCTTTGCTTCACTCATTCTGATTCAGAGCACTCTTTCCATTCCAGAATATTCCAACGGCGACCTGACTTCCAGACCTCAAATCTGGATTCATTTTATGACAAGTGATACATTTAATTTTGAGTTTATTTTTAGAAAGTCTCAAGAATTAGAAAAATTAGATTTTATACATAATACATGCAACCATTATCTTTTATTGACAAGAGTAAATTGTACATGAGAATGAATATAAAATTCTGCAAAAATTACAGATTGGTTAAGACAATTTTTCATGATTTATTTTCATGATTCCTGTTGAAGTGGAAGGCAGGATTTTCCACTTCTGCTCTCATTTGTGGAATTCAACTTGTGAAGTTAGAATTTACTCATATTTTCAAACATCTCTTGGAAAGTCTGAGTAATTCGCTTTTTTAAAGATCTATTTGTTTATCTGAATGGTAGAGTAATGGGGCGGGGGAGACACACACACACAAAGAGAGGGAGGAAGACGGAGAGATCTTCTGTTTATTAGTTCACTTCCCAATTGCCTGCAACAGTGAGGTCTAGGCCTGGCCAAAACCAGGAGCCATATCCCCATCCAGGTCTCCTGCAAGGATGGCAGGGGCCAAGTACATGAGTCACCATCTTCTGCTCCCCAGGTTCCTAACAGGAAGCTGAATGGGAACTAGAAGAGCTGGGTCTCAGCCCAGGCACTCTGATATGGCAAGTGGATATCCCACACAGCCGGTTAACCTGCTGTGCCACAGTGCCTGCACCTAGTAATTTATTTTAATTATCAAGTAAGGATCTATATCAATTTCTTTAGTAATCTCTGAAAGTTTTTAGCAAAAATTATCTAATGAATGAAAATCAAACCAGATGGTGTGGACAGTAGACTAGCAATGTGTTTTTCCTGAAGGATTTTGTTTTCTTCTGCTCTTGTGAATGGTCTTCAAAAAAATTCTTGGAAAATGAGGGCGGCCGTTGTGACACAGCAGGTGAAGCTGCCGCCTGTGATGCTGATAGCCCCTCTAAGAGTGCCAATCTGAGTCCTGGTTGCCCCGCTTTCTGATTTAGCTCCTTGCTAATGCACCTGGGAAGTCAGTGGAAGATGACTTAAGTACTTAGGCCCCTCCCAGCCATGTGGGAGACCCAGATGGAGTTCCAAGCTCCTGGCTTCATGATGGCCATTTCTGACCATTGTGGCCATTTGGGGAGTGAACCAAGGGATGGAAGTTCTCTTTTTCTCTCTGTCCTTCCCTCTTCCTCTCTGTCACTTTGCCTTCCAAATAAATAAGAATTTTAAAAAATCATGGAAAGTGCACATTACGAAGAAACTATGCATAGATTTCAGATTTTTCTATCAAAACAAATATCGTTTACTTCCATTTTCCACAAGCGTTTTGAAGTACCTGTGTCCTGAGCAAACATGTATTTAAGTACTAATCTAAGATTAGGATTTTATTTTTTTAAAAGTCTTTATAATAATAGGAAATAGAATATACTAGAAATTATTTCATGGCTTTTCAGATTATCCTTTTCAGCACCTTTTAATAAGCTTTTATTTGTTGTTTTTTTCCAAATAAAGCACAATGATTAACAATTTGTCAATATATGCCTCTTAAAGGTAGACAATTCAATTCTCCATTTCCTTAACAGTTTCACCAAATCTACATCACAATGAATATTTAACATTATTAGCAATCTGCTTCTGAAATTCTTTTATTTTTTTAGAATGAAGCCATTCACATTTCCGTGTTTCTCTTCAATTCTGATTAAAATGCAAAGACTCACATGAAGAAATATTCTGCCCCTCCATTTTGGAAAAAGTGTCATGAAAAATCGAAATGGTACTGTTCTGATTTACTGTCTTTGGAGACTGTCTCGACAATGGAACTTTTTCAACTGATAAAAACCAAGCACACGATAGATAGTTGAAACATTATTAGTATTCTTCTGAGAATAGGCATCCATATCAGAAATCTTATGTTTGAATAGGACCAAATTTGTCTTTGATAAAATCACACAATTATTTCAGTGTCTTCACTCATATTATAGAAATGTAACAAATTTTGAATAATCTTACAATGACAACTTCTACATCAATTGAAAAAATCTGATGAATTATTAATACAATTGTTGCAAACGTGCACCATGCAACTGATCTCCACCAAGATTCTGATATTGCTGTTATTGGAGAAGAATCTCAAAGCCAGCATTAGAATTATTGGATGACACACTGACAAGACAATCAACAAGCCTGCCAAGGCTTAGGCTGGAAGAAAGACGGTCATTTAATTGGCCACTTTAGTCACCTGGAAGGACAGTGTCTTTAAGAATTTTCACACTCATTTCAGTATTTTGATTAAAATACCCTATTAATTATTTGTACACCATGAGTGATGTCGGTATGGGATAGGATATACAACATGAATGGTGTCAGTATAACGTAGGACAGTGGTTGGGAACATAAAATCTGAAATGAAATTGCTGGAGTTCAAATTCCAATTTAGTCACTGACTTCAGGAGACATTGGTCAAGTTTCTTTTTTTTTTTTTTAAGATTTTTAAAAATTATTTATTTTATTTGAGAGGTAGAGTTACAGACAGTGAGAGGGAGAGACAGAAAGGTCTTCCTTCTGTTGATTCACTCCCCAAATGGCTGCAACAGCTAGAGCTGCGCCAATCCAAAGCCAGGAGCCTGGCGCTTCTTCTCTGTCTCCCACGTGGATGCAGGGGCCCTAGGACTTGGGGCCATCTTCTACTTTCCCAGGCCACAGTAGAGAGCTGGTGCCGCAGGCAGAGGATTAACCTACTGTGCCACAGCGCCGGCCCCTGGTCAAGATTTTTAACTGTACCCTGAATCTTGGTATCTTCATCAAGGATGATAAAATAACGCCATCTTCAAGGGTTATTATGAGGATTAAATAAGTTAACATATGTATATGCTTAGAATAGCGCCTGCCACATAGAAAATACCATTGAAACACCTGTTAAGTATGTTTTAAAAAATTTATTTACATAACAGAGTGACAGAGAAGAGAGACACAGAGATCTTCTATCCACTAGTTCACTCCCCAAATGCCCACAACAGTTGGGGCTGGCCTAGGCTGAAGTCAGGAACCAGGAACTTCGTCCGGATCTTCCACATGGTGGCAAGAGCCCAGGTACTTGGGCCATCATCTGCTCCTTTCCCAGGTGCATTAGCTGGAAGCTAGATCAGAAGTGTGCAATTGTTGGGACTCGAACCGGCACTCCAATATGGGATGTAGGAATCCTAAACAGCAGCTTAACCTACTGAGCCACAACCTAGTAAGTACATTTGGGGCTAGAAGAGTATATCACGATTCTAAATTCCAGTTTTACACACAACACAATAATGGCTTCCTTGAGCTGGCACAAAGATGTTTTTTACAGTTGTTTGTGCTGACAAAAATCTGGATTTAAACAATATGAAAATTGTCCTAGATGTACAATCCAAATATTCAAAATTATGATTATGCCTTGTGATATGAAAAGCAATGATTGTTTTTTGTTCTTGTTTTTTAGCCTAAATTCCATTTCAGCAGAGTCACACGTCCAGTGAAACAGAAGAGCGTGCTGATCTTTGTGTGAAGTTGCAGCATCCCGTCGAGGATTTATTTGCAGACTGGAAGAAAATAAGCACTTTGAACAGATACAGAAGCTGCAGTTTGCATCAAGAAGCAAACAGAAAACACCAGGAAGCAACAGGAAAATATTGGCTACAGTAAGTTCGCTAAGCACAGCTTCTTCAATGTCCCCATGTCCTTACATGGGAAATGTTCTTAGGACAGTGACCTCGATGTTTTGTCTGTCTAGGGTTAGAACTTGCCAGGTCACAAGATGCAACTTGTGAGAGAAAGTACCTTGTGTCTCAGACCCCAGACAGGCCATGCTTAAACTCCAGCTCTGCTCCCACATACTGTAAAGCAATATATATTATATATTCTTTTTTTTTGACAGGCAGAGTGGACAGTAGAGGGAGACAGAGAGAAAGGTCTTCCTTTTTGCCGCTGGTTCACCCTCCAATGGCCGCCGCGGTAGGCGCGCTGCGGCCGGCGCACCGCGCTGTTCCGATGGCAGGAGCCAGGTGCTTATCATTTTATATTACTATAACAAAATACCTGAGGTTGGGAAAAACTTTAGAAGAGGGGTTTATTCTGATGCCTCATTCTGGAGGTTCAAGGCTGAGTGGCTGAAATGACCTTGTTTTTGGCAGAGCCCCAAGGCAATGCAGGACATCAGATAGCAAGAGATCGGGAGAGTGCACACGTCTGCTGGTCTTTTCCTTTTCTTGTAAAACCACCAGTAACCAATCATGGGGCTCTGCTCAATGACCTTACTTCACCCCAAAGGCCCAACCTCTACATTCCATAGACAGATTCAGCTTCCACCCCCTTAAAAATTTATTTATTTGCAATGCAGAGTTCAACAGAGAGAGAGGGTGAGACAGAAAGACCTTCTATCCACTGGCTCACTCCCCAAATGGCCCCAGGGGCCAAGGATGGGCCAGGTCGAAGCCTGGAAAAACTCTTTCTGGGTCTCTAACATGGGTGTCACAGTCCCAAGGACTTGGGCCGTCTTCCACTGCCTTCCCAGGCCCACTAGCAGGAAGCTGGATGGGAAGCAAGGCAGCCAGAACTAAAACCAGTGCTCCAGGCCGACGCCGCGGCTCAATAGGCTAATCTTCCGCCTTGCAGCGCCGGCACACCGGGTTCTAGTCCCGGTCGGGGCACCGATTCTGTCCCGGTTGCCCCTCTTCCAGGCCAGCTCTCTGCTGTGGCCAGGGAGTGCAGTGGAGGATGGCCCAAGTTCTTGGGCCCTGCACCCGCATGGGAGACCAGGAGAAGCCCCTGGCTCCTGCCATCGGATCAGCGCGGTGCACCGGCCGCAGCGTGCTTACCGCGGCGGCCATTGGAGGGTGAACCAACGGCAAAGGAAGACCTTTCTCTCTATCTCTCTCTCTCACTGTCCACTCTACCTGTCAAAAAAAACAAACAAACAAACAAACAAACAAACAAAAAAAACCAGTGCTCCAATATGGGATGCTGGTGTCTCAAACAGCAGTTTCATTTGCTGCACCACAACACCAGCCCCTCTACCCTCTTAATACTTCCTAATGGGGATTAAATTTCAATGTATGCACCCTGAGTGTAAAGATACAGCTTTTTGTTAGTTCAAGAACAATACCTGCGAGGAGCTGACTTCCAAAGAAAAGGTGTATTTCCACTCACAGTTTTGGAGGTTCAGGATTACTCTGGTGTCTTGCAATGTGTGCAAGGACAGTGGTATCATGAACCAGGAAGCAAAGAGACGAGGGCATGCTTCTCCTGCATTTGTTGTCTCGCTTCATAAAGCTACCACGACTGCATGCCGGGAGCTCCACCCTAACAACGCATCCCATATAATTCCTTCCACGACCCCACCCCCTTTAGGAGCCATGATTGGATGGCTCCATCTTTCATCAATAAGACCATGGGCACCTCTGGAGGACACCCAAATCATTATCCAAACCATAACAAGGGACATATTTAAACCACATCCAAGCTATGGTACCATGTCACCTAGATCTAAAATCTGGTTCTGGATACCATTTCTTACCAGGCTACCAGGGCTATATCCTTCTATTTCTCAGTTTATACCAGGGGATGGCAAAACACAGCCCACAGGCCAAATACAGTCCAGTGCCTGTTACTTTTTTCCAGTTCACAACTTAAGATTTTTACATGAAAAAAATTTTTTCTTTAAAGATCTACTTATTTATTTGAAAGGCAGAATTACAGAAAATAGAAGCACAGAGAGAGGTCTTCCATCTGCTGATTCACTACCCAAATGGCCACAACAGCCAGTGCTGGGCCGCATCTTCTAGGTGGATGTAGGAGCTCAAGCAATTGGGTCATCTGCTGCTGCTGTCCCAGGTGTGTTAGCAGGGGGCTAGATTGGAAGTGAAGCAGCCCATAGAGGATGCCAGCATTGCAGGCAGTGGCTTAACCCACTAAGCCAAATGCCGGTGCCTGATTTTTACATTTTTGAATGGTTGAACAATAATCAAAAAGGGCCACTATTGTGGCACACTGTGTAAAGCCACCACTTGCAACTATGGCATCCTGTATCAGAGTGCTGGTTCGTGTCCCAGTTGTTCTACTTCTGATCCAGCTTCTTGCTAATGTGCCTGGGAAGGTCCAAGTACTTGGGCCCCTGCCATCCACATAGGAGACACAGAGTTCCTGGCTTCTAGCTTCAGCCTGGCCAACCCTAGCTGTAAAACCATCTGGGGAGTAGTCCAGCAGTTGGAAGATCTCTCTCTCACTCTTTCAATCAATATTTTAAAAAAAAGAAAAATAATGTTTTTGTGAGAGGTGAAAAATTAACTTATATTCACAGTTTGGTGTCCATGTGTTTTATTTGCACATATGTGAGGTACACAGCCCCCAATTACCCAAGGCCTGGGATTGTGAATATGCTGGAGTATCACTCCTGGAATAATGTTACTTTCTATGTAAAGGTGAAGGGATGCTGTGGATGCAATTAAGGTCCTTAATCAGTTGACTCTGCAGCAACTGAAGTAGGATTATCCTAGGTGGGCTGGGCCTAATTAAGTGAGACCCTAGGGGCTGGCACTGTGGCATAGTGGATAAAGCCACCGCCTGCAGTGCCAGCATCCCATGTGGGCATCAGAAAGTGAGACCCTAAAAGATGGCTTGGGCCCTCCCTGAGCCTCCTGCTGAGACATCTGTTCCAGTTGATGCTGAAGAAAGCAAGGTGCCATGAGTTACACGCCTGTATAGAAACGGATTCTGCCAACAAGCCCTGGAGCCTAGATGCAAACCTCAGAGGAGATTTCCATCCTTTCTGACACCTGAGTGTAGCTTTGGGAGCACCTGAGCAGAGGACCCAGTAAGCTGACTCCTGACCCACAGAAACTATAAGAAAACATGTGCATGTATGTTTGAAGCCACCAAGTTCGTGATAATTTAGAATAGAGCAATAAAAGCAATTTAACAGCCATGCTCATTTGTTTAAGTATTGTCTATAACTACTTTTGGGCTGCTACAGTGGAGTTGGACAGCTGACAGATTGTACAGCTCACAAGATGTAAAATATTTACAGAAAAGTTCACAAATACTTGGGTTATATAAATAGGACCCAGCATCACGTACATACCCAACCATATTGCAAATATGTAATAAGAATCAGTGTGTGGTTGCACACTACTGGATGAAGCCTGATGAAAGAACAGATTTCTTGAGATAAGCCAAGTAAGCATCTTACAAATTTAAGTATAGAAACGTCACATGTAGACTGTGATGACTCCTCAAGGAGACCCAGTCCTTGAAACAGAAGAAGCCTTTCTTTTCCAGTCCCTATTCTCATTTTGAAACAAAGCAGAATTTTATAATTAAGTAATTTTGAACTTCAAAGAAGTTTAAACTACAAACAAAATAGCTATGCTTCATTATATATAAGGAACATCTAATATTGCTCCATCTGATATTGCAATCAACTTGCCAGGCAGTACACCTTCATGGGCTTTTCCATGAATGCATGTCTGATGAGTGCATCAGGAGGTGCAGAGTGGGCACAACTCCTGCACAGCCACAGACAGGCACAGTGGCAGCAGTGTGGGCAAGGTGTCCTGAGTGACCACAGAGCTCCTTCCTTGCCATAGTCTTACCCCTGTGTTTGCTCAGGAAATATTATGATGGATTGTCTGGGGGGCCCAGCGCTGTGGCATAGCAAATAAAGCTGCCACCTGCAGTGCCAGCATCCCATATGGGACATTGGTTCAAGTCCTGGATGCTCCACTTCTGATCCAGCTCTCTGATGTGGCCTGGGAAAGCAGTAGAACATGCTTGGGCCCCTGCACCTGCGTGAGAGACCCGGAAGAAGCTCCTGGCTCCTGGCTCCTGGCTTCAGATCAGCACAGCTGCAGCTGTTGCAACCATCTGGGGAGTGAACCAGCAGATGGAAGACCTCTCTCTCTTTCCTTCTGCCTCTCCTTCACTCTGTGTAACTCTTTCAAATAAATAAATAAATTTTTTAGAAAAGAAAGTAACTCTGTGTGTGTGTGTGTGTGTATGAGAGAGAGAGATCTGAGATCTTCCATCTACTGGCTCACTCTCTAAATGCACACAACAGCTAGCGCTGGGCCAGGCCGAGGCCAGGAGCCAGGAACACCATCTAGGTCTTCATTGGCAGCAGGGACTGAAGCACCTGAGCCACCATCTGCTGCCTCCCAGGATGCATCAGCAGGAAGCTGGATCAGAACTGGAGGGGTCAGGCCTCTAACCAGTACTCTAATATGGGATGCAGGCATTCCAAGCGGAGGCTTAACCCACTACACCACGATGCCCATTTCTATTTATTTTTTAAAAATCTCCCTGTTATTACTCCATCCACTTCATGTACCTCCCTCTCTCCTTTTCTTTATAGCCAAGCCTTTTCAAAGAGTGGTCCACACTGCTTATGTCTACTCACTCTTCAAGGAATATGACCTCATGCCAGACTCCAGTTCTTGCTGAGATTATCAATAATCTTGTCACTAAAGGTAACCCTTTTTGGAGCTGGTGTTGTGGCTCAGTAGGTTAAGCCACCACTTGCAATGCCAGTTTGCATCCTGGCTACTCTGCTTCTGAACGAGTTCACTGCTAAAGTACCTGCTAAGGCAGCAGCAGATGACCCGAGTACTTCGGTCCCTACCACCCAAATAGGAGACCGGGGTGGAGTGCCTGGCTGCTGGCTTCAGTCTGGCCCAGTCCTGGCTGTTGTAGCCATTTGGAGAGTAAACCAGTGGTTGGAAGAGTTCTCTCAATCTTGCTGTCTCTTTCACTCTACCTTTCAAGTAGATGAAAAGAGATAAATAAAATTTTTTAAAAGTAAAATGATGATCTCTCTGCTTCACTACATTTCTAACCGGCTCTTCTAATGTTCCTTCCACTCAGTTAATGAGGCCAGCAACTTCATGTTAGCAGTGACTGGACATTCTCATTGATTCCCCCCCCCCCCATTTTCCTATGAGCAGCCATCTACTACATGCTCCAGGAGGGAACAATATGGAGAATTCTACTCAATTTCTTTCCACAATCACCACCCCTCTCTTTACTAGGGAAAAATGAGTTACTTTACTAGTGAGATTACTACTGAGATTCATTGAGCTACATGTACTGTCACTTCTCTCTCAAGTACTGACATTGCACTTTAATCCGCATCTAGTTCTTTGTGTCTGAGCTCAACTGACATAGAACTAAGAGGGAAAGAAAGAAAAGATTAATAGCATCCTGATACCCATGCTAAGAAGAAACAGAGACTACAGTGATCTTGTTTCCCATGGATTCTCAGCACATAGCACGCAGAGGACATGAGCTGACTCACTGGCCAACTTCATCCCAATACTATTTCTGAGATACCATAATTCCCATGATAGTTCAACTGCTACAGAGAAAAGAATACAATATTTAAATCATGACTATTGTATAAAATCTTGACCGCCTAGGAAAGCAGCAGAAGATAGCCCAAGTGCTTGGGCCCCTGTCACCATGTGGGAGACTCAGTTGGAGTTCCTGGTCCCTCGCTTCAGCCTGGCCCAGTTCAGATCATCATGGCCATTTGGGGAGTAACCCAGCAGAAGGAAGAACTCTCCATCTCTCTCTGTCTCTTCCTCGCCCCACTCCTTCCCTCTCTTTCTTTCCTCTCTGGCACTCTTTCAAATAAATAAATAAATCTTTTAAAAAAAAATCTAGAGAGGCCGGCACCACGGCTCACTAGGCTAATCCTCCGCCTTGCGGCGTCAGCACACCGGGTTCTAGTCCCGGTCGGGGCGCCGATCCTGTCCCGGTTGCCCCTCTTCCAGGCCAGCTCTCTGCTGTGGCCAGGGAGTGCAGTGGAGGATGGCCCAAGTGCTTGGGTCCTGCACCCCATGGGAAACCAGGATTAGCACCTGGCTCCTGCCATCGGATCAGTGCGGTGCACCGGACGCAGCGCACCTACCGCGGCGGCCATTGGAGGGTGAACCAACGGCAAAAGGAAGACCTTTCTGTCTGTCTCTCTCTCACTGTCCACTCTACCTGTCAAAAAAAAAAAAAATCTAGAGCATATGGGTTCCATGCTTTCTTCACACCAGTACTTCCCCTTACCCATCTGACATCTAAATTTTCAATGACAAGATAAACAGAATATGGCTCACAATATTCCTTACTGTCTCCATCTCGTTTCGATGCTAAGGGTGGTTAAGGACACAGTCTACTGATGCCTTTGTGTTAAGTCAGCCTAAGTGGTCGTATTTCTATACTTCTGAATTCTTTGACTCTTATTACACATATTATTATATTCTAGAATTCCTCTGTTTTTCTCCTTTAAGAAAAACTAAAACCTAACAATGTGCCTTTTTCCTCCTTGTTCTCAATTTCCTTTCTTCTAGTTTTGTATAGAACAGCAGTTACATATTTATTCATTTCAATTATTTATTCAAATTGTTCCCTAGGAACCCATAAGATACCAGGCATTGGTATAAGTGTAGGGGACAAAATAGTGAACCAAAACAGATATGGGGGTGGACATTTGGTCCAACTGTTAAGATACTAGTTAGAATGACTATGCCCCATGGTGAAGTGCCTGTTTTTTTTTTTTACCCATTATAATTTATTCTCTATAATATTTTGTTAGAGTTCAATTATTTGCACTCAGAAGTTAATTAGCCAAGAGGTAACCAAGTGTAATACAAAGAATTGGTCTGAAGTCTTTAGTGCCTGGGTTTTGACCCTTCGCTCCAGCTCCTGATTCCAGCTTCCTACAACAGACCCTGAGAGGCAGTGGTAATTGCTTAAAATGAAGAATAGCTGAGACTGGGCCAGGTGGAAGCCAAGAGCCAGGAACTCAATCCAGGTTTCCCACATAGATGGCAGAGACCCACCCCACAACTTAGGTCATCTCCACTGCTTCCCCAGCTCTCCATCAGCAGGAAGCTGGAGTCAGAAACCAGAGCTGGGAACTGAACCTAGGCACTCAATTTAAAACACAGGTGTCCACCAGCATCTTAACCACCAGGCCAAGTGCTTGCACCAACCTCCCCCTACTAAAATTTTATTTATGTATTCAATTATTTGTTATCTGAAATACAGAGAACAGGAGGGGAACAGTTGGAGAGGGAGAGAGGTATCTACCGCCTGCTGGTTCACTCTCCTCAAAAGCCTACAACAGCCTGAACTGGGCCAGGCTGAAGCTGGGATCAGTCTAGGTGCCCCACTTTTGTGGCAGGGACCCTGGTACCTGAGCCATCACTGCTGCTTCCCAGGGTGCACATTAGCAGGAAGCTGGAATTGGAAGCAGAGCAGAGGATCAAACCAGGCACTCCAATGTGGGATGCAGGGGTCCCAAGCAACTTTTTGACTGCTACCCAGAATGTCTGACTCTGCATTTTTTTCTAAACAAAGAATTGGCTCATGTGAGTTTGGGGCTGAGAAGTCCCGTGATCTGCCATTCACAAGCTGGACACCCAGGAAAGCCAGTGGTGTAACTCCAGGCCAAGTCTGAAGGCCTGAGAATCAGAGCAGCCAATGGTGTAAGTCCCAGAGTAAGGGTGGGAGAAGACCAACATTCCACCTAAGCAGGAAGGCATGAAGAGAACAAATATTCCCTCCATGTCTTTTTGTTCTATTTAGGCCCCCCAAAGGACTGTACGATGCTCACCCACACTGGGGACAGCAGTAAGTTCCACTTAGTGATTCAGATCTAATCTCTCCAGAAATACTCTCATGGACATGCCCAGACAGAGGGAATCCCACGATCCATCAAGCTGACACACAAAATTAACCGTCACACACACACAGAAGGCTGATTCCAAAAACCAGCTGTCTCCTTTTTATACTGGCTGCTGGGAACTCTTTTCCATCCATGTGGAGATGATCTCTGTATGCTCATTTTCTCTCATCTATAAAATGCTAATAATGGGGCCAGCACTGTGGTGTAGTAGATTAAACCTCCACCTGTGGTGCCAGCATCCCATATGGGTGCCAGTTCTAATCCCAGCTGTTCCTCTTCTGATCCAACTAATATGGCCTAGAAAAGCAGTGAAAGATGGCCCAAGTGCTTGGGCCCCTGCACCATTATGGGAGATTGGAAGAAGCTCCCGACTCTTGGCTTTGAATTAGCTCAGCTCCAGCCACTGCAGCCATTTGGGGGGTGAACCAGCAGGTGGAAAACCTCTCTCTGTGTGTAACTCTACCTCTCAAAATAAATAAACAAAATATTCAACATATAAGTTTCAAGAGGACAGAAACATTCATACATAGCACTAGCCTATGCTGGAGAGAGAGAGAGAGAGAGAGAGAGAGAGAAACCAGATCAGAATCGAAGCAAACTTGAATTTTTTAAAAAAAGAGGCCCAAGTCTTTAATAACAGAATAAGAACTACCCTAATAATTTAAAGTGCTTGTTATGTAATCTGTCCAAAAGTCCTCTGGGAGACACTCCGGAGTGTAAGTACACAACTGGGGACACTCTACAGGCCAGGTTTAGAAAGAACTTACAGAACAGGTTTAGAAAGGGACCAAACAATTTGATCCATGAGCACCATATCTGTGTGGGAACAGACAGGCACATCTCTCGGGGATATTAGGAGCCAACAGTTTGATCATCTGAAATATGAGTGAAGCACCCATTACAGCTTGAGTATCCCTTATCTGAAATGCTTGGGAACTAGAAATATTTCAAATTTTTTATTTTTTCAGATCTTGGGATATTTGCAAATACATAATGAAATATCTTGGGAGATGGGCTCCAAGTCTAAATATTAATTTCATATACACTTACATACATACTCCAAAGGTAATTTTATACAGTATTTTTAAATTATGTACAAGAAATTAAGTTTCATGCTACAAAATTTTCTACTTACGGTGTCATGTATGTGTTCACAAAGTTTCACATCTTGGAGTTTTTTCAGATTAGCGACACTCAACCTGTATGGCTCTAAACACCCACGTTGGCTGCAGAAAAGATTGAAACCAGGTCCCCATCTTCAAGGAGCCTAAAGTAGAATGTGATAACTCTTGGCTAAGGATTTATGTCACTGCGTAAACCTGGCCGGAAGCAGATGGTCCAGCCCTGAACACTCCCTCTTCAGCTGTCTAGTCATCTTGAATCTTTCCAAAATTGACCACTTCCTGCTCTAAATTATTCGATGTTACACAGATTCCAGTTACAACAATTAAATCAAAGAGCTCCCCCAGCTATGTTCTCTGCACCATGAGTCGCAGCTTCTTTGCAGCCTGGTGAGGGCTTCGTGGAAATCCAGCTCCATTTTCTTCTCTTCTAACTTTGTTCTTCTTAAGTCCATATGATGTAAACAGACAGGGAAGGGATGGGGGACGGAAGAAAAAGAGAAGGAACTTATCTTGACCCAATATTTTTAAGTTCCATTTTATTTTATATAAAAAGGTTATTTAACTAAACAAGCTATTTTCTTTTTTTTTTTTTTTAAAAAAAGATCGGTTTATTTATTTGAAAGGCGGAGTTAGAGAAAGACAGAGAGAAAGATTTTCCATCAGCTGGTTCACCCTATTCCCCACCCCCACCCACATGGCTGCAACAGCCGGGGCTGGGCTGATCCAAAGCCAGGAGCCAAGAGCCTCTTCAAGGTCTCCCACGAGGGTGTGGAAGCCCAAGCACTTGGGCCATCTTCCACTGCTTTCCCAGGCACATCATCTGGGAGCTGGATCAGAAGTGGAGCAGCTGGCATATGAACCAGCACCCATATGGGATGCTTTACCCACTATGTCACAGCGCCAGCCCCGAAACATGCTATTTTCTAACAGAATTGGCTGAGGGGAACAGAGAGAAAGTCCTAGTAAAGGCCCATTCTTAACAAATCAATGCCTTTTCACACTGCCAAATTTCTTTTTTTTTTTTTTTGACAGGCATAGTGGACAGTGAGAGAGAGACAGAGAAAAAGGTCTTCCTTTTTGCCGCTGGTTCACCCTCCAATGGCCGCCGCGGTAGGCGCGCTGCGTCCAGCGCACCGCGCTGATCCGATGGCAGGAGCCAGGTGCTAATCCTGGTCTCCCATGGGGTGCAGGGCCCAAGCACTTGGGCCATCCTCCACTGCACTCCCTGGCCACAGCAGAGAGCTGGCCTGGAAGAGGGGCAACCGGGACAGGATCGGTGCCCCGACCGGGACTAGAACCTGGTGTGCCGGCGCTGCAAGGCGGAGGATTAGCCTAGTGAGCCGCGGTGCCGGCCCACACTGCCAAATTTCAACTATTTTAACTTCAGTCAAAAGGCATCCACTAATTCAATGTTGAAACCAGCACAGGTAATTTGGTATCTTCATAAGACTTGAGAAATATTCTCATATTCAGGCTTCTCAGCCAGGGCTGGACCAGGCCAAAGCCAGGAGTCCAGATCCATCTGGGTCTCCTACAGGGGCAGCAGGGATCCGAGCTCCTCAGCCATCATTTGCTGCCTCCCAGGATGCATTAACAGGAAGTTGGATTGGAAGTGGGAGCCAGGCATTCTGACATGGAATGCAGGCATCCCAAGAGGTGGCTTCACTTACTGTGCCCAACACCTACTCCTGCTTAATAGTCCTGTGCTCAATCCTTACCAGTATAGATGTAACAGTTTTAGTTAGAAGAGAATGCATAGTCAGACTATAAAAGTGCTCTGTGCTTTTATATCAATAAAACTAAAAACAAAAGCAGAGTAACATGAGTCAGCCCACCATAGCAACAAAAAAACGTGGACTGGCAAAACTCCAAGATGTTAACTGGAGTGAATATTGAACTATGCTAGTTTAAATGACAGTACATCACCTAAAGGAAGATGAGAATTAACATCTATATCGATTCTATATATTAATCTAAACAAGAGATGCTTGGCGTCAAGTGAAAGTTTACTGATGTTAGATGCTACCAATTTCTTCTTTCATCTAATTTTTTTTCCTAAACCAAATAATGAAAAGTAGAGGGAAAATGCTATCCATATTTGGAATCAAAGTCCTTTTGGATGATCTGTAAATATAATATTTGTGATACATCACCCGTCATCCTTCAGTATCTGTGGGAAATTGGTCACAGAAAGCCCACAGGCAACAAAATCATGGATATTCAAGTCCTGCATATAAAATGAGGTAGTCTTTGCACAGAATCTACGCCTATCCTTATGTATAAGTTAATGGCAGGAAGCTGGATTCAAAGTGCAGAATAGCCAAGCACTCTGATATGGGATGCAGGAGCCACAAACAGCAACTTAACACGCTGTGCCACAACACCTGCCTCCTCCTGTATATGTTAAAACATCTCTAGGTTACTTCCCAACACAATGTCTACACATCACTTCATCCACATGGACTCAGTCTAGTACTCAGAGCATGATGAATTAAAATTTTGCTCTTTGGAACTTTCTGGATTTTTTTTTTTTTTTGAGTATTTTTCACCCATAGTTGGTTGAATCCACGAGAGGGGAACCGGCAGCAATGGAGAGAGCTGACTAGGGTCATAGCATACAAATGTCACACATAAGATTAAAGTTCTAAAAGGAACAAAATGGACAATCATAATATTTTAATTTAGTTCTTTTGTTTAAAAAATATTTATTCATTTGACAGGCAGAGTTCCACTTCTGCAGCCAGGAGCCAGAAGCTTCCTCTGGATCTCCCCTGTGGATACAAGGGCCTAAGCACTTGGGCCATCCTCCACTGCCTTCCCAGGCCAAAAGCAGAGAGCTGGACTGGAAAGGGAGCAGCCAGGACACCAACCGGTGCCCCTGTGGGATGCTGCCACAGTGCTGGCCCTTGGTTTAGCTCTGTATGGAAACTCTTTAACAACAGCCAGGAGAGAATTACAGGATTTGGCCTTTTCTACTCTAACAATCATTCAAGTCCACACCATGCAGGGAAGAGTGCAAAGCAGCAAAGAAGAGTGTGAGCTTACAATCCAACTGGCCTGGCTTCAAGTCCAATTCCAACTTTTATGTGCAATCCCTTCAGAAAGTAACTGTTCTAAAGCTCCATGTCTTCATCTGCAAAATGGACGTAATAGGCCACTGACAGGATTAAATGAGGTAATAAACAAAAATATTCACAAGGCTCCATGCATAGCAAGTACTCAATTGTTGTTGTTGTTGTTGTTGTTGTTGTTACCGAGCAAATGATCCCAAAGAGTGACCTCTTCCACTAAATTCCTTTCTCCCCTGATAAAACAACATTGAGGCAATCCTGTTTTTCTTTTTTATTTTTTTTTTAAGATTTATTTATTTATTTGGAAGAGTTACACAGAGAGAGGAGAAGCAGAGAGAGAGAGAGAGAGAGGTCTTCCATCTGATGGTTCATTCCCCAATGGGCCACAATGGCTGGCCAGAGCTGTGCCGATCCGAAGCCAGGAGCCAGGAGCTTTTTCTGGGTCTCCCATACAGGTGCAGGGGCCCAAGGCCATAGCAGAGAGCTGGATCGGAAGTGAAGCAGCCGGGTCTCAAACCATCACCCATATGGGATGCCGGAGCTTCAGGCCAGGGCGTTAACCAGCTGCGCCACAGCGCCATAGCGCCGGTCCCAATGCTACTTTTTGAAACCAAATGGAAATCAGAAAATGCTAAACATCTAGAAACAAAATTGTTTGACATTTGAACCACACACAGATAATCAATGAGACTTCCAGAAGCAGCTTGTTGTCCAAAGGAGACTCACAGGTCTCCTGGACACCACTCTGAGAACCACTCTATGGCATGGACACTCAGTGGTGCACTGTAGGGGGCTTTGGTCAGACTCCCAGACTCTGTAGCAGGGCCTCAGAACCCAGACACTAGGTCTGAGAGGCCTAACTTGCTGAGGGGGAGCACTTTACTCTTAGTAGGTAGCCTAAGGTGTTTCTGGATGCTGATGTGGTTGAAGCATAGACTACAATAGATTCTCTGAGTGACCTGAGGTCATCTTCCTCCATGCATGCTTCCACAGGCCACCAGACCAAAACAATGGGTCATGTAGGAGAAAACAGAGAGAAACCATTTCTTCCATCAATAACAAAAGTAAATGCCTTAGACTGCTTTTCAACTGCTTTGGTTATAAATCATAACAAAAACAACCTTGAGCCGAGTACAAGCTGTCCTTTTCACTCATTCTCACATCTGGTCCATCTATGCACCACCTCTCGTTCCTCTTCCAGGGCAGACATGGCTAATGGATCACAGCACTCTGTCTCGCCGAGTCTGAATGTGCCCTCACAGTTCTCAGCATGGCACATCAGGTGGCTGCTGCCATCTCGCTGGAGTTAGCCACTAAGTTGGAGCCAATCTGCCGATCTTGACAGACTGAACTTTCTGCAGAAGACTGAGAAATACTAAACAACTCCAAGTTAAAGGAATTAGAAGACCATCATCAGTTTGTGCTGCCACAATTTTTCAAATTTGAGAGCGTATCAAATAAAAATAAAGGATATTGCACATCTTATTTTAGATTTTTATTGTTTTCAGGCTTTCCAATTTCATACTCATTTTGAAGTTTCCTCTCTGTGTTCAAAGTGTTTCTGATCATTCCCCTGTAATCCCCTCTTAAATGGGGTGGCCACTCGGTGGCCAGCTCTGGCCTCTCCACCTAAGAGCACTTCTGCCTCCATTTTAGACCTTTCAACATTTAATACTCTCCCAGTGTCACTATCAATAGAGCTATGAGTGAGCTCAACCTTTCGCTGGAAGTGGTGATTTAATGTGTGAATTATATGGTTATTAGAATGGGTGTCAGGGAAACAGTGTAATATATGAAATGTGGAGGCTGATGGGGCAGGAGGAACAGAATCTGTCTGGATGATTTCTGGTGCTTTTTTAATGCTTATGTCAATTATTCTTATGACCGATCATTCAAAGCTGTCTATTACCTTCTAATAATAATAATAATATTTTCCACTGAACATTGCACCTTTCACCAGAGGATTTCAAAGAGCTTTGCAAACATTCATTAACACTTTATGAAATGGGCAGGTAATATATAAATACCAAGTCACTTGTCTTAGAATAGCAGCCATTAAGAGTTCCCTTGACACCACATTCCAGTTAGGGAAGAAACTAAAAACAATGGCATAAATGAAAAGTCAGGTGCCACTGTAGCAGTGTTCACTGCGCAGCCAGGGCCTGCCAGAGACGGGCCTTGTGTTCTGCTCTCTCAGTGTGGAGGGAAAGGAGGTGTTTTCCTTCCCCTCACTGTCTCTCCTCACGGCCACACTCTTCCTGAGACATGATACAGAACAAAGTACAGACCATCAGTCTCAGACTCCCCGAATCCCTGTTAAGAAGGGGCTGTCATATTGGGGCAAATTCTGGTTGTCTTAGAGAACCCGAAGTACCTTTACCCCTTACTCTCAAAGACAGAATGGCTGGCGATGTACACTTGCAGCTGGGAGAGGGCCGCTGTCAGACCTCAGGCAAGGAGAGTCAGAAGAAAGCAGTGTGCGTTGGCGTGAGGGTGACCGCTTGAGAAGAACCCACATGAGGGGTCGCTATGAGCCAGGTTCCAGGTGCCCCAGTGGAGCGGCTGGTGGGGAAACGAGGTAAGTCACTCCTGAACCCCTATTCTCTATGGTAATTTTTTGTGTATTGGAAAATAGGATAAGAACCAGGACCATCAGTCTCTTATGTATGTTCCTCTGTGTGTGTGTGTGTGTGTGTCCAGCCACTGGTGTTGGATAAAGATAGGCTAGATTAGGCTGTGGTAATAAACCTTCGAACACTGAGGCATTAACACAACAAGCATGCACTCTTTGTTCACACTGAGCCCCTCGCAGGAGCAAGCTCCTTGGGACATCGGTCCTCCATGTGGTGGCGCCCAGTTTCAGGCTTCACATGATCCCTCCTGGTTTGCCATAGGAAGGGAAAAAGATGGAAAGCAACACACCAGATTTAAAGTGCTTTCCCCTGAGGCGACACATGGCATTTTTATTCCCAGCTCATGGCTAGAAGTAGTCACACTGTTCCATCCAACAAGTGGAGAGGGAGGGAAACATAGTCTCCCATATATCTGAGGTGGGAAGCAGAACTACAAACATTAGCAAGCATTACAAATGTCCACCACAATTATTAAGTGTTGGCTAAGTCTGGTACCAGGGCAGTGGAATCTTCTCTAGACCTCAAAGATCATGTGATCAAACTTGGGACAGGAGTGTGACCCATGACCAGGCTGCATGGTCTGGCTTCCCTTGTCTCTTGCTCTCTGGAGATGGTCAGACTGGAGATAAAAATACCCTCAACATGACCTAGTCCAGATATTCCTAGGAGTCACTTCACGGTGTTTCTGCACAAACCTAAGCTTTCTCTCCCAAATTATTCCTCCCTCCCCCCCTCCCTCCCATTTTTACCCATCAATAAATGTTTTGAGTCAGTTCCTTATTCTTCACCCAAATTTCCTTTACACAAAGGTGTTTTCTGACTGCAGAAACATCACACAGTGTGGAGATCCCGTGACCCAACTTCCACACTAAGAAAGCTGTGTCCTACCTCCTTCTTGAATGAGAATGAATCTTTAAAAAGGCTGGGAAACCCCAGCCTTCCCTCCCAGATTTAGCCTCACTCCCAAATCAATCCTTCCACACACCTCAATCCAAGGTATATTTCTCCAAGTCTGATGAGCTAAATAAACAGCAACACTTTGACCAGGGCTCTAGGAGCAGGATTAGAAGGGGTGGCTCCCATCTGCACAGCCTAGCCCAAGTATCATTATGTTCTTAAAGCTGTATATATGAAATCTGTTCTCTTTATATAAATAAATACATTTAATTTTAAAAAGAAAAAGAAAATCCATTTGTGAACTTCTACTCCGATCAGTGTGAACTCAAAGCCCACCTATTTATCCCTGCAATTTTACAGCTAATAACTATTGGGCTGCATAAATACATCCCCCAAAGACAAAGAATTTTCATTTGTTCATTCACTCATTCTACAAATATTTCCTGGGCACCTCTGTGTGCCAGGAACTCCCCTTTGGCACAGTTGCTCCCCTCATGGAGCTTGCAATCTGATACAGGTATGGGCTGGAGATCTGTGTGCTCTGCCAGATTCTCTCTCCACTCTTGCCTGTGCAATTAGCAGCCTTGTGCTCTGGTTCCTGGTTAGGTTGGGCCAAGAAGGAACACTGGAGGACTGGGTGGAAGCAGGGCAGTATGGTCTGAGAGTTTATTCCCCAGTACCTCCACTGGCTCAAGATCCAGGTAACCTCTCCTATCAACCAGAATTATTCTCTCCATAGTGGCTGCTCCCTGCCCCTGCCCTACCCAGGCCTGGGGAAGGTAAGAGTTCCCTGTTATTGCTTAAAGGAGCACCACCAATCCTTACTGGTTTCCCTGCAGGCACTTATATCTTTCTTCATAAATAGTCAGTTTATTAACCTCTCTTCAACTATCCCGTTTGATTGGGATGTTTTCTGCTGGGATCTCTCTGATGCAGGGAGCTATGCATATAATCAAAATGATTCCTGATACTGCTAATAAAATCTAGTAATTTTAAGAGGTGACAGATTGCATATGGAAAGGCATTTTATAGGCTCTTAGAGCAGACAACCTAATGAACAAAGTTCAATAGTGCTCTGGGGCACAGCATTCCAGACCCAGAGAGAGGAAGGAATGAGCTCTACATGGTCAAAGAAGGAAAATGAGGTCAGTGGAGTGGAAGAGGAGGGTGCTATGTGATGAGGTGGGGAAGCAGGCAACAGCCAAAGCAGGTGGAGTCCTGTGCTAAGGAGTTCAGACCTCCTTCAACGAGAAGACATGAGAGCAATTTAAGCAGAAGGATGGCATGATGGCTTTACGTCTTTGAAAGCTTGGCCTCAGCACGATGTGAGGGAACTGACTCTTGGGGACAAGAGGAGAAGGAAGCTCCATTGGAGGCTCTGGCTACAGCCCGGGGGGGGGGGGGGGGCACAGGCTGGGGGTGGACAGCGCGCAGTAATGGGGATGGCTGACTGTGAACAGGATGGACAGTGAAAAGTGCTGGGGCGCAATATATTTCAGAGGAAGAACTTACAAGATATACCAGTGATTCAGACATAAGGCATGAAGAAATAACAGGAACCAAGGATGACGATTGTACATGATGGTCCCATTTACAGAGATGGTGAAGAAAGGGGCGACAACAATGGGGTGAGGGGTGGGGAGCTGATAGAGGAAGGAAAGACAGCTTAGACAAGACATCCAAGTGGAGCTGTCAGAGTAAGATAAATATGCGGTCATCATGAGCACATAGAGGGGGATTTAACACAGAGAGGCTGGACCAGTGACCCAAATAGGGAATACAGTTCATCTGCACCATGTAAACCTGCAAAGATGAACAGAAATCATTTTGTAACTGCTCATAAATCTCAAGGTGCTGCTCTCAACAGTCAGTGTGTCACATTAATATGCAGAACAATGTTTAGTTTCTTTCCTTCATTTCCTACTTCCAAATTTTATGTCTTCAGGCCTGCAAAAAAGAAAGCAGTCCAGCTCAGAGCCACAGGCCTTTATTAGCTGTTCCCTTAGAAATGTAAAGAGAGGTCTTGAGCTCACAGGGGTGACCTGATTAATTCTTTTTCCATGGAACCTCTCTCTCTCTCAATTTCTGTCTGGGGGAAAGGAAGGGATGGCGTTCTTCATGTATTCACCAAATATTTACTGTTTACCTGCTATTGTCTCTCAGAAAACAACTCTGAACTCTGAAGCAGGGTAACTTTGGAGTTCTTTTCCCAGGAGTTCCATTGCTAGGAAATCTCATGAACCAAAGAAAGAAGCAACTGTGGGGCCACTGCTGTGGTGTAGCAGGTAAAGCCACTGTCTGCAATGACATCATCTCATATAGGCACTGGTTTGAGTCCTGACTGCTCCACTTCAGATCTAGCTCTCTGCTATGGCCTAGGGAAACAGTAGAAGATGGCCCAAGTCCTTGGGCCCCTGCCCCTGCATGGGATACCCGGAAGAAGCCCATGGCTCCTGGCTTCAGATCAGTACAGCTCTGGCGGTTGCAGCCATTTGGGGAGGGAACCAGCAGATGGAAATCTCTCTCTCTCTTTCTGCCTCTGCCTCTCTGTAACTCTGTCTTTCAGATAAATAAATCTTAAAAAAAGAAAGAAGCAACTCTGTGCCCAGGACACTCCACTGAGACAGTCAGGCAATCTTTGCTCACATGTATTCCTCCCAACCTCCGCCTACATCCCGTTCCTTTCATAGCTTGTGGTCAACATCCTCCTGGATACCCCAGCTCCTCCCTATCCAAGCTTCTAGTCCTTTCTGTAGTTCAGGAAGTTATTTAAGCCTCAACCATCTGGCCCTTCGTGTGTATGACTCTTATGCTATTGCTTTTTTTTCCGGTGCATGCTGATAAAAGTGTTATCTTTTTCTCCTGTGTGACCTGTCTATTGGCAGTTCAGCCCAGCAAACCTTCAGAGGGTGAAGGAGAAATTTCACCTTCACTCCTATACTGCTATGGGCCAATCTCTAGGCACTAAGGTTACAACAGGGAAGGAAATAGGCAATAATCACTGCCCTTCTAGAACTTACCTGCTAGTGGGTGGAGACAAA
Organism: Lepus europaeus; assembly: GCF_033115175.1. Lineage (NCBI taxonomy): Eukaryota > Metazoa > Chordata > Mammalia > Lagomorpha > Leporidae > Lepus > Lepus europaeus. Next base: position 56,267,145 of record NC_084842.1, read on the forward strand.
AAACAACCAAAAAACATTATTTTAAAAATGAAATAAGTGGCCGGCGCTGTGGCGCAGTATGTTAATTCTCCGCCTGCGGCACCAGCATCCCATATGAGTGCCAGTTCTAGTCCTGGCTGTTCCTCTTCCTATCCAGCTTTCTGCAATGGCCCGAGAAAGCAGTAGAAGATAGCTCAAGTCCTTGGGCCCATGTACCTGCATGGGAGACTGGAAGGAGCTCCTGGCTCCTGGCTTCAGCCTGGCTCAGCCCTGGCCATTCCAGCCATTTGGGGAGTGAACCAGCGGATGGAAGACCTTTCTCTTTCTCTCCCTCTCACTGTCTGTAACTCTACCTTTCAAATAAATAAATATAATCTTTTAAAAAATGAAATAATACATTGCCTTAGAAATTGATAAGAGCTATGAAAAAGATCTGAAATAGATTAAAGGTTATTTGGAATATGGAGGTGGCTTTGCTTTAAAATAGAGTGGTCAGACTAGGTCTCATTGAGCAGGTGACATTCAAGCAGCAACCTGGAGTGAAGGGTTACCTAGCATATATGGGGATACTGTGCACGCAGAGAGAACTGCCACAGCAGAGCTCCAGGTCAGGATGAAGCTCAGCATTGGGAGAACAGCAAGGAAGTTGGTATGACATCAGTATCCATGGCTGTAAGATCCTCTCTCTCCAGTACTACTTGCCTTTCGAAGCCCAGCTGAAGTTGTACATCCTTGCTATTATTGTGGGAGCTCAATCCACAGCTAAATTTGTTTTATGTCTACCCAAGGAAAGAATTCAAGGAGGAAACAAAAAGGTATACAGGGAAGCAAAACTTACTGAAAGGGATAGTATACACGCAGACCAGAATGCAGGCAACCGCTCTTTATGAGAAAGGAACTGGCTGCCCCACTCCCCCAAAGCTGGGGTCATCCTTTTATAGGGTGGCAGAGAGTGTCCAGACAGGGCCTAGCTGACTAGTCAAAGCAGGCAGAGTTTTAGCGAGATTTCAGTACTGCTTGCTTCTGTGTCCCTTTTTTGGGGATCTTTAAAGTGTCACAGTGTCTGGCACTCATGGAGCTCAGACGCCTGCTGGGGAGTGAGTGTGCCCAGGCAGCAGTCATGTTGGAGTATCTCCAGCCACTGTGCAAAAAAGGGGGTTAGGTTTGGCATGCATGCATGCACAGGTGCTATTGGCAGTCCTCAGCTTCCACTGACTGGCTACCTACCTGTCCACATTACTATGGTGCAAATGTGCCCCCTACTCTTCATGTGTTAGAAATCTAAATCCCCTAAAAGTCATAATGAAAGAGGCGGGTGTGAAGTGTTGGACATGCTAATGGGCAGTTAGGGCAGCTGGAAGGCAGTTAGGTCAGTTAACTGTACTTAGCTTTATCAACAATAGACAGGATTATAATCTCTGCCTTCCGATTAGCTGTTATTCTGCTAATCCCCTGAATAGTTAAACCTAGGTTGGATTTTTCAGAAAGGGGCCAATCAGAGCCATTTTATGTATAAAAAGGGCAGACATCCACAGGCTTCTTTGGCAACTCCTCCATGCAGCCCTCCTTCCTGACTGCTGGGGCAGGAGGTTTCTTGTTTTCAGTAAAGCTCGTTTTGCTTACTGTCCCTGTCCGTGTGGAAATTCTACGATGTGAGACAAGAACAGAGATCATGCTTGTCCCCATCCACTCGCAACAATAGTGTTAATGGTATCAGGGAGATAGGGCCTTGGTGAGAGAATAAGGACTCAATGAGGTCATGAGGGTGGGAGCCCGTGATGCAACTGGTGGCTTTATAGGAAGAGGAAGAGATGCCCTAGCTACATGATTGCTCTGTTTCTCCATCATGCCTTGACCACCTTGGGTCTCTGCAGAGTCCCCACCAGCAAAAAGGCCCCCGTCAGTTATGGCCCATTGTGCTTGGACCTCCAGAACCCTGAGCCAAATAAGCCTTTATTCTTTATAGATTACTCAGTCTGGGGTATTCAGTTATAGCCACAGAAGACACTAAGACTCTTCCATGATGCTCTTCCCAAACCCTACAGTTCACATCCATCTTTCTCCTCTCTGGACTACTTCTGCCCTCACAGTCAAAGTCACAAAGTGCGGAAGTTATTTACAAATAGCTTCACCAATTTTGCCTCCCCAACTTTCTCAATTCCTTTGTGTCATCTAGGGCACACAAGGAGTGAATAAATGTGATTTACTGACTAAATGAAGAATTCTTAAATAATTTATATTTGACTTTGAAATGCAAGCACATAAATATACATACAAATAATGCCTAGAATCTTTCCCTCCTGCACTGCTGATCCCAGTTCAGAGCCTGGCTATAACTTCAAAACACAGGGCCTGGGAGTAGATGTTTAGCCTACTGGTTAAGACGTGCCGTGTCCCATGTCAGAGTGTCTGGGATTCATTCCTGGCCTCTGGCTCCTGACTCAAGCTCCCTACCAAAGAGCAGTGATGGCTCAAGTAATTGGCTCCTGGCTTCTAGCTCTGGCCTCAGCCTTGCCCAGCCACTTTGGGCATTTGGGGAATGAGCCAGCAGATAGGAGCACTGTGTGTGTGTGTGCACTTGTGCACGTGCCTCTCAAAAAAGAAAAAGAATGGGATCAAGATAGACAGGCGGCATGGTGGACATTTTGGTGCAGCAGGTTAAGCTGCTGCTGCCTGGGATACCTGCATACTACATCAGAGTGGTGGTTCAAGTCCCGGTTGATGCACTTCTGATACAGCTTCCTATTAATGTGTTCGGGGAGGTATCATAAGATGAATAAGTGCTTGGGCCCCTGCCACCCTTGTAGGAGATCCATATGGAGTTCTGGGCCCCTGGTTTTGGTCTGGCCCAACTCTGACTGTTGCAGCTATTTGGGGAGTAAACCAGCAGATGAAAGCTCGCTCTCTCTGTGTGTAACTTTGCCTTTCAAGTAGATGAAAATAAACACTTTTAAAAGCCCCCAAAATTAAAACGAATAAGAAAGATGAGGAGGCTTCAGGTGACCACGACTTATGTGAAAATTGAATGCTTGAGCCACTGACACTTGGGAGTAGATTTTTTAAAAGCAATACAAGGCAAGAAACAGGTAACTTGATTCTTCTGGGGGGAGAAACATTGGGCAACAGAGAGAAAAGAGGGAGATTTTTGAGCATTTTGCAACTTAAAATCTGTTTTTGAAAAAGAAAAGCCATGCAGCAGAGACTGTCTTAGTGATACAGAATAACCCCCCAAACTGGGTCTGCCCACCCAATGGGCAAAAAGCCAATCACTGACATTGAGGTGGTGGAAGAAAGGAGGTGCTTATTGCAACGTGCAAAGCAAGGATATGGGCAGTAATTGCTTAACTCCTGGGCTCCTGAAGGGTGAGGGTGAAGGTTCTTATGGGTTGAAGATGGGATGAGGGGTGTGCCTTCAATGTGAGTCCAGGTTCCTGGCTGACAGGCGGTTCTCTTGTCCTTCTTTTGGTCAGCAATACCATGTTCATTAGGGAATTTTTATGATAGCCCAGTGGGCTTCGTCATGATGGAGGCTACGTGCAGCAAAGTGGTAGTTACTTTCTGTCCTGGACTTGGAACTCCCTGAAAAGAATCCCCTGGAGACAATACCAACCATCAAGGCGTTACCTATTGGGGAAGCAAATGACCTCATGTGTCTGATGATTAGAACCTTGTAGGGCTACCTGCGCTACTCCTTCAATTCAGTAGTTAATTCTAGTAAGTGATTGATTAGCAATCATAAAGACAGGGCAAGGACACTTTAAGCTAAGGGAGGGAGGCCAGGAAACTGGTGCCTGATGGTATTTAGCATCTGCATTCAAGGTACTATACAAGGGCTTGGTTTCATCAGTCATTGTCAAGGTTGGCAAAGGTGACAAATGCTTCTCTCTTCGAAGGGTTCTCCCATGTTGAAAAGCAAAGTTAACATCACCAGTCATCTGCAGCATTGATTAGAAAGATGTAATGTCATTTTGCAATCAGACTTCCCCTTCTCCTTTCCCAAGGGCCTAACCCCAAAATAACCATGAGCCATGTTCTAGGAAGAGCAGCACTCTTCCTTCCCTCCCCATGCTCTCAACCTAGAACAGAAATGAGATCCCAGCTACTGTCCAGGAGGGAAGAGCTGAGAAGAAAACCTGTATTTTCTCTCTCTCCTCAATCACTGGCCCTTTCCTACGAGACAGGATGAGACTAGAAAGAGCAGGACAATGACGTGCCACCTCCAGAGAACAGGGCCAGCTTTGACTCGCCCCTTCTCACTTGCGTGTGGCTTCTCAGACACGCACATGCTCAGCAAGATAGATAGCTATGTGTCCTGTCCCAGCTTTTAAGTACACGAAGCAAGCCTGCCCAGAGCTGGTCAGCAAAAGGCAGACTTTGCTCTGCAGTGGGATGGGCAGAAGATCCTTGCACACTATCCAGCATTACCCGTCATAAAGCTGACCAGCATTTCATTCCTTGTATTCTCAATCGGTTTAGAATCTGTGGAGAAGGAAGGGTGATTAATTAGCACTCTCAGACTTCCAACACAATTGGGATTCTCCTGATAATGAGGCATTATAAAGAAGTACCTAAGATATTTAAACATTCAAACGCATCAGCACCATTCTATCTCATGATAAGGGCTAGAAAGATGACGCTACAACAAGTTTTCCAACAAATGGTGGCAGATCTTATTGTTTCATGTAGTAAGATTTTCAAGAATATTTTTCCCACTAAGAAATACTCCACTATCTTTATTTTAACAAATAAGAAACAATTATTAAGGATATATTCTAATGCCTATAGAAATGTTCAAAATGACTTTGTGTATCCCCCTGCAATGTGACAGTGGGAGAGACACAACATCACTTTCAGTTGCATATCTTAAAACAAACCATAAGGGTAAAAGTAGACAAATCCAAGTTGGGGAATGTTTTATAAAATAAAAGACCTACACTCTTCAACAATGTCAATATCAGGGCTGGCACTGTGGCATAGCGGGTGAAGCCATTGCCTGCAGTGCTGGCGTACCATATGGGCACTGGTTCAAGTCCTAGCTGCTCCACTCTTGATCCAGCTCTCTACTATGGCCTGGGAAAGCTGTGGAAAATGACCCAAGTCCTTGAGCCCCTGCACCTGTGTGGGCGACCTGGAAGAAGCTCCTGGCTCCTGACTTTGGTTCCGCACAGCTATTGTGGCCATTTGAGGGAATGAACCAGTGAATGGAAACCTCTCTCTCTCTCTCTCTCTCTCTCTGCCTCTACCTCTCTGAAACTCTGCCTTTCAAATAAATAAATAAGTCTTAAAATATGTCAATATCATGAAATATAAAGAAAAAACAAGGAAGGTTACAGATTAAAGGAGTCTAAGGAAGCACAACATTCAAATGCAAAGAGCTGCAGGAAAGAACTTCTGGGATAATTGGCAAAATCTGAACTACGGACTGTGTATCGGATAGCCTTGTATCAATGTGAACTAAGGACTGTATCAGATAGCCTTGTATTGATGTGAAATTTCCTAGAATTGGGAAGTTCACAATGTTGATGCACTTAATGTTCTCAGGAAATATTTACTGACAATGTCATTATCTCTGCAATTTACACTCAAAGAGTTCAGCAAAAAATAAGTAAAACATGACACAGGCATATCATATATTGCATTTCATAGACATGGATAGATAGAGCAAAGGTGATAAAATGTGAACAATGGATTGATTTAGACGAAAGAGGATGTCTATGGCTACTCATTTTACCAGTCATAACTTTTCAGCGGGGCTGAGCATTTTCAAATTATAAGGTTATTAAAAATAAGAAGATACTCCCCAATAAGATACCATAATTCTTATGTATTCTTGAAACTTCAAGAGAGGATTAAATAAGCCTTAAGGATGCCATAAGAGATAGAAAATAATTTTGTGACAAATCCCCTGTGTCTCAGTGCACCGAGGCTGTAATTCAGGTCACATCACATGGGGATGCAACTGTCTGAGCAAGTGCTTTACAATCTGCATGACAAAAACAGACCTACTGGATGTGCAGGGTGGGATGCGGGGGTCATTAGCTGGGGCTTGCTTTGGTTCCACTTGGGGACCATCTGCAGTCCTCCTCAATTTCCCTCCCTCCCCAGGCTTGCATCCTTCCATCTTCTTCTCTATTTCAGCCAATCTCCACACTGAAAACACATTTAGCCTCGTGGTTAGGATGCCTGGGTTCAATTCCTGGCTTCAGCTCCTAACTCAGGCTTCCTGCCAATGCAGACCCTGTGAGGCAGTGGTAATGGTTCAAATAATTGATTCCCTACCATCTGTGTGGGAGACCCAGGTTGAGACCCTGTCTCCCAGCTTCAGCCCAGCCCAGTCCAGGCCCAGCCACTGGGGCACTTGGGGAGTGAATCAGAAGAGGAAAGATCCGTCTGTCACTCTCTGCCTGTCAAATAATTTTTTTTAAATAAATAAATTCAGAAAAACCACAAACCACAGCTGTGTCTTCATGATGGCATAAAAATTTTAAAAATGATCTAATACTCACACTCACCTATAACACAGATTGTGTTTTCAAAATATATTCACACTGCCCTCAGGCCTTTGCCATAGAAACAGACATGCATTAATCCACTTCATGACAGGGTCTTTTTATTATACTAGCTTAAAATTAGTTCCTTGAAAAGGGCCCAAGACAGACATGCCTTATGCCAAATAGTATTAGTGTGAGATTTCAATGTATAATTACAACCATTTCACATAATTCATTTCTGTCATAAATGTCAGGTAATTTGGAAATTCTACTCTAGTGACACAGCCATGATACTGTTCCCTCCTCTTCATCAGCCCATACATAAGCTGATGCAGCACGTATAGACTTTTAGTAAGTGTGGATACAGTGTTACATAAACATCATCCTAGTGGACACCCACATGATTAGTAAATCACTTGCAAATTATTATCCCCATCTCATAGACAACAATGCTGAGGTTCAAATGGGGACGTCACTAGCCCAAAGACATAACACTTGTTAATAGCAGGGTTATAACTTAAGCTCTGACCCCATCGTCCAGAATTTTTTTTAAAATTTTATTTATTTTCATTTTATTTGAAAAGCAGAGACATAGAGATTGAGATCTTTCATTTGTGGTTCAGTCCCCAAATGCCCACAGCAGCCTAGACTGGGCCAAGTTGAAACTAGGAGCCCAGAATTCAATCTACGTCTCTCACGTGAAAGGACTTGAGCCACAATCTGCTGCCTCCCACAGTGTGTACTAACAGGAAGCTGGATTGGAAATAGAGGAGCTGGGACTCAAACCAGGCACTCTGACATGGGATGTGGGTTATTCAAGTGGTGCCCTAACCCCTGAGCCAAATACCTGCATTATTTCTCATGAGCATTACTCCATATTATGTCCCATCAACAGCAAAATGCCAGCTAGGACTCCATCAGACCAATAGGAGGCCAAACAGAAAACACCAAAAACAAGATACTCCTAGGCTTACAGATGAGAAAACAAGATACTTCCTGTCCTAGGAAAAATGAAAGACTTTTCTGTTAAAACCTCCCTTTCTTGTTTAGATAGCTTGAATTTCACACTCACGGGTGAAAAAAAGGTTCAATATATTTTATTGTGATTTCTTCTCTCCCTGTAGTTTACATGCACAGTTTAGGACAGTCTTTTGAATGGGAATCAAGTTATGTCTCCTATCCAGAAGTTCAAAATGTCTGTTTTATACACAGATTGCACCAAAAGCTTCAAGACATAACTCACATACAGAAAGTATAATACTGACTATGAAAATCTGAAATACACACTGCATAAGTAATGGCAGTAAAAAGCCAATGATATTTTAAAGATATTTTAAAGATTTAGTATTTATCATTGCAACACAGCTTTTATGTTTGATGTTACACAAAGCTATGAGCTCACTTCTGAATCAATGTGATTTTATTGTTGCTGTTATATTTATGGAATGTTACTGTGAACAAAGCCAGGCAGGCCAAGTCTATTCCCAACATAACCTATAAATAATGTAAGTAAATAAACTAAGCAAATCTTCATGAAGCAATACATTATTTACTATTCCTTGTTGCTGAAATATGAGTTTAAGTTTTGGTTACATATTAATGTAAGATTTTAGTCTCTTCTAGGTCTCCCTTGGGAGTCAAATCTTAAAGCTTAACTCAGAAGTAGCCTACCAGGTCTACCAAACTCCATAACTAAAAGCCTTTTAAAACTCCTTTTCAGAGTCAGGAACTGGACGCTGGGCTATGGAAGCAACATCTCCATTCTAGGCCAATGATTCACAATTATCCAAGAAAGTCTACATCAGCATCACAGTGTAACCAGCTCAAGTGAGTGTTCTAAGTTCTTCAGCCCGTTGGGGTTAGTGGGACAAAAATCACCATGCTAGAAATTTACCTTGCTGATCAAGGCTATTTTAACTTTTATATATAGTGGGAGTCACTCAAACAGCATCAAGATCCAGAATGTGTTTAATGATTTGTTCTTTCATTCCAAAAAATAGTAATTGAGTTCTACCATGCTGTGGTGCCAAGTGCTGTTCACATTAGGATACCACAATGAACAGGACAGGTTAAGGCTCTCTTTACAGAGATGATTGTCACTGTGGAGTAGGGAATTAGAAAACGAGTTACACAAATAAACAAGATAATTATAGGAAAACATGGTGAAATGATGGAAAATAACAGAATCACTTTAGAGAAGTTCAAAAATGTTTCTTGAAGGAAGTAACATTTGAACAGAAGGATTCTAAAGACAGCCTAGCACTTTAAAATATATATATATATATATGTATGTATGTATATATATATATTTAATTTATTTGAAAGGCAGAATGACAGAGAGAGGAGACATACAGAGAAAGAGATCTTCCATCCACTGGTTCATCTCCAAATGGTTACAATAATCAGGGCTGAGTCAGGCCAAAGCCAGGAGCCAGGAAATCCATCTGGGTCTCCCACATTAGTTCAGGGGCCCAAGCACTTGAATCATCTTCCACTGCCTTCCCAGGTGTATTAGCAGGGAGCTGGATTGGAAGTAGAGCAGCTGGGACTGGAACTAGCTCTCCAAGATGGATGCTGGTGTCAAGGCGGCGGCTTAACCCTCTGTGCCACAATGCCAACATTTCACTAGCACTTTTTTTTATGAGAGAGAGTATTATCTTTTCCTTTATCTATTCAGTTCCAGGTAAAGTTCACTGATACATGGTACGTAGCTTGAATGTGTACCCCAAAGTTTAGGTGTTAGAAACTCTGTCTCCAATGCAACAGTGTTGGGAGGTGATTAGGTCATGAGGGCTCTACTCTTGTGAAAAGATTAATGCTATCACGGGAGTGGAGTGGGCTAATGATCACAAGAGCTGACGTGTTGCAAAAGAGGCCCAGGGGCAGGGGTTTGATTTAGTGCTTCAGACCCCACATGAGATACCCATATCCCACATCAGAGTGCCTGGGTTTCTGCTTCCGATTCCAGCTTCCTGTTTATGAGTACCCTGGGAGACACTGGGTGATGGCTCAGGTACTTGGATCCCCGCGACCTGTGTGGGAGACCTGGATTGAGTTCCCAGCTCCTGGCTTTAGCCCCAGCATTTTTTGGCATTTGAGGAGGGAATCCGATGATAGAATATCTTTCAAACAAATAAAAGTAAATAAGTTTAATTTTTAAAAGGTTAACGAAAGTGGCTCCCTTTTTCTCTTTCCTGCTCACACATTCTCTTGCCCTCCTGTCTTCTGTCATGGGAAAATCTTCACCAGATGCCAAACCTTGTTCTTGGCCTTCCCAGCCTCCAAAACTCTAAGAAATAAATCTCCATTCTTTATAAATCACCCATGTACTCTGTCGTATCAACACAAAACAGACTAAGATACAAGGGGAAGAGGCAGTACAAGCCCTGATGAGGAAACACTCCAAGGTAATGTGGGGTAGAGTCTTCTTGGAGAAAGATGAGGAAGATGTGGACACCATCCCTTGCACAGGCAAGTGCTTTCAAATGACACCTGTGAACAAAATTCAGTGGTAGATGAATCAGCCTGGAGGTGAGTACCAAAGAACACAACAGAAGGCGGGATGAAATATCAGAGCTGAAAATAAACCTAAGTTGAGTGTGGTCATGAGCAGGCCGGGTGGACTTAGGAAGAACAGGCTAGGGTAGGAACTGAAGAAACCCCACTGAGCTAAGGATGTCCTAACCATGCACACTGTGTTACCATCTCCCTGTGTCCCTGCCTGGTTCCTGCTCCTGAAGAACAGGCGAGGTGACCTCACTCACAGCCTCAGGACACTGGGGAGCCTACCTTTCTGAGGAAGTTGACTTAATCTCCTAACCATACTTAAAATGTTCTACAGCTTTGCCATTTAGTATATTGTTGCTGTGGATTCGTTCTGAGAGGAGGAGCATGGTGGGGGCAAGAGGCGTGGAGTCACCACACAGAACCCAGGAGCCCGGTGAAAGCAGGCCAGAGGCAGGCAGCCCGCAGACTCGTTTATTTCAGTTGGTACAGCAGCTAAAATAGCCAAGGCAGCCAATCCGGTCAAGGGGCAGTTTATACACTAACCAATCACAGCCTGTTGCCAGGCAGGCTCTGTTGCCAGGTGGGTTTCAAAGCCATTCCTGAGCAACTGATGCTAGCTTGCCAGCAGCCATCTTGACATGGCCTTCTCATTCCACCACAGTATATGGTCCATGGCAGATTTGCTTCTCTGAAATCTACAGAGGTTTCCTAATCAATTCCCTGCCTCCAATACAGTAAGGAAGACAGAGATTAAAAGCTTAGTTGCGGGGGCGAGGGCAGAGTTGTGGTGCCACAGGTTAACCTGCTGCTTCCAATGTCAGTATCCCAAACTGGAGTGCTGGCTCATATCCCAGCTATTCCGATTCTGATCCAGCTCCCTGCTAATGTGCCTGGCAAAGCAGAGGAGGATGGCTCAAAGACCTGGATTCCTGTCACTCACATGGGAGACTTGGATGAAGTTCTTCGGACTGGCCCAGCTCTGGCCTTTGTGGCCATTTGGGGAATTAACCAGTGGATATAAGATCTTTCCCCCCCACCCTTCACTCTGCCTTTCAAACACATAAACTAAATCTTAAAAATAAATAAAAGCTTAGTTGGATGAGAGGCCTTAAGTCCATTTGCAAAGAGGGTGAAAGTTGACTCTTCACCTACAGTTACAGCCTCCTTCACTGTGTGAGGTTAATGGGCCTCATTTTCCTACTGCCCAGCATTTATTCCAAGCTGTCTGCACCTGTTCTATCAGGCAGCCCTCTTGGTAAATATTAGGTGAAAAAGACTATAATAAATAAATATATTCTACTTAGTCAAGGATTCAAAATAGTTCAATATTAATTACAATCCTTACTAAAGATTTACTCACAGGATGGGACTAGGCTGGGAAGGCAAGGAAAGACGGGTGCAAGAAATTGATTTTTTTATATATTATTTTTATTTTTATTTTTTGACAGGCAGAATTAGATAGTGAGAGAGAGACAGAGAGAAAGGTCTTCCTTTCATTGGTTCACCCCTCAAATGGCCACTATGGCTGGTGCGCTGCACTGATCCAAAGCCAGGATCCAGGTGCTTCCTCCTGGTCTCCCATGCGGGTGTAGGGCCCAAGGACTTGGGCCATCCTCCACTGCCTTCCCGGGCCACAGCAGAGAGCTGGACTGGAACAGGAGGTTTTTTTGTATTTTTATTGACATATATAATAAAGGTATACTACCATGAGTATACAGGTCAATGAGGCTTTCTTTAAAAAGAAAAGACTTGGGGCCGGCACTGTGGCACAGTGGGTTAACACCCTGGCCTGAAGTGCCGGAATCCCATATGGGTGCCAGTTCGAGACCCGGCTGCTCCACTTCCAATCCAGCTCTCTGCTGTGGCGTGGGAAAGCAGTAGAAGATGGCCCAAGTGCTTGAGACCCTGCACCCACGTGGGAAGAAGCTCCTGGCTCCTGGCTTCAGATCAGCGCAGCTCTGGCTGTTGTGGCCAATTGTAGAGTGAACCATTGGATGGAAGACCTCTCTCTCTCTCCCTCTCTCTCTCTCTCTCTCTCTGCCTCTCCTCTCTCTGTGTAACTCTTTCAAATAAATAAATATATCTTTTAAAAAAAAGACTTACTAGTTTTTTTGAAAGGCAGAGTTACAGAGACAGAGGGAGAGACACAGACAGAGATTTTTCACCTGCTGGTTCACTCCCCCAAATGGCTGCAATGTCCAGGGCTGGGCCAGGCCAAAGTCAGGAGCCTAAAAATCCATCAGGGGCTACCACACAGCTTGAAGGGGCCCAAGTACTTGGACCATGTTCCACTGCTTTCTCAAGTGCATTAACAGGAAGCTGCATTGGAAGTGGAGCAGCTACTTCCACAATGCCGATTCCAGATTTTCTTTCTTTAATTTTTTTATTTGAGAGGCAGAGAGAGAGAGAGAGAGAGAGAGAGACAAAGACAGAGATGTTCCACCCACTGGTTCATTCCCCAAGTGCTCACAATGGCTCTGAAGACAGAAGTTCAAAACCTTACATAGGTCTCTTACATGGTAGCAGGGTCCCAAGTACTTGAGCCATCACCTGCTGTGCACCAGGAGGTGCATTAGTATGAAACTAACTTGAGAGTGGATCTGGGACTTGCACCCAGGCACTCTGATATGGCAAGTGGGTTCCCAACTGGCATCTTAACCACCAGGCTGCAGGGTCTTAGTCCACCCGTACAGGATGGACTGGGTCTGAGGAAAGGTAAGTGTGCCGCTCGCCCGTTCCCCAGCCTCCCGATCCCGGAGACAATCAGAGGCAGCGGGGAGCCAAGTCTAGCAGGAACTCGTTTATTTCGCGTGTAACAGAGCCTTTTACAGCACAAAACTGCAGAGTCATTGGGGCAGGACTAAGGACCAACCAATCACTTAAACGGTCATTTTACGGGGCGATTTCTTATAGAACCAACCATATGTCTATACACTTCTTACTAGTTCTGTTACCTCCCCTGATGTTGCATAGCCAATTAGTTTTGGTGGTAAACAACTTTGGATTCCACCCACCTTACTTCGTTTGGGTGCCATCTTTGAATTACCTCATGTAACTAAATTCCCCAAACCAGGCCAAATGTCCACCCTGATGAGATTTTCAAAAACTGAACATGCTCACAAACTATGCCTAGATCAAGAAACTGAATGTAACCTGAAACGCCTTAGGCCCTTTCTTAGCATTCCCGCCTACAGAAGCAGCCTCTTTCTTGGTTCTAACAACACTGATGCGTTGTTAGAATGCATGCTTTTGTACTTTTTGCAAATGGAATTATAGAATATACTCTTTTGTGTCTGGCTTCTTTTACTTAACATTATGTTTGTGAGCTCTGTTCATACTGTTCAGTGGGGTTAATTTTTACCCTCATTGATATACAGTATTAGACATCATCTCATAAATGTCAATATTTGACCCTCAGGACTGAGTTCCAAGCATGCTTAAAGAGGAAAAACATAAACTCATCCCTAGAGCAAAATTAACTCCCGTAGCTGAAATCATTTTTATTTTGTTCATTGAGCACTGAGCTCACAATACATTCTCTTAGACTTTCTTATTTAATTTGAAGTTTACATGTGAGTTACTTTTAATATCAGGATGCAGACAGGTTCAAGTCACAACCCTTTCCCTCTACCAAAGGCATGAAGCCAAGCTGCTCTCTTGCTCCCATTTTGTTTCCTCTATTACGACTAACTATGCTTGAAGAGACATCAACAGCAGCTGCCAGCAACCTGTCCTCTGGGAGACTCCTCCGGCTCAGCCAGGCAGGCGGGTGTCAGCAGAGAGAGGAGCTTGCACTCCTTATCTCGACCATTTGAAGCCTTGCAAACACACATAGAGGCAAGGGTTCCAGTTCCTCTCAGGTCCCAAGAGCGTGCTCTGACCCTTCTGCAGCCCCAGGTCTCTCGCATAAGGGATGGTGACCTTTGCCCAAGAAGACCCTGTTCTCCCTGGACCGCAGATTGTCTGATGCACAAAGTAAGACAGGCCGAGGTCTGCAGGTGTCATTCCAGGTCTGCCAGGAGGTGGTTACCCCAACCTCCGAAATTTTCTGTTTACTTAAGTGTCCTGGAAACCAGAGAGTTGAAATCAGCAGAGCGTTTTTCAGGGATATGCGTGGCTCATTCCAATAGCCTATAAAATCCTCAAAGGCCTTTTAAATCAGTTGGAGAAAAAAATAATTCACATTTAGAATGGGCTTGGTGTTTCTTTCTGAACTGAGAGGCAGTGGGGGACAGGGGAAGAACACCTGGAGGTCCCAAGGCAGAAGATGGGAGAGTCAGTGCTGGCCTCGCAGGCGGTGGGACAAGAGTCCGTTAAGAACTTTGCAGGCCTGGGCCTCTTCCTTCCAGAGGCTGCCCCCACATAAATCACAACCAAAAGGCTTTTAAATCTAAGCTGTAGAAATTGTTCTCATTGTCTTATGTCTTCCGTTTTCTTTTCAACACTGATAATATGAGTCTAAAAGGAAATACTTGGGATTTGAGGATCTGCATCTTTAGGACTCTTGGGGAATCTTAGTTCCTGGAATATATTTGGAAAAAATAGTATCCAATTAGGGGAGAATTTGCCCATTCTCAATAAGCGGACTTTCTAATTACTGGGCAAACGAAAATCAAACAAAGGCAAGAAATAATGCCAATCAGGCAGGGTACCACAAGGCCATTATCTCATTCGGTCACTTTAAAATTTATAATGATATTTTTAAAGGTTTTTTTAAAAGGAACAGGTGCTTACTGTGAGAAATGTCAGTCTCACAAGGCATAAAGAAAAAGGCACGCAGCTCCCTCATCACCTACCTCCATTCTTTCCCTCTTCCCAGAGAAAACCAGCATGAACAGCCTGAGTATCTCACACTTCCATCAGCACATATAAAGCACACCTACAAAAATTGGATCACATTCCGCACATAATGTTGTAGCTTGCCTTTTCTCCCTAAATTACTTCATAGACCACCCTCCAAGCTGACAGATGTAAGGGGAACTCATTCTTTTAAATGGCTAAATAAAATCCCAATGTATGGATCCTCTAAGTCAATAGTTATGTTGCTGGACAGTAAAGTGACTTCCAGTTTTTTTGTTCATAAAAGCAGTGCTGTAATAAATATCCTAGAACATATGTTCTTATGCCCTGGTGGTTTACCTCCACTGGCTAGATTCCCACTCCTGTAGGGTCAGAGTTTAAGTATATAATTCATTTTCATAGATATTGACAGAGGACTATCTTTAAAGCATCTGCACTGGGACCGGCGCTGTGGCGCAGGTTAATCCTCCACCTGTGGCACCGGCATCCCATACAGGCGTCGGTTCTAGTCCCAGATGCTCCTCTCCAGTCCTTATGGCCTGAGAAAGCAGTGGAAGATGGCCCAAGTCTTTGGGTCTCTGCACCCTCATGGGAGACCCAGAAGCAGCTCCTGGCTCCTGGCTTTGGATTGGTCCAACTCCAGCTGTTGCAAACATTTAGGGAGTATACCAGTGGATGGAAGATCTTTCTCTCTGCTTCTTCCTCTTACTGTCTGTAACTCTACCTCTCAAATAAATAAAATCTTTTAAAAAAAATCTTCACTTTTATGTGTGATGTGGTGGTCTAAGTTTTGTTTTCTTCTATCAATGGTGTATTTATTAAATGAACCACAACTTAATAGGTTGCAATGTTACTTCTGATGTTATAGTAAGGCCTCATAAGTGCTTGGATCTTTTTCTGGGGTTTCCATCCTGTTGCTCTGATCTATTTATTTGTTTATTTTAAATTCTCATCTACTTGGAAAGCAGAGTATCAGAGAGACAGAAAGTATCTTCCATCTACTGGTTCATTCCCTAAATGCCACAATAGTCCTGGCTTGACCTTGCTGCGCCGATCCTAAGCCAGGAGCCAGGAGCTTCTTCCAAGTCTCCCATGTGGGTGCAGGGGCCCAAGCATTTGGGCCATTTTCTACTGCTTTCCCAGGCCACAGCAGAGAGCTGGATTGGAAGTGGAGCAGCCGGGACTCAAACGGGCGACTATATGAGATGCAGGTACTGCAGGGGTGAGTTTCACTTGCTACACCACAGCACCGGCCCCCAAATCCAGTATTTTTAAAATGGTTATTTATTTTAGAGGCAGAGAGACAGACAGGAAGAGGGTGCTCCCATCCATCTGCTGGTTCACCCCCCAAATGCCTAACGAGCTTGAACTATCATTGTTGCCTCCAGGGTCCACATTAGCAGGATGTAGAAGCTGGATCTGTGGTCAAACCCAGGAACTCCAACAGGGGATGTGAGCATCCTAACCAGCATCTTAACTGCTAGGTTAAATGTCCCCCCAACTCATCTAGCATTTGCGTGTGTGTGTGTGTGTTTCTTGGGTTTGCTAAGTTACCAGTCATATCTACAAACACAGCACTTTTATCTCTTTTAATATTTATATCTATTATTTACCTTTCTCATCTTATTACATTAACTAGTACCTCCAGATCAATAGAAACAGTTGTATTTTGTTCTTCATTTTAAACAAAATAACTTCCTCATTTGATTGCTTATTGTATTTGTTAAATTGATTTAAAAGTCTTACCATACTTAAGTGAAACTCTTTATATTTTTATTTTGTTTAGTCTTCTCAAGAATGGCTATTTAATTTTATAAAGTTTTACTACAGGGCCCAGCACTGTGGCGTAGCAGGTAAAGCCACAGCCTGTAGTGCTGGTATCCTGTATGGGTGCTGGGTCGAGTCCTGGCTGCTCCACTTCCGATCCAGCTCCCTGTTAATGATGCTGGGAAGGGCTTGGGTCCCTGAACCTACATGGGTGACCCGGATGAAGTTTCTAGCTCCCAGCTTTGGCCTGGCCCAGTCCTGGCTGTGGTGGCCATCTGGGGAGTGAACCAGCAAATGGAAGATCGATCTCTCTCATGCACACTCTCTCTCTCTTTCTGTCTCTCCCTATGTAACTTATCTTTCAATAAATAAATCTATTTAAAAAATTATTATGGTATCCAATGATTTAATATTATGATTTTCCCCCTTCTTATAGTTTGTTGATTTAAAGAACTATTTTTGTGGATTTTCTGATATTCAAACACTTTTTGTCACAGAAATAACTCTTACTTAGCATGGTGTGTCCTTCACTTTACATAGTCCTAGGTTTGGTAGACTAATGTTTTAATTAAACTTTTTGCATCCATATTTATAAATGAAATCAATATATAATTATCAGATTATCCTAGCTCTGAAAATGAATAACAGGACCATCCTTTCATTCCGATGGCTTGAAATTATTAAAATAATACAGGATTTTTATTTTGCTTTATGGTAATTTAGAGAGGTAGTACTGGATATTATTAGGGAAAGTATTATTATTATACACCTTTTAAATACGAAAAAGAGCTGATGTTCAGAAAAGTACAGACCTAAGGAGAAAAGCATGACCGATTATAGCAGCAGGGTTTAAGACTGCAAAATGAAGACAAAGCTATCTGCTGACTGCTGAAACATACACACATGTTCCATTATATGTGTATTTTTACTTGAACTTGGACTACAAAGACTCTAAGCAAACTCTATATTACTAATTCTTGCAGTAGTCAAAGGAAGTTGGAAGAGTCAACAGAACACCATTATCACCTGTGATAGTCAAGCAACAACTCTGGGGTAAAGCTGGCAGTGGAGCACCAGGCTTCTGACACTGGCCTGGTGCTCAGTCCATCACTCCCCACCTCATCTCTCTGGGAATGAGCCTGAAATCCTGACCAACAAATATTAAGCAGAAATCACAGCGAGACCAACAGAAGACAGTCATCCTTTGGACAGCGCCCAACAGGGCAGTCACAATCCTTGCAAGGGGCTATAAGCTGATAGGAAGCTACAACCACACCTTGATCTCGGTATTTCATCCTTTGAAAATTGGGCAAATGGAGCAAAGAAACCACTGCCATGATTCGAGATGGCAGATTCACAAGGGGTAACTGTGTTGGATGTGAAACTCTAAGGCAATGATGATTCATGCACACATACTCCTTTACCATTTATAAACAATACATTTAGAGGGGCTGGCACTGTGACGCAGCAGGTAAAGTCACCACCTGCAGTGCTGGCATACCATATGGGTGCAGGTTCAAGTTCTGGCAGCTCCACTTCCCATCCAGCTCTCTGCTATGGCCTGGGAAAGCAGTAGAAAATGGCCCAAATCCTTGGGCCCCTGCACCTGTGTGGAAGACCCAGAAGAAGCTCCTGGCTCCTGGCTTCAGATCGGCTGTTGCGGCCATTTGGGGAGTGAACCAGCGGATGGAAGACCTCTCTCTCTTTCTCTCTGCTTCTCCTTCTGTATAATTCTGACTTTCAAATAAATAAATAAATACATTTAGAGAGGTTAAATCCTTTGTAAAAGATTAAAATCTGCATTTTAAGGGTAACAGGCCATACCATCATGCTTTGAGTCATTTCCTGACATGTTGGCTTCACAGCACTGATCATTCTTGCTGCAATGACTCATTTATTTGTGCTTCTTGTTCTTTCCTGGCTGCCTCACTCTCCAACTAGAACGGAGGCAATGTAAGAGCAAGGGTCTTGTTGTATTATTGTTCTACTCACAAACATGGACATAGTGAAAAGAGGCTCAAAACATGTCTGTTCTGGGGATGAAAAAATAAATACCGCACATTTAGATCTAAGACAATGCCTGCTTGACTCTCATGTAGCAAGGACACCAGTTTCCTCTCCAGTATGGTGGTCCCACTGTTCCCAAGGTTGTGATTACCTCACACTGTTGGGTGCTGCCTCTCTGAACACAAGGTGTGCTGCACATCCAAGTCAGGGCTCTCTGTATCCATCTTATGCAATCGCCTTGCTTGACAGTGACATTTTTTTAAAGGCAAATCAGTGTGAACTCCCAATATCCCAAATTAGATCAAGCACACAAGTTCAAATGAGTTGGCCATTAATTACTCACCACCACTGGCCTAAGCTGGAAACCACCAGATCTCATTTTTCATTGGGCTGACGTCCTGAAAGGCACCATTTGTCAGGGGACCTCCCTAGTATTTTTTTCTTTCTCCTCCATTGTTTCATTGAATTAACCAAAGCCATATTAAATAAGCTGCTAAATACAGATATTAGTTCATTTGTAGCTAATTATTATAGGTAAATGGTGCAGTAAATGAAGCACCCAACACTCTCCCTGGCCTTTTTTTTTCCTTTCTGAAGCTTTTGTGATGTTCTCCAGGTAAATCCCATGCATAATGGAAGAGTGGCAATGTTGTTTGCATAATAAGCTATTTTCTACCACAGAAGCAGAAACATTTTATCGCTATAGAGAAAGCTCAAATTATGAATACATTTTCATATAAGTTGATTTATGTGAAAATTACAAATAAATGCAGAGCCGAGCTGCAAGTGAATTGTTTGTTCCCAGTTCAAGGAGTGGTGTTATTTGAAATTAAAAAAGAAAACAACCCCACCACATCCTGCTAAGAGAAATATTTTTAATGTTATTCAGACTGAAGCGAACCACGTGACCTAAGGAGAAAAGCATGACCCATTATAGCAGCAGGGTCTAAGACTGCAAAATGAAGACAAAGCTATCTGCTGATTGCTGAAACATACACACATGTTCCATGATACGTGTATTTTTACTTGAACTTGGACTACAAAGACTCTAAGCAAACTCTATATTACTAATTCTTGCAGTAGTCAAAGGAAGTTGAAAGAGTCAACAGAACACCGTTATCATCTGTGTACAAGTGAAAGCTAACTGTCTGCTGAAGGCATAAAAATGGATTTGCACAAGACCCAAAGCTTCTCTGACACCTTCAAGGCTCTCAAAGTAGAAGGCACATGTCTAATTCCAGGCAGAATAACGAGGAGCAGAGAACTCATCTCGCTAGAAGCCCCCTAACTACTTAAACCAGAATACACTGGCAGCCAGATGGATGATCTATACTACTCATAGCAAAAGGCCACAAAGTGGGGCCAATGTCCAGACATGGTGGGTAGAGGTTTTAGGAAAAAGAGCACCATGCACGCTGGACAAATCTACACGAATAGATGTGATCTCTGTAGCTATTCACATCGTAGGTATCTGTCCTATTCCTAGCTCGAGATCACCCCCATCTGGGCCAGGTTCACAAACACCCCAGACCTAGCTATTGCCCCAGACCTCTGCTCACTCCTGCCTGAACCACTACGTGCTACTCCCTGACTTTTCAAATTCTTGGTGACGATCTCTGTCACCCTCAAATTTGGCATCCCTTTACCAGTCCCAACTAGCTCACTGGGTATTGGTGTCTTACTCTACTCTTTGCTGTGCATCCTCCCCAGAATCAGGTGATGCTTAAGGCCTCAAGGGAGACTCCAGTTTCCAGCCCAACACAGGTTGCCAAGCCACTGCCGAGGACCCCTCTCTTTCTTGCTCTCCTCCCTGTACCTCCTGCAGGGAGATCTGAGTAGTCCAGGAAGCTAATCTCCAAAGTCTCATTTTCACAGGCTACTTATTATCAATTCCCTCCTTGTCAGGGGACGGTGCATGTGTGGCTCTGACTACTTGGGAACACTCTCTCTCATCTCTAAACATCAAAATTAGTTGGTTTGGGGCTAAGTATCTTGCAGTTAATGCAGAGTCAGGATCATGTAATTTGACTAGCCTAGTGAGATCAGAGACCAGAGCCAGTCCCTGCACTATGCCCCAGGTTCAGATACGAAACAGTCAACCCCAGGTCTCTGTCACGTTCATCCTGTTTTTATTTCATATTTTCTTGTCTTGGGTTGAGTCTGTGTTCTCCCTCCAATGCCATGTTGGCAGTCTTTGTGAAACGTGAAAATGAGTAAAGTTGGGTGAAACACTGTCTTAATTAAATTGCCATGGATTTTCACATGCAGTATGTCTACAGACAGGGAGCGAATACTTGGCCCTCTATTCTCACATTGCTTGAATTTTAGTCGCACAACAAATCTTACCCTTAGGACTTAGAAGCTAGGAGTCTGCCCTGCTAATGTGCTCAGGAAAGCAGTGGATGGCCTGGGTACTTGGGCCCCTCTCACCCATGTGGGAGAGCAGGAATGGAGTTCCTCGTTCCTGGCTTTGGCCTGGCCCAGCTCCTGCCATTACAGCCATTTCTGGAGTGAACCAGTGAATGGAAGATCTGTCTCTTCCTTCTCTGTCACTCTGCCTTTCAAATAAATACATAAGTAAAAAAAATTTTTTGGGGGGGCCAGGCAGAGTTAGACAGTGAGAGAGCGAGAGAGACACAGAGAGAGAGTTATAGACAGTAAGAGAGAGACAGAGAGAGAGGTCTTGTTTCCATTGGTTCACTCCCCTAATGGCCACTATGGCCGGTGCTGCACTGTGCCGATCTGAAGCCAGGAGCCGGGTACTTCTTCCCGGTCTCCCATGCGGGTGCAGGGACCCAAGCACTTGGGCCATCCTCCGCTGCCCTCCCGAACCACAGGAGAGAGCTAGACTGGAAGAGGGGCAATCGGGACTAGTACCTGGTGCCCCAACCGGGACTAGAACCTGGGGTGCCGGCGCCGCAGGTGGAGGATTAGCCAAGTGAGCTGCCGCGCCAGCCAGTAAATCTTTTTTTTTTTTTTTAAAGATTCATTTTATTTGAAAGGCAGTTACAGAGGAAGGTAGAGACACTGGGACAGGCCAAAGCCAGGAGCCCGGAGCTTCATCCAGGTCTCCCCTGTGGATGCAAGGACCCAAGCACTTGGGCCATCTTTTGCTGTTTTCCCAGGTACATTAGCAAGGAGCTGGATCAGAAGTGGAACGGCTGGGACTCAAAACAGTTCCCATAAAGGATCCCAGCACTGCAGGCTGTGGCTTAAACCACTGTGCCATAATGCTGGCACCCAAGTAAATCTTTAAAAAAAAAATCAGCAGTCTGAAGCAGACAATCTGTCTATATCCCTTGTTCTTTATTACTCTCTGATTCTATAAATACAAACAGGCCAAGAATAAGATGTTTCTTTTTATAATTAGATGAAAAAAGACTTATTTTAACAAATACTATCACACAGCTTGTATTCCTTGCTAATTCAGAAAGATAAAATAGAAAGCCTTTAAAGGATACATACTGTATCATTCCACTTATGTGAGTTACCAAGAGAATTCAAATGCACAGAGACATAAAGCAGAATGGTGGCTGCCTGGGTCTGGGCAGTGGGCAATGGAGAGTTATTTTTTAATAAAACAGAATTCAGTTTTGCAAGATGAAGAGATTTCAGTGGAGGGATGGTGGTGATCGCTACACAAAAATGTGAAGTCATATAACTGAACTATATGCATGAAATGGTCAAGATGGAAAGTTTTATGTGTATTTTACCACAAATGCCAAATAATCATAATAATGGAGATTTATTGGGCCACATTAAAAAAAGTAAAAATGCCCTTTTGAAACTATCAGATTTTTAAGTTTTAGTAGAACAAGCAATGACTCACTGCTTTCACAGTAGTGGTTGGTACTTAGCATCGGCCTTGTCCCCTGCTAGATTCTGGAGACAGAGTATTTATTACAAGAGACACCTGGTCTACCTCACAGAACTGAGAACCATAGGGGAAGGTGGGACATACAAACTGACCTTACTCCGATGAGGGCCTGAAGGAAAAGTGAAGTCTGAAGAGGACGAGTTAGCAGATGCCCAATGTCCTAACCTGACCTGCAGAATCAAAATAGGCGTCTCTGAGCAAAGAGCATTCAAGCTGAAATTTGAAAGGCAACAGAGTTTCCTAGAAGAGAAGCTTCAGAGAGACACTTAGGCCCAGCGTTTCCCAAGTGCCAATGCCGTCTCTCCACCAAGGATCCTTCTGGGCTCTGAATTCCTGAACACCAGGCTCAAGTGCAAGACAAATATCTTTCCTTTAGTTCAATTCCAAATGCCAAAGGGAATGGGACGTGGTATCAGACCAAGGTCAGTGATAAAAGAGACAGCATTGTGGCTCACTTGGTTAATCCTCTGCCTGCAGCGCCGGCATCCCATATGGGTGCCGGGTTCTAGTCCCAGTTGCTCCTCTTCCAGTCCAGCTCTATGCTGTGGCCCAGGAGGGCAGTGGAGGATGGCCCAAGTGCTTGGCCCCTGAACCCACATGGGAAACCAGAAAGAAGCACCTGGCTCCTGGGTTTGGGTCAGCGTAGCACTGGCTGTGGTGGCCATTTGGGGAGTGAACCAATGGAAGGAAGACCTTTCTCTCTGTCTCTCTCTCTCTCACTGTCTATAACTCTGTCAAATAAATAAATAAATAAATAAAGAGACAGCATTGTAATCTTCTCCTTTGTCTTTCTTTTCCCAACTCTCACAGGCATACATTGAATCACAGAATTCTTTAAGGGTCCAATAAGGTTCAAGTATAATGGCTGGCAGAACATTTATCATTAATAGTTCAATGGTATATTATTTATTTTAATCTGTGTTTCTCACTCTATCAATCATCCAGTTGATCTTAGACTTACAAAAAATTTCCCTCATCCTTAATCTGCATTATCCCAACAAATAGCATAAATTTGGAAGCAGCTTGTCCCCACCTCAAAGCACACACACTGGGGGCAGGTGTTGTGGCACCGCATGTTAAGACACCACTTTGGATATCCACATCACTTATCAGTGTGCCAGTTTGAGTCATAATTACTCAACTTCTGACCCAGCTTTCTGCTAAGGGACCCGGGAGGCAGCACAAGCCTTGAGTTCTTGCTTTGGCCTGGTCGCATTTGGGGAAGGAACCAGCAGGTGGAAGATTGATTTTCTCTCTCTCTTTCTCTCTCTCTCTCTCATTTCTCCCTGTCACTCTGCCTTTCAAAAAACAAATATTAAAATACACACACAATTTTCCATCTCCACTAGATTATAAACCTTACAGAGGCAGGGCTCTGTTTTATTAGGAATAAACCCTAATGCATATTCTTAGTGGTTCCTATAACATCACAGATGCTCAATAAATATTCCTTAACTGAATCTCTCTCCGTCCAGGCTTCTGAAGTCCTTGTCAAACACAGCTATGGCACAGTCCATTCCACATGCAGATATGAAAGAGCATGGCTCTGGAAGTCAGGCAAACCTAGGTTTAAATTCTGGCTCTGCTACTTACTAAAATATGAATTTAGGTCATTGACATTAACACTCCAAATGCTAGTGTCCACATCTGTGAAATGGGAAGAACAAAACATTTATTGGTGATATTAAAGGAACTAAATAGGCGATACACATGCGTAGCACAGAACACTGCAGTGAGACACAGGTTGTTAGATCCTCTTCACAAAGGAAGGCAGAGTGGCCCACTGAGGTGAAGGACACAACTTCATCAGCTTTATGTGGTTGATTTTAAGAACAGACTAAACAGTGGCGCTAGTGAGACTGGGGCTGAATCCTAGTTTATTAGCTCAACAAAAGCTTTGCATCCCTGAGAAGGTAACAAAAAATCAACCCAGCAGTACTTCTCAAACGTTAATGTGCACATGTAAATCATCCAGGGATTTTGTAAAATACAGATTCAAATGCACTGGGATGCGCACTGGGTGTCTGCATTTCTACCAAGCTCCCAGACACTCCCCCAAGTTCCTGTGGTCTGCAGCCACACTCTAGCAAGGATTTAAAGCACTAAGCAACATATTGGGTATCATTCCAAGGACCACACCATTATAACGATAATGTAGAAACAGCTCATTTCTACGGCTCCTTGCAATGATTTCCCAAGTGCAGTGATTTTCTCTCGATGCCTTTTAAATGCCACAAAATCATTCTTTGACTCCAGTAATGGTCATGATAAATCCATCTGAATAAAGACGCCCCCGAAGCTTCTGCTATGCAGTCTCTCTTAGCTCACTGCCATATTGTTTGTGGTTGCCTCAGCTCTTCTCCTCAATCTGTTGTCAAGTCAGTGAACCAGACTCACATCAAAGTCAATTTGAATTCATTTTGTACAATTTCAATAGATTCTATTTCAAAAGGCTCTGCTAACTTCAAAAATAATATTCATTACCTGGTCGTTGAAGGAAACTGCTCTCAGGATATTGTACCCCGCCATCCCCTAATTTGGTAATTCTATCAGGAAAAGCAATTAAGTTTGTCTGACATGACTTGTTTTTATAAATCCATGATGCTTACTGCTCTTAATTTAATTCTCCTCTTACCACTTATAATTTCATTCTCATCTGACAGTTCATATTTTCTCTCTGAATGATTTTCCCCCTTTATATTACTAATCACAGAAAATGCAGTGAATAACATCAGCCTCTGGGTAGGAAGGAGACTGGAAAATGACAAGCAGTACCCAGGCTTCCCTCGGGTTTCTGCAGTTCCTGGAGCAGTGCTTGGCATACAGATGGTGCTCAATAAGTACCTGGTATCAGGCAGGCACCATGCCAGGCACTGCAGGGACAAAGACAACTCTGACCTAAGTCTTTCCCTGCATGTCACATTAGTTGGGAGGCAGACATTTAAAGAAACAATTACAAAGCAATCTGGGGGCTGGGAGGGAGGGTGGTTCTGTGACAGGATTTCCAAAGGCTAGACCTTGCCATTTTACTTCATTTCCACGCTGGAAAAAACTTCCATTTAAAACACTGTCAGCAGTTTCTGTCCTATTGATTGGAGACTTGCATTGCCTGTGTTAATGTGCAAGCTACAGTGGAACAGATGAGCAGCTGATCAATCATTGTAGCATATCTGAAGTTAGGGATGGCAACAGGTAGGAGATGCCATTTGACAAGGTCTTGAAGGATAAGGTTAGGCCAGAGTTGTCCTCCAGGAGCTGCAAAGGTATATACAGGGGAAGGAGTGTGTGCAAAGCCATAAATGTGTGAGGCTGAGGTATATTTGGGGAAGCCACAGGCATTTGCTCAGGTTGCAACACAAGGCTCAAGATGTACTTGACTTTGGATAGAAGCCAGATCCTGGAGGACCGTATAAACTGAACTTAGAAGCTCAACCAATGGGCAATTGGAGAGTTTTAAGTAGGGGAGACAATAAGACACATGCTATCAGAAAAATTAATAACAATTAAATGGATTGATGGGGATGAATCTAGAATTAAGAGAACAGGAGGCAGTTCCAACCATGTAGGTGAATGGCAGCAAGGGTCTGGAGCAGGAAGAGCTGCCCTCTGTGGTGTGCTAGCCATATGCGAAACAGAGTCAACATTTGGTAAGCATTGTCTTACTGAATTCAGAGCCCAAGGGCAAGAAAGAAGGGGTCCAAAAAACACACAGGAGGCAGAATCAGTACCCACAAAGCTGACTGGATGCAGGGAGGTGAGGGAGAGAGGAGGAAGAACAACATAGGAAGAGTCCCCTATTTTGTGACTTGTTGTTGAGTGTCTTTGATCAATTAGGGACCACCTGAGGAGGACTTTTTGGGAGCAGGGTGCATTATTACGAGTTCAACTTTAGACATGGCAAGTTTGAGGGGCGCATGGGCGCTCCAGATAGAAACAGGCAGCTGGAAAAATGAGCTTGGAGAGAAAAGAGAGCCTGAGGATTACAGCCAAGTTGTCTTGGGATTTCCTCCAGATAGAAATGGAGGTAGAAATGATGTGCATGAGAAAAACCGCACACAGATGAGAAGATCACCAAAACACAAGTGGTAAATGCCAATATTTAACAGAAAACAAGGAAAGAAGCAGGGGCTCAAAAGGAACATTAGGGAGGATGACAATAAGCAGACGATGGTGTTGAGACAGCCCGTGGACAAGGAAATGCAGGGAGCAAGCAGGGGTCAGCACTGCCAGTGCTGCTCGAGGATTATCCGGTAACTCTACTTTGAGAAGAAAGGCATCACTTATTCCTTCCATTTGTGGGGTCTCCTTTCATAAGCCAGAATCCTACTGTAAGCTCCCACGGCTGTCAGAATACTCCAGCAAAGAACTGGATAAAAAGGACCCTCTGGGGCTGGAAGTAATAAAGATCAACACGCTGTACTGGAGGTCAGGCACCTGTCACAGGTAACTCACCTGGAGACCGCCCAGCAGTGTGTTGACTAGAAAAAGTCACGGAAGCATCATGCAAACATAAAGGAAGCCGCCACCATCATCATCAGCTTGCACCGTGGCTTGCCTAGCATGAATTCACAGCATGCTAGAGTTCAGAGGGAGCTCTGTGCCTTTTCCAAGTAATAAAAATGGGTACTGGAGAACAAATAGCCTACTGCACATGAAAAGATGCTCCATAGTGCTAATTATGAGGGAAATATAAATCAAAACCATAGTGAGATGCCACTTCACATCCATTAGCATGGCCGATATCAAAAAAACAGTAACACGTGTTGGTGAAAACTTAGAGAAACTGGAACCCTTGTGCAATGCTGGTGGGAATACAAAATGGTACAACCACCATGGGAAACCATAATAGAGTGGTTCCTCAAAGAATTAAATATAGAATTAATGCATAATCCACAAATTCATTTCTGGGGAACACCTGTGTATTTACCAGTATTTTTTTGCAGTAGCCAAAAGGTAGAAGCAAGCTAAGTGTCCATTAATAGATGAATGAATGAACACTGGCAACACATCAATGGAATATTAGCTACCCTTAAGAAGGAAGAAAATTCTGACACATGCTACAATACAGACG
This sequence comes from Lepus europaeus, assembly GCF_033115175.1. Classification (NCBI taxonomy): domain Eukaryota; kingdom Metazoa; phylum Chordata; class Mammalia; order Lagomorpha; family Leporidae; genus Lepus; species Lepus europaeus. The sequence continues at coordinate 56,294,644 of NC_084842.1, forward strand.
AATCACTGGAGATACTGTGCTTACTGAAATATGCTAGTCACAAGAGGACACACATTATGTCTGCACTATTATAAGGTTATCTAGAGTACTTAGCCTCACAGAAGCAGAAAGCAGAATGGTGGTTTCTAGGAGTAGGGGGAAGTGGGGAATGTAAAGTTACTGTTGAATAATGCTGAGTTTATGTTAGAAAGATGAAAAGGTCTGGAGATGGATGCTGGTGATGGTTGCACAACCATGTGAATGTACTTAACACCACAGAACTGTGTACTTAAAAATGTTAAAATGGCAAATTGTAATACTTATATTTTACCACACAAAAAAATGGATATTGAATAGAAAAAAGGAATCTGTTTTCTTTCATGATCACCCAAGAGAGACAGGGCTCTGATTGTAAAGGTTTAGAGATAAACACTTTTTTTTTTTTTTTATTTAACGGGTAGAGTTAATAGACAGTAAGAGAGAGAGAGAAAGACAGAGAGAAAGGTCTTCCTTCCGTTGGTTCACTCCCCAAATGGCGGTTACAGCTGATGCTGTGCCAATCCAAAGCCAGGTGCCAGGTGCTTATTCCTGGTCTCCCTTGCGGATGCAGGGGCCCAAGCACTTGGGCCATCCTCCACTGCCCTGGGCCACAGCAGAGAGCTGGACTGGAAGAGGAGCAATGGGAACTAGAACCTGGTGCCCATATGGGATGCCGGCGCCACAGGTGGAGGATTAACCAAGTGAGCCACGGCGCCGGCCCCAGGAACACATTTTCAAGAAAGAAATACTCCAGGGGTGGGCATAGATGCAGTGCATAAGATGCTGCTTGGGACACTCACATCTCACATTGAAGTTCTTGGGTTCAAGTCCTGCCTCCGCTTCTGATGACCAGCTTCCTGCTAATTCACACCCCAGAAGGCAGCAGGTAATTGTCCAAGTACTTAGGTTTTTGTCACCCATATAGAAGACCTGGATTGGGTCTGGGCTCCTGGCTTTGGCTTGGCCCAGGCCCAGCTACTGTGGGCATGTGGGAGTGAACCAGTAGATGGAAGACCTCCCTCTCTTCTGTTTCTGTCTCTCTCTGCCTTCCAAATAGATAAAAATAATTTTTTAAAAGAGAAATAGTCCTAGATAGAGAAGCATGGTGCTACAGCTACTACTACTACTAGCAGTACTACAATTTATTGTGTGTCTTTCATTTTCTGAGCATGTCAAGCTTTTATATACATTTTTTCATTTTCAAAAATTTTGTAAAAGTTACTATCTCTAATTAATAATAAGATCAGGATTCAGAAAGGTTAAGTAAATTTCAAGAGTGACGAGGAGTAAACGGTAGACCCAGGACTCAAATCCACGGTGTCTGACACCAGTTTCTGTGCTCCCAACCACTCCACCATGGGTTAGGATTTAGCACCGAACTAACAAGCAGGGCTCCCATTTGTAATAGGTGCACTTATCCAGAGAACCATTTTTATAGGAAATTGTCCTGTTCCTTAAGATGGGAATAATCTCAACTGAAAATTCATCAACAGGTACTTCTGTCCTACAAATCACTTGGCAGAGACAGAATACAGTGATGGTTATAATATGGGCTCTGCATCTCATATATATGGCTCTCCATATTAAGTAAAACGGACCAGGCAGCCTGGGTTCTCCTCCTTCTTTTGCCCTTCTGATTGGGGAATTCTAGATAGGCTCCTTGTACTTAACCTGTTAGTTTCCTCATCTGAAAATGGGAAAGGTAACACTTTAGAAGATTGTTACTAGGATTAAACGACTTAATACATATAAAACACACAGAATGGTCGTCAGGTCAGTAGAGTCAACGAACATTAATTATCAGTGCACCCAGAGGTACAAGGTAAATCCTTCTACTGGACTGTCAACACCGAGGAACAAATCTGGAAAATTTGAGATGCTTCCAAGGTTCTGATTCATTGTCAGGGCCAGCCCGCAGCCTCCTCTCTGCAGCTCTCCTGAGAATCTAACATGTGCAAAGCACTGTTCTGGAAACTAAAAAGATGAAGATTTCCCATGGATCTTCAAAGAGATCCCATCCGAAGAGATGGACATAGACATACACTAAGCTTTAATGTGCTACTGAGTACAAAAGAGTTTGTGCTTGAGCCATCCCAGAAAAAAAAGAACTAGAAATAGTGAAGGTACTGGGGATCCTACTCCCTATTTTAAAATACCTCATTACTTTCCAGATTCTAAGAACAGGAAGACACCTCCAATATTGCCAACTAAAGCCTATCTCTACTTCATGGAAGTCCACAGACTGCCCCAACTTAGAAACAGTCTCAAGTCTTTTGTTTTCTTCTCTTACTGGATCTGAACTTTATGATTGGGATTAGTAGAAAGCACCTTCAAAAATAGAAGTTCCAAGGTATTGCTTCACAGAAGACAACTTCAGGACGTATGAGGGTACTTCAAAAAGATTGCTGAAATGGAATTAAAACATAAGTTTATTTTGGTGTATAGATTTTTCATAATAGATTTTTTTCATGTACTCTTTGAAAAATCCTTTGTGTGTATGGATTTCAAAAACTTTTGTTGCACTGAAATAAACATTTTTCAACACCACTTTCCACAAACTTTTGGAAGTACTCTCATATACATTAAATTTGATATATACATATACGTGTGTGTGTGTGTATATTTATATATGTATTCACTCATTTGCTTAATGACAAGGATATGTTCTGAGAAATGGGTGGTTAGCCACTTTCATCTGTATGAACTCCATGGAGTATGCTTACACAAACCTACATAGCCTAGTACATACCCTGGCTTTATAGCTTTTTACTTGCCACATGACCAGTGAATTTTGTATGCTTAGGGATTATGATGAACAAAACAATACAAGGTTAAGTCAACCACAAGAAAAAATGACGGAACTCTAGCACAAAAGGATGGGGGATAGGGAGGGAGCTTATGTTCTAGTCTAGGGGAAGTTAGTTAAAAAAAAAAACAAGGCAAGAGTGCCATCTCAGGGAACAGTTAGGGAGAAAATAGCAGAGGAAACTCCAAACAAATTAGAGGGACACTGTGGATCCACGAGGAGGGTGTGGACATGCACAACTAAAGACCCTAGCAGCCGAGAATCTCAGCACTAGCATTGGAGGGTGAGGTGAGACCAGGCTGCAGCAGCTCAAGCTACTGGTGATAAAGCTGCGGAAACTGGCACGAGTCTGGCTTGGAGCCCTTTGGGAGATGGTTTACCTGCCAACCTAGAGGGGGAAGAAAGCAGGCACGTTTCTCCCTCCCCGACCACCTGGCACAGGTGTCCTGTAAGTAGCCAAGAGTAGGCGGGTGCCATTTTGGACATATGTAACAGCTGTACCAGCTCATGTCTGCACACCCAGCAACCACTGCACACCCAGTGGAGAGGGGACGCCTGAGTCTGGCAGGAAGAACTGCCAGGGGGCTGGGTGCTCGTGACTGTGAGAGCTTTGTTTGCTGGGACTGTGAAAACACTGTGGTTGAGTGTGAGGGAAGCGGGTGTGGCTGAGGGTTTGGGCAGTCACTGTGGGCGGCTCCACACGCTTGGGGACTCCTGATTCCCTGGTGAGGACCATTGCTGCAGGATCTGTCTTCACACTAAGGACTGCATGGATCCTTGTGTGGTTCTTGTGGCAGGACGATGAATACTGTACTCACTGGGGCTAGTGCCCAGGCATTGGTCTCCTTGGAGGAGAGGAGGTAAGCATGAGACTATGACAACAGAGCTGAACAAACCTCCCCTCTGAATTTTTTTTTTTAAGAGGAGATTTACCACATCCAATTTGGGAGTCACTTTGGACACTCCCCTCAATCTGGAGTACTGAACAGGGCTCCCTGGCCACACCCACACTCCACTAATCCACACTCCACTAATCCACAGAGGCATGGTCCAAAGATAAAATCCATCACAGGAGAAAAAAATAAGCCAACAAGTATCTCCAGAAATGCCTAAAAATAAATGCAGCAATTCAAGAAACAAGAATAAGGAAGACAACATAATGCCCTCAAAGAAAGACAACACCACTTCAATACTAAAATGTGAAAATGAAGAGATTAAAGAAATGCCAGAAATGAAATTCAAAAAATTGATTGCAGGATTACTCAGAAGTAATCAGAAGCAAATCTATGAACTAAAGAAATCGTACATAACATGAAAGAAAATTTTTCTCATGAAATTGATATTTTAAAGCAAAATAAAAATGAAATATAGGAAATGAAGAATTCAACAGAACAAATAAAAATGCAGTGGAAAGCCTTAACAACAGAATTGATGAGCCAGAAAAAAGAATATGTGAGTTAGAAGACAAATCTCTGGAAATTTTATAGTCAGACAAAAAAAAAAAAGATGAAGAAGAAGAAGAAGAAATTAGAAAACAAAAAAACCGTGTTGGAGATCTATGGGACACTATCAAGCAATGCAATTATACAGGTCTTAGGAGCTCCTGAAGGGGTAGAAAGAGAGAATGGATTAGAAGGCCTTTTTAGTGAAATAACTACAGAAAAACTTTCCTAATTTGGAGAAAGAAAGGGACATAATTACAGGAAGCACATAGAACTCCTAATTGACATGACCAGAAAAAATCTTCACCATGACTCATTGTAGTCAAACTCTCCACAGGAAAACATAAAGAAAAGATTCCAAAATGTGCATGAGAGAAACATCAGATTAATTCCACAGGATCTGACTTCTCATTAGAAACCCTACAGAGTAGGAGAGAATGGCAAGATACATTCCAAGTCTTCTTAAGACTTGGAAAAAAAATTGTCATCCCAGAATACTATACCCTGCAAAAGTCTCATTTATGAATGAAGGTGAAATAAAGACCTTCCATAAAAAAACAGAAATTAAAAGAATTTGTCACCATTCTTTCAGCCTTACAAAGGATCATGAAAGATGTGCTACACACAGAAACACAGAAACATAGTCATCACTATGAATGAAGAAAAAGGCAGAAAACTTCCCAGTAAAAGTACAAAGAAAATCCAAAGGAAACAATAGGAATGTTTATGGAAAAATGGCAGGGCCAAGTTGCTATTTATCAATAGTCACCTTGAATATAAACAGCCTCAACTCTTCAGTTAAAAGATATAGACTGGCAAAAAAAAAAACAAAGCAAAACAAACAAACAAACAAAAAAACAACACATCTATTTGCTGCCTTCAAGAAACACATCTCACCAACAAAGATACATGCAGACTGAAAGTGAAAGGATGGAAAAAGATGTTCCATACTAGCAGAAACCAAAAAAGAGCTGGTGTAGCCATCCTAATATCAGACAAAATAGATTTTAACACAAAAAACTGTTAAAAAAGACAAAGAAGGGCACTATGTAATGATTAATGGATCAATTCAAGAGGAAGATGTAACTATTATAAATGCATATATGCACCTAATTACAGGGCACTTGGCTATTTAAAAGAAATGTTAATGAATCTAAAGGGAGATATAGACTCTCATACAATAGTAATGGGGGACTTCAATACCCCACTTTCAGCAATGGACAGATCAACCAACCAGACAGAAAATCATCAAGGAAACAACAGCTAATTGACACTATCAATCAAAGGTACCTAATGGATATCTACAGAACTTTTCACCCTATAGTTGCAGAACACACTGTTCTCAACAGTACACGGAACATTCTTTCGGATAGACTACAGGCCAGGCCATAAAGAAAGTATCAGCAAATTCAAAAATATCGAAATCACACTATGCATCTTCTCTGACCACAATGGAATGAAGGTGGAAATCAACAACTCAAGAATCTCTAGAACATATGCAAACACATGGAGACTGAACAACATGCTTCTGAATGAATAGTGGGTCAGAGAAGAAATCAAAAGAGAAATCAAAACACTGTTGAGGAACAGTTTTTTTTTTTCATACTATTTGTTGAATTCTACTTAGTACAGAGTTAATCTTCTGTGTATAAAATTAATTGAAAATAAATATTAGTAAAAATAAGAAAAGGAATAGAAGAGGGAGGAGGAAGAAGGGTGGGAATGTGGGGTGAGAAGGTGAGTACGGTGGGAAGAATCACTATCAGTATGTTCCTAAAGTTGTATTTATGAAATGCATGAAGTTTGTATACCTTAAATAAAAGGTTTCTGGAGAAAAATAAAAAGAATTGGGGATGAACACCTAGTAAACTTAACTTTAAAAAAAAAGAAAATGATGCAATAAGAAGTGGTAAATGTGAGATGACATGGCATCCGTTTTATGTATACTTTTGTTTTAATAAGTAGGAGTACATTTTAATATAATGAAAATACAGTAAATATCTATACTATATAAAATATAATATATAAATGTACATGCCATAAAGTACACTAAACATATAAACTAGTCACATAGTTGTTTATTGTCATTACCAAATACCAAATATTGTATACTACACATAACTGTAGATGCTAAGCTTTTACATGGCTGCCAGTGCAGCAGGTTTGCTTACACCAGCATCACCACGAACATGAATAATGTGTTGAGCTACAGCACTGTGATGGCTCCATCATTACTAGGTGATAGGCATTTTTCAATTCCATTATAATCTTATGGGACCATTGTCACATATTCGGTCCACTGTTGACTGAAATGTCATTATGATATATATTTATGATCTACAGAAGAATATATATGACATGTGGGAGAATGTAATTGTCAGTGGTTTAAGAAGGAACATTTGTGCCCAGGCCCTCCACCAGGGCAAATCAGTTTCAAGTTGCAGGAAGGCATGCTAATCCTTTACAATGATAAATACGGACCACTGACATGTATGTGAATGCCCTGAGCAGCATAATTCATGACAGCCAAACACTAGAAACAACTCAAATATTCGTGTAGCAATAGAAGGATAAAAGAAACGTGATATATTCACACAATGAAATATCACGGAGTAATGAAAAAGAACTATGGCCACAGTCAACAATAGAGATGAATCTCACAGACATGTTGAATGCGAAAAGCTAGACATAAAATACATTTTGTATGACTCCATGGATAAAATCCAAAACAGACAAAATAAATCTATGTACTAGAAGTCAGGAAGGTGTTGACCCCTGGACAGGGAAAGGGCAGAAGTCCCTGAAAATGCTTTATTCCTTGACTTGTGTGTTCATATGTGGATTCATTTTGTAATAATTCCTTGAACTGTACCTTTATGATTGGTACATGTTTCTTTGTGCGTATTTCAATATAAATTGTTTATTTAAAAAGAAAGGAACTGCAAGGAAAAAAGCTAACAAAGCAAATAAAAGTGCACAGTGGATTAGGCTTTTTGCCTTTCACTTAGGATGACTCCCATTGCCTACAGAATCAAATCCAACCTACTTTGCATAGAGTATCTGAATGTTCTTTAAGTCTGCAAACATGCCTTCTCTTTATTCATCTAACATTAATATCTACATCACCAAGGCAAGGAGACAGATGCCACCTCCCATGTGGCAGAGTTTTGTCACCTCAGAGCTGCCTATCTCTTTATATTAACCACAGCTTCTGTCTTTGACTCACACACCAATCACTGGTGGTCAAGAGGGCAGGCTTTGTTTAAAATGTTTATCGACTTAGAGCCTAAAAAATTCAAGAAAGTAAAAAATACAATTCACAGCATTATGTAGAGGCCAGTAATTTGCCTTAGAAGTATAGTACCTATGCCAAGAGAGGTGAGGGGGCCAGGGGTCTCCACTGCTGATCAGACTTATGTCTGGGGTCAGGTCGGAGCAAAAGGGGATCAGCCAACCAGACATGATCACCACAGACACAGACAATGAGATGAAAGGCCTTGAACCCACATTATAGAAGCAATGGACGGAAGCAGATCTTCACTATCCAGGAGTCTTGGCATCCTGCTGTCCTCTGCACTTGATCTTAGTTGAAAGGCTGAGAAGTGACCCTGGTGTGTTCTGAATAGTTTAAAGCTTTGCCTGGAAGCATTGGGACACTCAGCCCGTGAACAAGACCTGGGACGCCAGGAGACACCACGCCTGCCTGCCGTGGCTCAAGCAGCCTTAGTAGGGGCTCTGCAAAGCATTATCCAAGCCCAGTGGGGTTTGAGGATGCTCTTAAAGGTCCCCCAGGAGGAAAGCTCCTACTCAGCCAGGGTATACTGACCATAGACAAAAAGATCCTCTATCATCTAATACTTTACCACTGGCAAAACACATTGGTGCCTGTTTGAAAGTAGGGCCTGGCCAGCGCTATGGCTCAATAGGCTAATCCTCCACCTTGCGGCGCCAGCACCCTGGGTTCTAGTCCCGGTCAAGGCGCCGGATTCTGTCCCGGTTGCCCCTCTTCCAGGCCAGCTCTCTGCTGTGGCCCGGGAGTGCAGTGGAGGATGGCCCAAGTCCTTGGGCCCTGCACCTGCATGGGAGACCAGGATAAGCACCTGGCTCCTGCCTTTGGATTAGTGCAGTGCGCCGACCGCAGCCCGTGGCCATTGGAGGGTGAACCAACAGCAAAGGAAGACCTTTCTCTCTGTCTCTCTCTCTCTCACTGTCCACTCTGCCTGTCAAAAAAAAAAGAAAGAAAAGAAAAGAAAAGAAAAAAGAAAGTAGGGCCAAGGAGCTGTAGCTTAAAGTAGTTAATAATCTAGGTGCCCAAAGAGCACAAAGTATTGCCCTGGGTGCTGCTGGACAGGGGTGGACTAGGGGAAGATGACTGGATGGGGCTCCAGTATTCTGGCACGGTCCAGAGCCACTTTCTTCACATATGTCAATTTTTTCCCAGATGATCTTGGTGATAGAGCTCTTTCCGCTCTCTCACTTTACAGTTCTCAATGTAACTGTAGAATGAGCTGGGACGGTAACGTCCTGGGGACAGGATGAACTATCCAGAACAGCCCTGGCTCCATCTCTGTCCCTCCCAGAACAGGATGTCCACAACACTTTAGCTTAGCAAGCCCTATTTCCTCAGGGAAAAAACCCACAAAGGACTGACTGCTTTTGGGGTCTGTCAGCTGCAGGGTGATAAGAGGTACATGCAGATGGGACTCCACCCACCCCCGTGCAGCTCTCCTGAGCCTTGAAGGACTGGTTCACCATGAATCTTGGGCTTCTCCTGTCACTTGACCTATCTGTAAGTAATAAAGACTGTTTGCTTAATTTGTTGTGTGAGTGTTCTGTCTCACTGGACTTGTGCAAGTAGTAGAAATTGTACTCCAAGATGCAATAGGCTAAAGTGGTGAACAGTGCACAGTGAATTGGATTGCCACAAATGTGGCTGATGTGCGCTTTCAGGAGGCAGCCACACTGCAGGGTGATTGCTCTTAACACTGTGCATGCATTGTGCAAAACAGATCATCATATTTTGCAACACCTCATATAAAAAAGTTCACTTGGATCCTTTCTCATCAACACTAGACATTTTAACATAGCATTTGCTAATAAAAGTTAAGAAAGAGTTATTAGCCTTTAATTTCAACTACTATACATTTTTGAAAGGCTGTGTTAAAAAAGTATTAAATTTGGGGCCGGTTCTGTGGCACAGTGGGTTAATGCCCTGGCCTGAAGCACCGGCATCTCATATGGGCACCGGTTCGAGTCCTGGCTGCTCTTCTTCCCATCCAGCTCTCTCCTATGGCCTGGGAAAGCAGTAGAACATGGCCCAAGTCCTTGGGCCCCTGCACCCATGTGGGAGACCCGGAAGACACTCCTGGCTCCTGGGTTCAGATTGGTGCAGCTCCAGCCATTGCGGCCAATTGCGGAGTGAACCAGCGGATGGAAGACCTCTCTTTGTCTCTCTGCCTCTCCTCTTTGTGTAACTTTGACTTTCAATTAAAAATTTTTAAAAAAGTATTAAATTTGTGGGGTAGGCATTTGACAGAGTAGTTAAGACACTGGTTGGGACACTGGCATCCCATTCTGGAGTGCCTAAGTTCAAGTCCTGGCCCCACTTCTGATTCCAGCTTCCTGCACACCCTGAGGGACAACCGATGATGGGTCAAGTACTTGGGTTCCTGAAACCACATGGGAGACCTGAACTGAGTTCTGGGTTTCACCTGGGCCAGCCCCAGCTGTTGTGGCATTTGGGGAGTAAACCAGCAGATGGAGATGTCTCTCTCCTTTCCTTTCAAATAAACACAAATAAAATTAAAATAAATTTTAATCACGGTTTTATCACCACCATAACTAGCAAGAAATTGAAGAAAGCTTAAAGAACAAATCTTGATAAGGAATTACACATAGTCATTGCAAGTATAAAACCTGATATTAAAAGTTATACTCATGGAAATAAGCTGCTTTATTTTCAAACATTTGAAAATCATTTTGCTTGTAAATTTCTATAAACATTCAATATTTAATATCTTTTCTAGTATTCTGTATTTTATTTTCTCATCACGATTATATACTATAAAGAAAAATATAATGATTTCTCACTAAGCCCCAAACAGACATGCCCAATTTCCCTCTGGTTTATCCCAGGGTGCCATGCAAATATTATCATTTTCAGTGTCTGCTTGGCTATTCAAAAGGGTAGGAAACACTGGTTAAAAAAATTACTGATGGAAGAGAAATAGCATGAAAAACCAAATTGGAAGAAGTTCCATGAGGGTCAGGAATTTAATTAATTTTTTTAGATTTATTTACTTATTTGAAGGCAGAGTTACAGAAATAGAGAAAGAGATTTGCTGGTTCACACCCCAAATGGCTGAAATGACCAGGACTCAGCCGGGCTGGGACCAGGAGCCTGGAATTCCATTTGGGCCTTCCATTGTGGATAATAGGAGTCCAACCACTTAGGCCATCTTTGCTGCTTTCCCAGGCACATTAGGAGGGAGGTGGATCAGAAGTGGAGCAGCTGGGACTGGAAGCAGCATTGCAGGTGTCTGCTTAACCAGTTGTGCCAATACCAGTCCCAGGAATTAAGTTATCCTGATTGTTCCCATGGAGATGGACTTGGATCCACAAATGAAAGTTCCAGGAAGATGGATTTCAATCAAATCCCAACAGTCAGCTCTACCTAAGGTAGGGGTCGTGAATGCTCTCACAGATATTATACAGAAGTACTTTAAAAGCTTTCTGAAAAAAATGGAATTAAAAGATAGGGGCTGGCGCTGTGGCACAGCAGGTTAAAGGCCCGGCCTGCAGCGCTGGCATCCCGTATGGGCTTCGGTTCGAGTCCCAGCTGCTCCACTTCCCATCCAGCTCTCTGCTCTGGCCTGGAAAAGCAGCAGAAGAAGGCCCAAGTCCTTGGGCCCCTGCACTCAAGGAGAGACCAGGAAGAAGCTCCTGGCTCCTGGCTTCGGATTAGCTCAGCTCTGACCATTTCAGTCATCTGGGGAGTGAACCAGCAGATGGAAGATTCTCTCTCTCTCTCTCTCTCTCTCTCTCTCTGTCTGTCTCTCTGGCTTTACCTCTCTATATAACTCTATCTTTCAAATAAATAAAAATAAATCTTTAAAAAAAATAAATATTTACTTTAGTGCCAAAAAATTTGAAGTCTATGCCTACAAGGGGGCTTTAAAAATATTCATGAAAAATCTGTATTATGAAAAAAGTTATGCATGGATTTAATTTTTTCCATGGAAATAAACTTCAATTTTCCCACAAACTTTTGGAAGTAATCTCATACACACAGGAATAGCTCTATGGCCTTTACCCTTTAGAAAAATTTGTGGGGAAACAGGCTCAGACTACAGCTCAGAATTCCAGTCTTTAGGAAACTACCTATTTGCTGCTAGATACTAGGGAAGTTGATTCATTTCTAATTTAAGTTTATTCTCAATATAAAGACTAGGAATGGGATGAGGAGGCTGAGTTAACCTCCAAGGGTCTTCTCAGTTATAAATTTTATAAATTTTTATCAACCTAAATATGTAGGTATAACTTTCTTTGCTTTATTGCTCTTCATATATACAATGAATATAGAAGGGGCCTTCTCCCACAGGGTGTTTTCATTTATTTCCACATTAACTGAGCATATAGTATCTGTCACGCTCTGGGCTGGACATGAGCATATCACACTTTAACAGCAAGAACAGGCCACAGAATGACCATGTTAAAGGCTGGCATATCCAGAGCAGTTCTTGAAGGACTCTGAGGACACTGAAGTAACTCTTAGGTTACATGGAAAATGAGGACATGAAAGAAAACCAAGACAGGGACCATCAAGGAGTTGAAATAATTTCTCCCACTTATTCTTGTGTACTATAGCACAATATCAATATTTAGACCACTTGGTGTCCCCTGAACAAAAAGCAGGCTAGACAGGAAGTAGTTACACCAGGAACCAGGGCGTCCTGAGAAGGACAGGAAATGAGACAAAACTGAGCAAATAATGAGCACGGCTGGCACCAATAGGAGAGTACCAAGAGTCAAAACTACGAAGGAATTCCTGAAAGCTTACAAATGGAGTCAATTTCGGGAGTTGCGATTAAGACGCACACACACACACACACTCATTCACCAAGACCTTGTCAGCCTACCTGGGAAGGGCAACACAATGACAGTAGCTGAAAATAAATTTTACAGATTGAGGTTATCCAACAATTCCAATACCACCCACCCATGTTAACATGTTACTTGGTATCTTCTGTTGTTAATCAAATTAACATAATGATATAATATAATGATGCTTATTCTATATGCCAGGTAATCTAAGAAACACTGGAAAGGGGCAATTTCCACCTGATAATGTTCTTTGGACCAAATTACTTAGGAGAATTCATGAACAAGTAAATGGGAAAAAAAAGAGAAGTATCAGGGCTGGCGCTGTGGCGCAGTGGGTTAAAGCCCTGACCTGAAGCACCGGCATCCCATATGGGCGCTGGTTCTAGCCCCAGCTCCTCCACTTCCGATCCAGCTCTCTGCTATGGCCTGGAAAAGCAGTAGAGAATGGCCCAAGTCCTTGGGTCCCTGCATCCATGTGGGAGACCCAGAAGAAGCTCCTGGCTCCTGACTTCGGATTGGCATAGCCCCAGCCACTGCGGCCATCTGGAGAGTGAACCAACAGATGGAAGACCTCTCTCTGTCTCTACCTCTCTCTGTAACTCTGTCTTTCAAATAAATAAATAAATCTTTAAAAGAGAGAGAGAGAGAGAGAGAGAGAGAGAGAGAATCATCATAAAAAGAATAAGATCTCAGTTCCAACCGTCTAAAAATTCAAAAGCTAGCTGGGTGCACAGACATGTAAACACCACCACTATAAAAATAATGTGAGGATCAAATTGATACCACGTGTAAAAGGGCATTGTAAACAATAAATTACAACACACATCACATACAAGGCCTATTAGTATTGGTAGTAGCAGCAGTGGTTTTGTTACACAGCAGTTCCTGATTTAGACTCACTTCCCTATAATGAAGGGGTACAATCCTTCTCGCTGATCATTTGAGTAGCATCTAAACAGTGTCTGTTTCTAAAAATCATTATTCTCTGCAAGTCTATGCTTGTTGCTCAGCTGTGCATTAATGTCACTTCAGCCAAGTATTCTAATAGCAGTTCAGTAGGTTACAGAATCCTCAGCCTTCCCCCAAGCCCCTCCCATTTCCAATATCTCTTTGTTGCTTATTGCTCTGCTCTCACACAGAACTTGTCTGAATGGTCTGGATTCTTTCAATTGGGCCTTATCAGAGATCATGGCTATTGGAACTTGCAGTATTTTACAGCTTCCATCTCATTAATGCCAGCACTAATTTGTGGTCCAATCCAATACCACCCCCATAAGATCTGCATGAATACACACTGGATTTCAATCTGCCATTCAACAAGCATGAAGTCCTTTATGTTCATTATTAGCCAATCAAACAGCTCCTGTTTCTTTCCTCTGCATTTTGTCCATAGTGAAATCATTTTGTTATTATCCCAAAGCAGTTGCTTGGTAGGAAATATTAGGAAAAACAAGGATAACAAGAATGCCCTTCCTCTACTTCCTTTTCTTTAACAACAGCAACTGGAAATTCCAATTCAGGTTGAATTCCAAATTTCTTTGTTAAAATCTCCTTCTCTGAAATATCCTGTGGAATATCATAAAATGGGCCTATTTTGTTTCTCCCTCAAAAGAGCAAAAGGATGTGAAAACTAACTCGAGCTCTGGCAGAGAATCAAATCAGGCTGCTACACCCAAGTAGACCAACAGATCCATGCCACATGTGCCACAGTGACCTCATTCCTATGCCCACTGTTTTCTTCCCCTGAATACCAGGGCCTGGGGTCATTATTGCGGAATTTTCCTTTGTTCAACTTACATGGTTAGATGATTCCCCTTTCACATCATTTCAAGTCCATGCATCATTACCAAAAGTACTCCCGCCTGCTATAATGTTCTGCACTTCCTGTCCCAACAAACACCTCGTCCTTCAAGTTCTTCATGACATTTTCCATTCTGCAACAAATTCCAATTCTGAAATTGGTGCAAGTGGGCTTAGTTGCTTACATTTTGAGATATATTAGAACTAGGGTGAATGTTAGTAAATAAAAGGAAATAATAAATGGCAGAGTGTAGTTTAGCAAAAAGACATAGTTTCAAAATGGTTATTTTTTGTTTATTTTTTAATGATTAAAGACAGAAGATCTCCAATGAGTCTTTTCTCCTACGATAAAGAGCGAGAGCACTCTTCCACCTCCCCCTGGGACCTAGTTTGCACGTTGTATTCGCTGGGAAGTGGACGCTGAGATGATGAATCTATGTGTATGTGCATTTGGAAGGGTTCTCTTTCCAGTAGGGAAAGAGAAGGATGCTGGGTTGGGCAGAGGAAGAAACGCGGTGAGGTCACAGAATGGTCGTGGTCTCAACCAACCCCCAGAGAGATCTGAAGCAGGAATGGCCCCTCACAGTGGTTCCCAGTCTGTGCAAAGGGCATGGACTCTTCTACTGACCCAGTGATCAGTCACTGGACGTGGGCTACCCCCAGGAAGGAATGGAAGAAAGCCCTGGTCTCAGAGGCTTTCTGAATCTGAAAATGACTCTTACACTGTGTAAGACGTTGCTTCTTCATGATAATATAAGAATCACAATACTCAATACACTTTCCTCATGGGGCAATGAAGGATAAGGTTTGTGATCCCAAGCCACCACTTGGGACGCCAGCATCCTATATTCCGGTGCTAGTTTGAGTCTCTGCTACTCTGCATTTCAGATCCAACTTCCTGCTAATGTGCCTGAGAAGGCAGCAGAAGATGGTCAAATATTCAGTCCCTGCTACCCACATGGGAGACCTGGATGGAATGTCAGGCTCCTGGCTTCAGTTTGGCCCAGCCGTGGCTGTTGCAAGCATTTGGGGAGTGAACCAGCAGATGGAAGCTCGCTCTCTCTCTCTCTCTCTCTCTCTCTCTCTGCATGTTATTCTGCCTCACAGATAGATAGGTAGATAGGTAGTTTTGGAGGCTGTCGCTGTGGCACAGTGGGTTAACGCCCTGGCCTGAAGCACCGGCATCCCATATGAGCAATGGTTCTAGTCCCAGCTGCTCCTCTTCCGATCCAGCTCTCTGTTATGGCCTGGGAAAGCAGTAGAAGTCGGCCCAAGTGCTTGGGCACCTGCATCTCCGTGGGAGACCTGAAAAAAGCTCCTGGCTCCTGGCTTCGGATTGGTGCAGCTCTGGCCGTTGTGGCCATCTGGGGAGTGAAACAATGGAAGAAAGACCTCTCTCTGTAACTCAGTCTTTCAAATAAATAAAATAAATCTTAAAAAAGATAGTTTTTTTGTTACAGAGAGAAGGAAATACAGAGTTATCTTTTTAAAAAAATTTGTTTATTTGAAAGAGTTACAGAAAGAGAAGGAGGGGGAGAGGGAGGGAAAGAGAGAGAGAGAGAGATCTTCCATCAGCTGATTCACACTCTAGATGGCTGCAATACGCAGGGCTGGGCCAGGCCAAAGCCAGAGGCCAGTGCCCACATGAGTTGCTGGCATTCTATGCAGCAGCTTTACCCACTACACCACAATGCCAGTCTCAATAAATCTTTTTTTTTTAAAAGAGAAAATGCTGGTATTGTGGCATAGTAAGAAGAGTTTCCACCTGTGACAAGGGCATTCCATATGAGCGCCGGTTCAAGTCCCAGCTGCTCCACTTCTGATCCAACTCCCTGCTAAATGTCCTGAGAAAAGCAGAGGAAGATGAGCCAAGTGTTTGGGCTAGTGCACCCACATGGAGACCTGGACAAAGTTCCTGGTTCCTGACTTCAGCCTGGCCCAGCCCAGGCCATTGTGGCCATCTGGAAAGTGAACCAGCAGATGGCAGGTGTCTCCCCTCTCTCTGACTCTCCGTCTCTTTCTGTAACTCTGACTTTCAAATAAATAAATACATTTTTTTTAAAAAAAGAGGCAATGGACCTGAAACAATATTTAAACAACAAATTATGCAGATAAAATATATAACACAGCAAAAAGTGCTCAAAAATTTTTTGAAAGATTTAATTATTTATTTGAAAGTCAGAGTTACACAAAGAGAGAAGGAGAAGCAGAGAGAGAGAGAGGTCTTCCATCATCTGGTTCACTCCCCAATTGGCCGCAATGGCTGGAGCTGTTCCGATCCAAAGCCAGGAGCCAGGAGCTTCTTCTGGGTCTCCTACATGGGTGCAGGGGCTCAAGCACTTAGGCCATCGTCTACTGCTTTCCCAGGCCACAGCAGAGAGCTTGATCAGAAGCAGAGCAGCTGGATCTCGAACTGGTGCCTATGGGGGATGCTGGCACTGCAGGCAGCAGCTTTACCTGCTATGCCACAGTGCTGGCCCCTCAAAAAATTGACATTAAATGGACACAGGAACAGAATTATAATCACTACCACCACCCCACTGTCACTTCATCAAGAGTCTTCCTTCCAGCAGATCGCAGTCGGGCTCTCAGGCTAACAGCCAGCATGCAGAACATTTCACGTGATGGGGGTACACTCCCTGCTGTGACAGCACAGCAGGTATCCTCTCTACCCTGACCTCATGGTTTTGGTATCAAAAACCGCAGGAGGTCTCCAGAAGTAACTGATATCGTTGCCTAGTTGGGTCTAAAAATTAGTTCTATATCAACTGTGCCTGAACAAACACTAAATTTTCTGCCAGACATGCTTCAACGTTCAAGTGCAAGGTTACTCGGCAAGCCAACTGGTTTTCAGTTACCTTGAAAGCACTGTCATATAATACAGGTCTATAATCACTTAACCATGATGCCAAAATCCAAAGTCCTGAAAAGCCAATATTTCCTCTAATCTATTTGGTGGCAAAATCTGATCAGAATGGATATGAAGTTGTGACCTTTATTTACTCCTCTTCATATGTTTTACTGCAGAAATATCAACTGTGTCTGAGTACCAGGTACTGCCCAAACCACACGGAAAACAGTGCATGCAGTTCCTTCAGGCTGCAGGCTGCAGACAACAAGAACTTCCGACCAGACCCAGTACTTATTTTTTTTTTTTTTGACAGGCAGAGTGGACAGTGAGAAAGAGAGAGACAGAGAAAGGTCTTCCTTTGCTGTTGGTTCACCCTCCAAGGCACGCTGCGGCCGGCGCATCGCGCTGATCCAAAGGCAGGAGCCAGGTGCTTCTCCTGGTCTCCCGTGGGGTGCAGGTCCCAAGCACTTTGGGCCATCTTCACTGCTTTCCCAGGCTCATTAGCAGGGAAATAGCAAGGAGCTGGATGGGAAGTGAAGCAGCCAGGACTGCAACTGGACCCATATGGGATGCCAGTGTTGCAGGCGACAGCTTAACCTGTTAACACCACAACACTGGTCCCAATATATAATTTATTTTAAGGAATTGGCTCATGGTATTGTGAGGGACGGCAAATCCAAAATCTGCAGATCAGACCAGTGGGCAACCCAGGAAAGAGCTGATGTTGCAACCTGAGGCTGAAGGCAATGAGGCAGAATTCTCTCTTCCATGAGAGAGTCAGTCTGTTTTCCCCTTAAGGGCTTTGATAAAAGACAATTTCTGAGATTCCCTAAACTTAATTACAAAGGCTGGAGGATAAAGGAGAGAACAGAAACAGAAAGTTAATCAGTTGAGAAGCCAACAAAAACTGCTGAAACCTTGACTTAAAGCCCATCACAGCCACTGTGCCCTGTTAACATTTCAACTTTCCTGACAGTTACCTTCCAACCAATCCAGAAGCAGCAAGACTTTTCCTTAAGCATCACCCTCCTGTCCTAAAGCTTTTGCCTCTTGGCATTTTCCTGTCCCTTTGAGCTACATCCAGTGCAGGTGCAATGTCGACGACTTACACTTTCCTTTCCTATAACTTATAAAAATACCCTTCGCTTTAGGATCTGTGGACATTTTCCACCTGCTACCTAGCTTCACTATTAGTTGCAGAAACTTGTCCTCATACCAGGACCTAGGTTTTTGATTGATTGATTGATTGCTAACATTTGTATGTGCTCAATAATGAAAACCCTTTTATTTCAGAAGTCCATCTCCCTCCCTCCCCACCCCGGTCTACCAAGAGTTCTGAGTTAATTCCTTAAACTGATTAGATAAGGTGCATCCATATTATGGAGCACACAAACACACATACATACACACACACACATGAAACACCTTCACATAGATACATAGACTGTTGTTTTACCAAATATAATACAGAGTAGAAAAGCTGACACAAAAAATTAATCATCACACTATTTGTATAATTAGCCTAAATTAGAGATGCTTATATTTAACATATGGGTGCCGGCTCAAGTCCCAGCTGCTCCACTTCTGATCCAGTTTCCTACTAACATGTCTGGGAAAAGCAACAGAAGATAGCCCAAGTGCTTGGACCCCTGCACCCACATGGGAGAGCTTGATGAAGCTCCTGGCTCCTGGCTTCCATCTGGCCCAGCCCTGGCCATTGCAGTCATCTGGGGAGTGAAGCAGCAAATGGAAGCTCTCTCTGTCTCTCTCGCTCTCTCTCTCTCTCTTTCTCTCTCTGCAATTCTGCCTTTCAAATAAAACACGTCTTTTAAAAAATCCTCAGCTCAACCACTTTATTTCAACTCTTTAAAGAAAAGAATTGGGGTACATTCATATATTTCTTTCAATAAGAAAAAAAACTAGCAATGACCTCTAAGGAGGGATGGGTCAAAAGGGAAGAGACACTCATGACCCATTTCCCCCAGAAATGAAGGTTTCAGGGGCCTTCTAATGAAACAAAGGTCGGGAGAGTGGTGGGGAGGGCGTGAAGGAGCATGGAATAATCTAGAGCCCAGAGATCTTGCATACAGGAACATATGATCCACCCCAACTAGCTGGGGCTGAGTTCTTATAGAGAGCATTTGACAAAATCAAAATACAGAACACAGCATGGGTCTTCTGATGGTTTCCTACAGGGTCAGCCTCTTCTGCTCCATTAGTTCTTCTTTACCCATCCCCAAGGACAAAGAAAAAGGGAAGGAAGGGGAGGGGAAGAGCAGAAAGAAAACAAAATATCCAACCTTCAAGCAAACTCTAAGTGAAGGATGAGGTCTCAGGTACAGCGGAAGGGTCAAGGGAATTCATTCACACTCTACTGGATCACACTGCAAAGACTGCTCACAGTAAGCCTAAGAGAAACAAAACACAATGACAAGAAACCACCCAAACACACTATAGCAAAAGAGGAAGTGGAAGAAATGTAAGGGAAGAAGGGAGAAAATGAGGAAAGAAAAGAATCAGAGAAGGGAGGGAGGGAAGCAATAGACAGGGAAGGGGAGGGAGAGTCCAGTGGGCAGGGTCTACATGAGGTCTAACCAGATGCTCCTGGACAGCACTGAGGCTGAGCTTGCCCACTCCTTAGTCTCCCTCTCTTCCTGCAGGATTCCACAGGATTCCCACCTATGAACCACCCAGTATCTCTCTCAGCAATTCCTTTTCTGTTTGAGTTAACCAAAGTTGGTTTTCATTGTTTGAAACCAAGAGCCTAAAATGATACAAGTGGTAAGAAATTAATCTAAAGAGAAAAACTAAGATTAAGTTATTGAGGAAATTAGGGCTATAAATTAGGTGTGAATGTTATAAACTTTGCCAATATATTACAAATTAATATATCTCAAAAAAACAGGAGCTAGGTGAGGAAAGTGGAAGGAAATGGAGTGCTAATTTCTTCCTCTCTCTCAGTAGGGAATTAACAGATGCTAATTGAGATAGAAATATGTAGTTTTTAAGGCATAATGATTCATAATGTCTTAGAGTGATACTTTAGGGAATAGAGGTGAGAAAGCTTAAGTTCAGAAATGATAATAGACCTAAGCAAAATCTAACAGCTGGCTCACTCAATCAAAAACTTAGCCAATGTGCCTACTTGGTGCCAAGCCTTATGCCAAGGACTGAGCTTACAGCAGAGGACAGTCCATCGAGGTCCCTGTCTTCAGGGGGCTGACAGCTTAGTGTGAGAACCAGACATAAACAAGTGGTCAAAGAAACAAACATCAAATGGCAATAGTGGTAAATGCTGTCAAGAACAGAACAGAGCATTGTGTGACAGAATAACAAGTGGAGGCCCACTTGATAGAGGACAGACAGGAGAGTATGTACTAAATCCCAAAGAAGGAAAAGGCTTACACATGGGAGAAAACGGAAGAGGACATGATTAGAGAAAGTGAGGGGTAAGGGGCATGAGAAGAGGGTAGAAAAGAGAATGAAAAAGCTAAACCATGAAGGGCGGGCTTGTGTGAATGTGGGTTGAGATTCAGCTTTTAAAGATGTATTGCATTTATTTGAAAGAATTATAGAGAGACGGAGAAAGAGAGAAATCTCTCAACTGCTGGTTCACTTCCCAAATGGTCACAATAGCCAGGGCTGGGCCAGGCCAAAGCCAGGAACCAGGAGCTTCTTCCAGGCATCCCACGTGGGTGCAGGGGCCCAAGCACCAGGGCCACCCTCTGCTGCTTTCCCAGGCACATTAGCAGGGAGCTGGATCTGAAGTGAAACAGCCAAGACATGAACCCACACTCATACAGAATGTTGGCATTTCAGGAAGTGGCTTTACCCCCTACACCACAATGCCAACCCTGATACTCAGCTTTAGTCTAAGAGCACAGTCTTCGAATGGTCTTCCTCAGGGGGCTGGAATATGGTGAAATTTAAACTGTGTACCAATCCTCAGTATGGTGGAAGATGGTTTATAGGGTCATTGGAATAGCACTAGGAAGGCAGGCTAGGAGCAGCGATCCAGGAGAGAAACGATGCTGGCTGATGGTTGATGGAAAGAGAAATGGAGAGAAGTGGAAGCACTGGGAAGATATTTTGGAAGTCAAGTCCCAAATGTGAGTGATGGATTAGATGTGAGAGATAAGAAGAAGAGAAACACTCTGATTTCTGGCTTGGGCCACTGGATGACACCATTTACTGCAATAGCAAAGGCTTTGAGACAAATGTTTGGGTAATGACTCTTCAGAATTTTATAGGCAATTCACACCTAAGATATCTGTAAAACTTCCAAGTGGCGATATCAAGTGAGCTGTTCAAGTTAGGCTCAAAGAGAAGCTGGGGCTGGAATCATTATCATACAGATGGCATTTACAAATGTGAGGATGCAGAGGCTGGCCTGGGAGAGTGGAGAGAAAAAAAAGGCCTATGACAATGCATGAGAAAGTCCAGTACTTAGGGGCAGAAGAAAGGAGAAAGATCAGGGAGGTGGATATAAAACCAGGACAAGGCAATGCCTTGGAAGCCAAGAAAAGACAGCACTTTAAAGAGGAGGGGGTTTCCTACTCCACTGACTGCTGCTACCGAGCTAAATACAGTAGGGACTGAAGAAGGTCTATCACACTGGGCAATCAGTAAAAATGACAAAAAGGATTTTTGGTGGAGATGCACTGACAAAAGCCAGACAGCTCTTTTGAGAAGTTTAACAATGATGAGAAGCAGAGATAGCAATTACTTAGGAAAAAAAAAAAAAACTAGGTCATGGAAGGAGTTTGAGGATGCTGTTGCTATCTAGTAGAGAGGGGAGACAGTAAGATGGGAAGTGGTAAAGAAGGTGCAGTGATAACAAAAGTGAAGAGTAAGTCATCTTGTGAACGAAGACATGGTGATGGAAACATAAAGGTGCTCCTATTGGATGGCTTCTGTTTCCTCAAAGAAGGTAAGTTCATCAGCTGAAAATCAGTTGGGAAAAATGCAGAAAGAGATAAGAGATTTGAGGGATCAAAAAAGTCATAAGAGAGTCACAGGGAGAGGGGAAAGCAGGTTTTTGGGTTTGTTTTTTTTTAAAGATTTATTTATTTACTTGAAAGTCAGAGTTACACAAAGAGAGAAGGAGAAGCAGAGAGAGGTCACCCATTTGCTGGTTCACTCCCCAAATGACTGCAACAGCCAGAGATGAGCTGATCCGAAGCCAGGAGCCAGGAGCTTCTTCTGGGTCTCCTACATGGGTGCAGGGGCTCAAGCACTTGAGCCATCTTCTACTGCTTTCCCAGGCCGTAGCAGAGAGCTCGATCAGAAGCAGAGCAGCTGGGTCTCGAACTGGTGCCTATGGGGGATGCTGGCACTGCAGGCAGCAGCTTTACCTGCTATGCCACGGCGCCGGCGCCAGGAAAGCAGGTTTATCTGAGGTCTGAGGCAGGATCACTACACTGTATAGCAGGCCAATGCCCAGGGGCTCAGGTGAACACTTGAATTTTGCCAGGTAAATGGGATAAAAGGTGAAAGAATTGAGGACATTCAGTATATCTATAAAACACTGATTATAACAATGTGTCACAGACTCTGAGTTGTATACACAGCAGGAAGATGTTATAAGGTACAGAGAAAGGAATGATGACTGGATCAGAGATTTGAATAAAACCAAAGAATTGTTACAGCAGGGTTGAGCACGATAGATAAAAGTATGTGAGTCTACAACTGAAGAGTGGGAGGACTACAGTAATAATCTTGGAAATGTAATATTTGGTAATGGCAGGTATGGTTGCTGCATGGATGGGGAGATGATGAACTCACCAACCCAGGTGTTGGATGGGTCCACTTTTAGAAGTCAAAGTCATCAATTATGATGACAAGCAATGGGATGACAAGGAAGACTGCCGGCCATGGGCAAAATTCTCCAATAATTGAGTAGAAACTAAGATTAAAGGGTAGGGGGCTGGCGCTGTGGTGTAACAGGTAAAGGCACCATCTGCAGTGCTGGCCTCCCATATGGACACCGGTTCAAGTCCTGGCTGCTCCACTCCCAACCCAGCTCTCTTCTATGGCCTTGGAAAGTAGTAGACGATGGCCCAAGTTGTTGGTTCCCTGCACCTTCTGGGAAGACCCAGAGGAAGCTGCTGGCTCTTGGCTTCAGATCGGCCCAGCTCTGGCTGTTGCGGCCATTTGGGGAGTGAACTAGCGGATGGAAGACTCTCTCTCTCTCTCTTTCTCTCTCTCTCTCTCTGCCTCTCTGTAACTCTGCCTTTCAGATAAATAAATAAATCTTTTTTTAAAAAAGATTAAAGGGTAGGCTTTTTGGCATCTCGCCTAGCATAAGTTCTTCTTCACCTGACTGCTCCCTTGTTTAGCTACTCTAGCCTGATGTTCACTTGTCTTTTCCCGCTGGGAACTCCTTCTGATTTCCTCAAATTTCACACTCAAAAGTTAGCTTGAGGATTTGGTAAGATAAAAAGAAACATGCCATGGATATGTGAATTCTGACTCTAAGTAATGGCAGAGGCCAAGAAAGTCAAGTTACTTGACAATTTTTACTCCCTATGGACAAGCCTCATGAAGGGCTGTGGCAACATAGCATGTAGACTGTCCAAGTAAAGCTACAAGTCTAACAACGGGAGAGCCCTGCCTGCAAGAAAGAAAGGAAGACAGAAATAGAAGGAGGAAGAGAGGGTAAGAGGAAATACACATTAAATCGTCACCAACTATGTACCACATGTTCAGGCTGTTCATCTTACAAGTCTGTGCAGGTCATGTGTTGCACAAAGGAACAACACTAGAGGTGTAGACACCACAGATGGGTATATTTGTTTTGACAAATTTCTGACAGATGGCAGCCAAGTGTTTTGTTCCGATTATCAATATATTAGGATAATTTTCTAGCAGGCAGAGATGAAATCACTCAAGGAAAAAGTAGACTTTTGGAATCCACAAAATTATGCCGTAGAGGCCAGCAATGGATCTGAGCATCAGGATAATCCAGGTTTTCCTTTATGCTGTCTCATTTAAGGATATAACCATACAAAATACATAAACTGAACCACACAAAATAAGAATTCTGAGAGGAAAAACTAAAAAGCCCAGAGATGTTTGGTAAATTGATCAAAGTCAACGACACGCTGAAAGGAGGCTGAGAAACATTCATATAAGGATCAGTCTATTCCCAAATCCACATTTCCCTCTCCCACACTGCCTCTCACTATGAATTCTAACATAAAAGACACCACTACATCAATTGCACTTTTACTCTCACACTCTTATAAGATACTTTACATAAAATAGTGAAGTAGATACTCTACATAAAATAGTGCAATCTTATTAACTCTGTTAGAGATGAGGAAATAGGCCCAGAGAGCTCAAGTCATACACTCAAGGACACACAGCTGTGCAAGTTGTCTATGTACTGCCCCTCTGCACCCCATACCTCACCACTGAATGCTTCTATTTCTCCTAACTACTTTTTCTAGGGAGTCCATAAACACAAAATAGCCTTCATCTTGTTTACCACAATATTTATATCCCTTTAGTACAATCAACATCATCAAAAATCATTTACGAAGTAAATAAGGTAGCAATTGTCTGATAATGCATTGGCTCGCCAAAAACTAAATAAA
Organism: Lepus europaeus; assembly: GCF_033115175.1. NCBI lineage: Eukaryota > Metazoa > Chordata > Mammalia > Lagomorpha > Leporidae > Lepus > Lepus europaeus. The sequence goes on from NC_084842.1 coordinate 56,319,262, forward strand.
TGAAGATCAAGTTAGAGTGAAGCAACAGCTTAATTTCATTGAATAAACTTCTCCTTGATGCATACAGTTTTTATTTGGTTGACTTATGAATTTCACCCTAAAGATTAATTTGACCTTCTATAAAGAGCGTAAGAATTAATATTCAACCAAGATATGAATCTTTTTTCATTTTCATTTTAGTGGAAATCAATTTGTTAAACTACTGTTGAGTGCAATTTGTTACTTATTCATTCCCACTTTTCTGCTCAAGTTGAGGTATTTGGAAATATCTACATAAACATTTTCTGTCAATACCACCAAGATTTATATTGCCAAGTTACTGTAACTGTTATCTCTGAGAGAACTATGAATTATGCCTTGTGATGTTAGATTTTATTGAACTTATGTAATGGAGAAGTGATCAATTAAAACACACACATACACATACACCCCCCCCCCACACACACACACACACAATGATTTTTTTTCTCCAGCAGACAGTACATAGATTTCTAGGCTGAAGATATGCAACAACAACAACAACCAAAAACTGAATGTATGGGGCAAACATTTGGCCTAGCTGTTAAGACACCTGCACCTCACATTGTTGTACTTGTGTTCAATTCCAGGCTCTGGCTCCTGATTCCAGCTTCCTGCTAATAGAGACCCTACCTCACTATTTTAAGAGCCATGATGGCTCATGGAAGACCTGTTTTGAGTTCCTGGCTCCCAGCTTTGGGTCGTTGGCTGTTGCAGGCATTTGGGGAGTGAACCAGTAGACCTAAGAAGCTCTCCCTTTCTCTGTCTGGCTCACTCCTTCTCAAATAAGTAAGTAAATACGTACACACATACATACTAGATGTGACCCTCTTAACCTTACCTAGCCTGATTTATAAGTATTTTCATGTGTTTTTTAGCCCATTTCCCTACAGTGGTCTCTAAACCAAATGCTGTACTAGTAATATCATGTAGTCAGATTCTTAGAATTAGGGTATGTTCTCTCCGTTAGATTGCTACAATAGAGTACCACAGATAGAGTACTTAAACAACAGAAATTGACTGTCTCAGAGTTCTGAAGATTGAGAGTCCTAAATCAAGGCATTGGCGAAGCCAGCCTCCCTGTGCAGGCTAGGAAAGCGTGTGGTCCGGGCCTCTCCCCCAGCTTCTCATGTTCTGCTGGTGATCTCTGGTGTCCTTTGGTTGTAGACACATGGCCCCAGGCTCTGCTATCACGTTCATGTGGCACTCTGCCTGTTCGAACATCTGTGTCTGAATGTCCCTATTTTATCAGACTACCAGTTATGTTGGATCATGCATCCCAGCATCTCCTCATCTAAACTAAGTAGATCTGCAAAGACCCTATTTCCAAACATCGTAAGGTACCAGGGGCTAAGACTTCAACATATAAATTTTGGGTAACACAATTCAAACCATAACACACTTTTTTTTTTTTTTGACAGGCAGAGTGGACAGTGAGAGAGAGACAGACAGAAAGGTCTTCCTTTGCCGTTGGTTCACCCTCCAATGGCCGCTGCGGCTGGCACGCTGTGGCCAGCCCACCACACAGATCCGAAGCCAGGAGCCAGGTGTTTCTCGTGGTCTCCCATGAGGGTGCAGGGCCCAAGGACTTGGGCCATCCTCCACTGCACTCCCGGGCCACAGCAGAGAGCTAGACTGGAAGAGGAGCAACGGGGACAGAATCCAGCGCCCCAGCCGGGACTAGAACCTGGGATGGCGGCGCTGCAGACGGAGGATTAGCCTATTGAGCCTTGGCGCCGGCCACCCATAACACACTTTTATACTTCCTCAACATATAATGTGCTCCTTTCTTATAAATAAAATTTAAAAAAAGGTAACAACTATACTCTTGATTCTTTCTTCCCTTTAACAGGCAACTTTGCAGGAGTATTTTCTCTGTTTCTCCATTTAGTCTCTAAGCCCACTTTAATCTAGCACAGCATCAAATGTTCTCAGCAAGCTCACCAATAACCGCCTGATATTTAAATCACCTTACTTTTGAATTCTATCTTACTAAAGTTCTCTGTGGCTTTTGAGACTGCAGTTGCATCCAGTTTTGTAACAGGCATCTGTTCTGTGCCAACGTCACCACCTGAGCTCCTCCTCTTCTCCGCTGTCAGCTTCCTCTGCCAAGCCCCTGCAAGCACCTGTATCTTCTCACTGCTCTCTTTAGCCACTCATCTGTGCCTGCATCCTCAACCATCTCCTGCCCACTGATGTCCCAAGAGTCCACAGATCTAACACACGTCCTTGCTCTGGGTTCTAGAACATCCAAAGTGCTTTCCTTTCCTTCTTCTTCTTTAGGTGACTTGTGTCTCAAGTCACCTACACCTGAAAGTACCTAAAAAGGAATCTTCCTCTTCCCATGACCTCTACATTGGAGAATAGCCATCACTGATCCACTGCCCCAGTGTCTCAGAAAACTTGGTATATGAGAATTGGTGGAAGGGGTCAAGGGACCAAAGAAAGAGGACAAACCTAAGATTCCATAGAATGTTAGTAGTAGGGGGTTTACATGGTAAGCTAGACAAAGGCAGCCAGCAGCTAACCCAAATGCATACAGACTTCCTCAAGAAACATTAACACTCCAGATATCAGCTAAGGGACATTCCAGGGTCAAAGCAAGCAAGGGCAGGAAATCCTAATGACTTTGTTTACCTTGTCATAGGGCTTGGGATGATCGCCAGGGTTACCCCAGGGCAAGGTGGTGGCCATGTCCAAAATGGTTACAGTCATGTCAAGCTGAATTCTTAATATCTCGTCAGAAACCTGAGTGTCACCCAGCCTCTTATGAGTTCCTCTTACCCCACAACAGAGGTCACATAGGATTCTAACATGTTTTCCATAAAAGACCTTGCAAATGTGACAGTCAATTCAGAACAGGGTTTGAAGAGGACTCTGTGGTTATCTGAAGTTTGGATTATTCTTACAAGGACAAGCAACAAATTAAAGCTGCTCAAGGCCATTGTTCCATCCTCCATTTCAGAAACCTATTCTGTCTTTGTGCTACCTCCTCAGTCTCTGGCACCCATCCTGAGACTTGGACTGACTCTTTCATCAGGCATGATCAGCATAGCTCAAGAGTCCTGGCCGGCGCCGCAGCTCACTAGGTTAATCCTCTGCCTTGCGGCGCCGGCACACCGGGTTCTAGTCCCGGTCGGGGCACCGATCCTGTCCCGGTTGCCCCTCTTCCAGGCCAGCTCTCTGCTGTGGCCAGGGAGTGCAGTGGAGGATGGCCCAAGTCCTTGGGCCCTGCACCCCATGGGAGACCAGGAGAAGCACCTGGCTCCTGCCATCGGATCAGCGCGGTGCGCCGGCCACCGCACGCCAGCCGCGGCGGCCATTGGAGGGTGAACCAACGGCAAAAGGAAGACCTTTCTCTCTGTCTCTCTCTCACTGTCCACTATGCCTGTCAAAAAATTAAAAAAAAAAAGAGTCCTTTTAAAATCAAAAGAAAAGAAGCCAGTGTGTTGTGGCATAGTGGGTAAAACCACCGCCTACAACACCGGCATCCCATATGGGTGCTGGCTTGTGTTCCAGTTGTTTCCACTTCAGCTCCAACTCCCTGCTAAGGAAAATGGCCCACATGTTTGGGCCTTACACTCATGTGGGTGATGGATATAAAGCTCCTGGCTCCTGGCTTCCGCCTGACCATTGCAGTCATCTGGGGAGTGAATCAGTGGATGGAAGATCTCTCTCTCTCTCTCTCTCTCTCTCTCTCTCTCTCTCTCTCCCTCTCTTGTGGCTCTGACTTTCAAATAAATAAATAAATCTTTTTCAAAACTGAAAATAAATTTTTAAAAAATCATAGTAAAAAATAGGAACAACTGTTTAGCCTATGGTAAAGACACCCATGTCCCATACCAGAGTACCTGAGTTCAATACCTGGCTCCAGCTTCCTACTAATGCAGACCTTGGGAGGCAGCAATGAAGGCTCAAGTAATTGGGTTCCTGATACCCATACAGAAAACCTAGATGGAATTCCTGGTTCCTAGTTTAGGTCTGGCACAATCCCAGCTGTTTGACACTTTTGGGGAGTGAACCAGGAGATGGGAGCTCTTTCTGTCTCTGTCTCTCTCCGTGCCTCTATAATAAATACATGCAAATACACACAAACACACAAACATACAAATCCATAACTAAAATTAATATAATCAATATAATCTAACTTGGATTATATTGACCTATACACCAGCAGTAAAGTAAAATACAATTATTTATTTATTTATTTCTGATGGAAGAAAGGCCTACAAAATAATTAACACATAGAATACAAATTGGAAAAGAAGAAGTAAAACTATCCCTATTTGCAGATGACATGATTCTATATATAGGGGATCCAAAAGACTCCATTAAGAGACTACTGGAACTCATAGAAGAGTTTGGTAAAGTAGCACGATATAAAATCAATACACAAAAATCAACAGCCTTTGTATACACAGACAATGCTATAGCTGAGAACTTCTAAGATCAATCCCATGCACAGGAGCTACACAAAAATCAAATACTTTGGAATAAATTTAACCAAGGATGTCAAAGATCTCTACAGTGAGAATTAAAAAAACATTAAAGTAAGAAATAAAAGGAGATACAAAAAAAAATGGAAAAACTTCCATGTTCATGAATTGGAAGAATCAATATCATCAAAATGTCCATTCTTCCAAAAGCAATTTACAGATTCAATGCAATAACAACCAGAATATCAAAGATATTCTCCTCAGATGTAGAAAAAACAATGCTGAAATTCATATGGAAACACAGGAAACCTCAAATAGCTAAAGCAATCTTATACAAAAAAAAAAAAAAATAACAAAGTCAGAGGCACCACAATACTAGACTTCAAGACATACTACAGGGCAGTTATAATAAAACAGCCTGGTACTGGTACAAAAACAGATGGGACACCAATGGAACTGAATAGAAATATCAGAAATCAATCCAAGCATCTACAATCAACTTACATTTGACCAAGGAGCTAAAACCAATCCCTGGAAGAAGGACAGTCTCTTCACCAAATGGTGCTGGGAAAACTGGATTTCCACATGCAGAAGTATGAAGCAGGACCCCTACCTTACACCTTACACAAAAATCCATTCAAAATGGATTAAAGAACTAAATCTATGACATGGTACCATCAAATTATTAGAGACATGGGGAAACGCTGCAAGATATTGGCATAGGCAATGAGTTCTTGGAAAAGACCCCAGAAACACAGGCAATCAAAGCCAAAATTAACAAATGGGATTACATCAAATTGAGAAGCTTCTATACTGCGAAAGAAACATTCAGGAAAGTGAAGAGACAACTGACAGAATGGGAGAAATTATTTGCAAACTATGCAACTGATAAAGGATTAATAACCAGAATATGTAAAGAAGTTAAACTCCACAACAAAGCAAACAACTAGGGCTAAAGGGCTTAAACAGACATTTTTCAAAAGAGGAAATCCAAGTGGCCAACAGACGCATGAAAAAATGTTCAGGATCACTAGCAGGCAGGGAAATGCAAATCAAAACCATAAGTATGTTTCACTTCACCCCAGTCAGAATGGCTTTCATACAGAAATCACAAACAACAAATGTTGGCAAGGATGTAGGGAAAAAAGGCACACTAATCCACTGTGGGTGGGAATGTAAACTGGTAAAACCACTATGGAAGACAGTATGGAGATACCTCAGAAATCTGAATATAGACCTACCATATGACCCAGCCATCTCACTCTGGGAATTTACCCAAGGGAAATGAAATCAGCAAATAAGAGTTATCCGCACCCCCATATTGACTGCAGCTCAATTCACAATAGCCAAGACAACCTAAATGCCTGTCAACTGAGACTAGATAAAGAAATTATGGGGAGCTCTCCTGCCCTGGGGCAGGAAGACAGAGGAGGCTTCTCTGGAGCAGGCGAAGGCATATAAGGAACATATCCCAGGCTTTTTCCCTAGTTGGGAAGATCCTCCAAGGAGCAAGAAGACTTGAAACACCAATTTCCTTGTGTAAGGACCCTGAGCCTGAATCCTGCAAGGCAAAACACTGAGAAGCAATGTTTTCTTCTTACATAACAGAAGGAAGAAGGACAGACATGAAACATAATAGGAAGCTGTGAGGCTCCAAAAATATCACAGGATCGGATGACACGCAAACCTTCACCGAACATGGGGCGGTGGCACCACTCACATCTAGATGTGCTGACATGGAAAACAAATCAAGAAGTATTTAAGAAATTTCTACTAAAGTAAAAATGCTGTGATCACTATGCAAGACAGAAAGAATACAGAATTTGGCTTTTACATTCATTGAGATTATTTAGAAGTGCTTACGGGCCGGCACCGCAGCTCAATTGGCTAATCCTCTGCCTGCGGCACCGGCACCCCAGGTTCTAGTCCCGGTTGGGGTGCTGGATTCTGTCCTGGTTGCTCCTTTTCCAGTCCAGCTCTCTGCTGTGGCCAGGGAGTGCAGTGGAGGATGGCCCAAGTCCTTGGGCCCTGCACCTGTGTGGGAGACCAGGAGGGAGCACCTACCTCCTGGCTTTGGATCAGCGCAGTATGCTGGCTGTAGCGGCCATTTGGGGGGTGAACCTTTCTGTCTGTCTCTCTCTCTCACTGTCCAACTCTGCCTGTCAAAAAAAAAAAAAAGATAAAAAAATAATAGAAGTGCTTACTATCAAGTGAAAAATCAAGTAGATTTTATGTGGAATATAACCCTAGCTTTATAACACAAAAAGTATATATGCATAGTAAGAAAAGACACTAAGGATAGATCTCCAAATGAAAACAATTACTATCCTTAGAAAATGTGATCACAAGGCCTGCACTGTGGCTTAACAGGCTAATCCTCCGCCTTGCGGCACCAGCACACCGGGTTCTAGTCCAGGTTGGGGCACTGGATTCTATCCCGGTTGCCCCTCTTCCAGGACAGCTCTCTGCTATGGCCCGGGAAAGCAGTGGAGGATGGCCCAAGTGCTTGGGCCCTGCACCTGCATGGGAGACCAGGAGAAGCACCTGGCTCCTGGCTTCGGATCAACGCGATGCGCCGGCCGCAGCGGCCATTGAAGGGTGAACCAATGGCAAAAAGGAAGACCTTTCTCTCTGTCTCTCTCTCTATCCACTCTGCCTGTCAAAAAATAAAAAAATAAAATTTAAAAAAAAAAAAGAAAATGTGATCACAATGAATTTTATATCTCTTTACAATGTTTTTCTATGTTTTTCACAAATTTTCTATAATAAACATGTTATTTTTATAATTCAAACCAAATACATTTTTAAGGAATTTATTGAAATACATTACAATACCAAGAAATGAACATAAGTATACAGATAAATGAGTTTTTTTGTCATCTGGTCACACTCAACCAACTCCCAAATTAACAACAAAGTATTACTAGTACACCTCCATAGTCTTTACTATTCCATTCCTTTCCATTTTTTTAAAATGTAACAAAAATACATTGTCATTTACATGGTATGATTCAGTGAGCATTATTTATAATTACATATGAAATGATATGACATCCACATAATTTTTATACTCTCTCTATATATAAACTACCACAAATAAGAGAAAATATAATTATCTTTTGGGTCTAATTTCACTTTGCATAATGATATCAAATTGCATCTATTTTGCTGTAAACGTCAGTATTTCATTCTTATTCATGGCTAAATATTATTTATCCAGTCATCACTTGTTGGACATCTAGGTTAATGCCATATCTTAGCTTGTGAATTGAGCCACTATAAATATGAGAGTGTATGTAAATTTTTGATGTGTTGATTTCATTTACTTTAGATATCATCCCAGGTGTGGGATAAGTGGTTCATATGATAGATCTTTTTTGTTTTAAGATTTATTTATTTGAAATACAGAGTTAGAGAGAGAGGTAGAGCTAGAGAGAGAGAGAGGTCTTCTATTCCACTGGTTCACTCCCCAAATGACCGCAACAGCCAGAGATGAACTGATCCATAGTCAGGAGCCAGGAGCTTCTTCTGGGTTTCTTACATGGGTGCAGGGGCCCAAGGACTTGGGCCATCTTCTACTGCTTTCCCAGGCCATAGCAGAGAGCTGAATTGAAGAGGAGCAGCCAGGACTCGAAGCGGAGCCCACATGGGATGCCAGCACTGCAGGGGGGCAGCTTTAACCCAATGCACCACAGTGCTGGCCCCCATATGATAGATCTATTTTTAGATTCTTGAATAATCTCCATGCTGTGTTCCATAATGATTATACCAATCTGCATCCTCCTCAACAGCGATTAGGGTATCTTTTTCTCCACATCCTTACTGTCATTTGTTATTTTTTCTATTTTTGGATGACAGTCATTCTAACTGGAATGGGGTAATAAATCATTGTGGTTTTTTATTTGCATTTCTCTGATGACTAGTGATCTTGAACATCTTTTCATGTATCTGTTGGCCATGTGTATTTCATCCTTTGAAAAATGCCTGTTCATTTCCTTTGCCCATTTCTTAACTGGGTTGTTTGTTTTATTGTCGTTGAGTTTTTTGATCTCCTTATATATTCTGGTATTGATCCTCTATTGGATGCATAGCTTGTAAGCATTTTCCTTTTTTTCACAGTTATGTGATTTATAATGTTAATTAACTTACATTTTCATAATGTTTCTATTGATTTCAGCCTGAACTCAGAAGTATAATGTGAAATAGCATTCCCACCTACTTGCGTTTAATAAAATAATATACTTTTATTATTTATTTACATTCAATAAAAATATAATATACTCTTCATTGAACCACTAAGTTAAAAAAAAAAGAAATTATAGGAAATGTACTCTATGGAATACTAAACAATGTTAAAAAAAAAAATCCACTCACTTGCAACAAAATGGATGAATCTGGAAAACATCATATTTAGTGAAATAAGCCAGTCCCAAAGGGACAAATACCATATATTCTCCCTGATCTGCAGTAAGTAATAGGGTACCTAAAAGGAAATCTGTAGAAATGGAATTGACACTTTGAAAAGCAATGACTTGAATAGCCCTTGTCTTGACTGTCAAGGAATAGGTTTTTTTTTTTCTCTTCTTCATACTATTTCTTGAACTCCTTTTTTTTTTAAGATTTTATTTTATTTATTTGAAAGAGTTACAGAGAGAGGTAGAGACAGAGAGAGAGGTCTTTCATCTGCTGGTTCACTCCCCATATGGCCACAACGGCCAGAGCTGCGCCAATCCGAACCCAGGAGCCAAGAGCTTCTTCTGGGTCTCCTATGTGGGTGCAGGGGCCCAAGGAGTTGGACCATCTTCTACTGCTATCCCAGGCCATAGCAGAGAGCTGGACTGGAAGAGTAGCAGCTGGGACTAGAACCGGTGCCCATATGAGATGCCGGTGCTTCAGGCCAGGGCTTTAACCCACTGTGCCACAGTGCTGGCCCCTGCTGAACTCTTTACTTAACACAGTTAATCATATTTGTATAAAGTCAATTGAAAATAGATCTCAGTAAAAAAATAAGAGTGGGAATAAGAGAGGGAGGAGGAAGACCTGGAAGAAGCTCCTGGCTCCTGGCTTCAGATCAGTGCAGCTCTGGTCATTGTGGCCACCTGGAGAGTGAGCCAGTGGATGGAGGACCAGTCTCTGTCCCACTTCTCTCTGTAACTTTCAAATAAATAAAATAAATCTTTTAAAAAAATAGAAATAGGCCGGCGCCACGGCTCACTAGGCTAATCCTCCGCCTGCGGCGCCAGCACTTTAGGTTCTAGTCCCAGCTGGGACACCAGTTCTGTCCCGGTTGGTCCTCTTCCAGTCCAGCTCCCTGCTGTGGCCCAGGAAGGCAGTGGAGGATGGCCCAAGTCCTTGGGCCCTGCACCTGTGTGGGAGACCAGGAAAAAGCACCTGTCTCCTGGCTTCGGATTGGCGCAGCACGCGGGCCGTAGTGGCCATCTGGGGGGTGAACCAACGGAAGGAAGATCTTTCTCTCTGTCTCTCTCTCTCACTGTCCAACTCTGCACGTCAAAAAAAAAATAGAAATAATAATTTTTATAATGCCACAGATAACTACTATTAACAACTTGATGTATCTTCTTCCAATATCCATGTGTGAGCATTATATATTTATGTATATATTTTAATAGCTTTATTGAGATATAATTGATACATATTTTATTAATCAAAAATAATCTTTAACTATAATTTTAGAATGAGTAACTTCTTTTAGCATTAAGTATTTGTGATTCTTAATGTCATAATTTATTTCTACATAAAAATTTTTGCACCTATTTCCACTTATTTCCTTGGCATAAATATTTTAAGTGAATCTACTTGATCAAAAACTATAACTATTTTTAGCATCTGTTATACAGTGCCAAAGTTTTCACCCAGAAAGTACAACTCTCTCATCCACAGTGTCAACTCCCCATATGCCCTCCCCAACATAGATATTATTCTTTACAATCTCTTAAAGTCACACATGCAAAAAACAAAAGGAATTTCTTTGCTTCTCTTGCATATATTTCATTACTTGCGATGTTAAAGCTACTTTTTTATTCTTTTAAGGTATTTACTTATTTATTTTGAAAAGCAGAGTGACAGAAAGGGAGAGACACAGAGAGATCTTCCATTTGTTGGTTGACTCCCCAAATGCCACAACAGCCCAGGCTGGGCCAGGCCAAAGCCAGGAACCAAGAATTCTATCCAAGTCTCCCAAAGTGGGTGGCAGGAACCCAAGTACTTGGGCAATTATCTACTGTCTCCCAAGCACACTAGCAGGAAGCTGTATCAGAAGCACAGAGTAACCAGGACTTGAACTGGCACTCCAACACAGGACATTGGTGTCCCAAGCAGTGGCTTAACCCTCTGTGCCACAATGCCTACCCTAAATGCATTTTGTAAACAAATGACCAAGCACTTATATTTCCTTAGTGAACTTCTTGTTGATGAACTCAAATTATAATATTGTCTTGACGTTTTTCAAAAAATATTTATTTATTTATTTGAAAGGCAGAGTGGCACACAGAGAAAGAGAAACAGATTCACTCATCCACTGGTTCATTCCTCAAATGTCTTCAATAACCTGCAATGTGCCAATTCAAAGCCAGGAGCCAAGAACTCCATTGGGATCTCTCACATAGGTGCAGGGGCCCAAGTATTTGGGCGACCATCCACTGCTTTCCCAGGTACATTGGCAGGGAACTGGATCAAAAGGCATATGATATAGGATGCAAGTGCCTCAAGCAACAGTTTGACCTGCTGTTCACAACATCTACATTTCTATTTTTGTTTAAATATTTATTTATGTATTTGAAAGGCAGCATTATAGAGAGAGGCAGAGGCAGAGAGAGAGAGAGATGTCTTCCATTCTCTGGTTCACTCCCAAAATGGCCACAACAGCTGGAGCTGGGCCAATCCGAAGCCAGGAGCAGGAGCTTCTTCAGGGTCTCTTACATGGGTGCAGGGACCCAAGGACTTGGGCCATCTTCTAGTGCTTTCCTAGGCCATAGCAGAGAGCTGGAGAGGAAGTAGGGCAGCCAGGACTCAAACTGGCGCCAATATGGGATGCCAGCACTACAGGCAGCAGCTTTACCTGCTATGCCACAGCACCAGCTCCCACATTTCTATTTTAAACATCTTTATATAATAAAGATATTAACTCCATAAAATCACAGATTTTTGTCTACATTTATAAACTTTTCAATTGTACATATTTAACCAGATAGAAACTCTTAATTAAAATTTAATAAACCAATCAATTCTTAGAGTTTTGCTTTGAGTCCTTTACCATCCTAAAATAATTACTTCATTCTAAAATTTTATGGAGTTTTTATTTTCTCATTAAAATCTTACTTCACTGGGCTGGCGCTGTGGCATAGCAAGTTGGGTCACTGTCTGCAGTGCCAGCATCCCATATGGTTTGAGTCCTGGCTGCCCCACTTCCTCTCCAGCTGTCTACTATGGTCTGGGAAAGCACTAGAAGATGGCTCGAGTCCTTGGGCCCCTGCACCTGTGTAGAAGACCTGGAGGAGGCTTCTGGCTCCTGGCTCCAGATTGGTGCAGCTCCAGCCGTGGTGGCCAACTGGGGAGTCAACCAGTGGATGGAAGACCTCTCTCTCTGTCTCTCTGTCTCTCCTTCTCTCTCTGTGTAACTCTGACTTCAAATAAATAAATCTTTAAAAAATTTAAAAATGTTACTTCACATAGAATTTATTTTGAGGCAAGCTGTGAAGAAATATTTTGGCATCCTTTTTTTCCTAAGGAATTAGAAAATTATTTCTGAAAATACAAACAACTACTTAACAATCTGTTTTCCTTTACTAAATTGGAAATAAGTCTATTTCTTGACCTTCTAGTCTGATTTATCATCTGTTACCTATTTCCTATCCAAGTACTGTTTTAATATTTGTAAGCTAACAATATGTTTTAAAATCTGCTGGGCTCAGACTCTATTTTTCTTTATAATTTTGTTGGTTGCCCATTTACCTCTATTCTGAGATGAAAGGAGGGCCACCAAGAAAGAGACAGAGGCAGAGGCAGGGGCAGAGGCGGGACACTGAAGGCAAGCTGGCGGTAGGGCTGTACTGGTCACTCCTCAGGCCGATTTTCTCCAGCTGAGGAAGTTCAGGTTCCACTAAGGTTTACCTACACACTGTGACCTGAGTACCTTCACGTAAGTCATGTCGGTGCCTTCAACATCACTATCCAAATTTTAATCAGTTTCAAATCTTTCATACGTTAAGGACCAGAGAATAGAGACAAGTCTTTCATATTTTCAGAGCTATGAAATAAATGTATTAGAACAGAGAACATCCCAAGTATCAATATTCCTAGATTCCTCTATTTTTTGAAAAGGAAAAAGACTTAACAAATCTATCTTAATGTCAGGAATTCACACCAAAGACACACTTTTTTTTTTTTTAGATTTATTTATTTATTTGAAAGAATTACAGAGAGAGGTGGAGAGAGAGAGAGAGAGAGAGATCCTCCATTCATTTATTCACTCCCCAAATGGCCACAACAGCCAGGGCTGAGCCAAGCTGAAGCCAGGAGCCAGGTGTTTCTTCCAGGAATTCTATGTGGGTGTCAGGGGCTCAAACACTTCAGCAACCTTCCCCCGCTTTTCACAGGCTATTACCAGGGAGCTGGACTGAAAGTGAAGCAGCCTGGGAGAGGAACCCACACCCATACAGGATGCCAGCGTTGCAAGCAGCGGCTTTACCCACTGTGCCACAATGCTGGGCCTACAAGATGTACTTTGCTGACAAGTACTATTCACATTATTTTATGGACAGCAAAGTTCTGCAGTTTTACTATGTACTTGTAAAATTTTTAAAAAAATTTATTTATTTGAAAGGCAGAAAAGAGATCTCCATCTGCTGGTTCACTCACCAGTTGCAGGAAGCAGTCTACTAGTACAGGTCTCTCACATGGGTGGGAGGAACTCAATTACTTCAGCTTGGGTGAGGACTGAAAACCAAGGAAAGATTCAAACACAGGCAATCCAACATGGGATGTGAGAGCCTTAGCAATGTCTTAACCATACTCCATATGCCCAACCCTTACTATGTAAATTTTTTAAAACATATTTCAAGCAGTAAATTTATCCCTAAAGGAACACAAAAAATGCTGATAAGTGGGGACAGCTTTGGAGTGCAATGTATTACGCTGATGCCAGTATCTCATATGAACACCAAGTGCTCCACTTCTGATCCAGTTCCTTGCTAACAGCCTGGAAAACAGCAAAAGATGGCCTGAGTGTTTAGGCCCCTGCCTCCCATGTAAGAAACCCAGATGGAGTTCCAGGTTTATGACTTTGGACGGGGTTGGGCCAGGCCATTGCAGGCATTTGCAAAGTGAATCAGCAGATGGAAGACCTCTCTCTTCCTCTGTGTGTAACTCTGCCTTTCAAATAAAACTAAAAAATGTTTTTAAAAGATCTCTTGTTAAAAAAATGCTAATAAGTGCCATAATTCAGAGCATTAGCAACAGTTCCTATGTGGTCACCAAATGAAGGACAAGTAGATACGAGACAATTTCAAAAAGTTTGTGGAAACATGGAATTAAAAGATAAGCTTGTTCTGCAGAAAAATTTGTGAAATCCATACATAATTTTCTCATAATACTCACTTTTCTTGAACTTTGTGAGGATCTGTCATATGCATGGATTTCAAAACTCTTTTGCACTAAACTCTGTTTTGATTCCATTTTCTGAGTACCTTTGAATGCCGCAGTAGGGGACAGCATGTGAAATTTCTCTTTTCCACCTAGGTCTAGATTTCCTGCTACTTCATTCCAGATAAACCACCTTTCCTTCCTCAGAGATGGCTCCCTGCAGCACCCAAAGAGCAGGCCTTGTGGGTGGGCATCTGGCCTCGCAGGGGCTTGCCAATTCAAAATGCCTGGGTTTGATTCCAGGCTCTGGCTCCTGATTCCAGCTTCCTGTTGACACAGCCTCTGGGAAGCAGATGATGGCTTAAGTAATTGGGCTCCTGCCACCCCAGTGTAGGATCTGGGTTGGGTTCCAGGCCCTCGGCTTCATCTTGTTGCAGGCACGGGGAGCGCGTTCACTCACTCTTGCTCTCTCTCTTCCTCTGCTTCGTTCTCAGATCACCCAATTAAGTAAATTAAGGACCCCAGGTAGGGAACAGACCTGGTAGCTGACAGCTGGAGCTCTGGAGCTCAGCTCTACTTTCTTGCTTCAGGATGCTGAGTCAACTGCTTTACTTTCCGTGGTTCTGTTTCCCAAATGATGAAATGGGTGAAACAATGCCAGGTTTGAAAAGCTGAACACAGGCAAAATGTTCACTATGGTTGCTAGCAGGAGGTAGAGTTCCTACAAATAATGACATCCTTTTACTGAGGTTTTAGAGGTTTTTTTTCATTGAAGATTTATTTGAAAGAGTGACAGAGAGATGAGGAGAGAGGGATAGAGAAATATAGAGAGGGAGAGAGAGAGAAAAAGAGAGAGACTGAGATCTTCCATCTGCTGGTTCACTCCCCATAGGCCCTTAACAGCTGAGGATGGTCTAGACCTAAGGCGGAGCCAGGAACTCCATCTGGGTCTCCCACATGAGTGGCAGGGGCCCATGTGTTTAGGCCACTATCTGCTGCTTTCCAGGATGCATTAGCAAGAAGCTGGATGGGAAGCAGGGCAAGTGGAACTTACACTAGCACTCCCTCTGATAGGGGTTGTGGTCATCCCGAGCAGCTGCTAATCCTTGCCACAGACATGTCTTTTAAAACAAATCCTATTTCAATAACATACTTAAACAAAGGGCCTGGCACTGTTGTCACTCAATAAACATCAGGCAACAACTCAATATGGCAGTGCCCCTTTAGGATAGGAAATTTAAAAATTCATGAGAACGTCTTAGAAAATAAATTCTTTAAAGTTCAAACACTAGATTTTTTTTTCCCATTCACCAATTTAACATAAAGGGAAAGAAGCCAAAGTAAGTTCCATTTGTAATCTACATTTTTAGACCTGTTTCAAATTATATAGGTAACTCCTGCCCTGACTACGCAACAAAGTCCTAAAGACGGGTGAACAATATACCTCCCTTTGAACAGACTTCTGGCCCCATACAAGTGAAAAGTATTACAAATTCCCCATGTAATCCTTGCCTTCAAGTTCGCCCTTTTCCTTTGAGGTTAATACAAAAGAACAATGCAGCTGGCTTAACCACCTTCTGCCCCACAGTGGTTTCCATCTTTTCCTCAATGGAATAAAATTTGTAAGATATTCATTTCCTATCCCTTTCATTTTTTAATGTCTTCAGTTCCTGTCTATTTTTATAAATTTCACAAGTAATATAAAACAGTAATCTTTACAAGTTTTTTAAGCAATGGAAACTTTTCTTTAGAAAAAGAGAAATCTACCTAGAAAACACAGTATATAAAATAGATCCAAGCAAAGGTGCCCAGATTGAAGGGACGTGGGAAGTCTGGACCCTTCCTGTGACAGCCACCCCTGAGATGTCTTGACTAAAACATGAATCAGAGCGAGTTTTTAAAAAATTATGTATTTATTTGTATTTGAAAGGCAGAGAAAGAGAGAGAGAGAGAGAGAGATCCATCTTCTATCCACTGGCTCACGCCTCAGATCCCTGCAACAACTGGAGCTGGGCCAGGCCCAAGCCAGGAGACCAGACCACAGTCTTGTCTTCCACATGCATGGCAGGGACTCAAGTACTTGAGTCACCACCTACAGCCTCCCAGGGTGTACATGAGCAGGAGGCTGGAACCTGAGGCAGAGCCAGGATTCAAACCCAAGCTAACGTCCAATATGGCATGCAGGTGTCACATGTGGCATCTGTTATAACCACTGCACCAAATGCCTGCCCCTAGATTGTTTTTTAATCACAAAGTTCATGGGCCATCTAAGAGGATACAAGAATGACAGAGTTAAAGGCTACTGCTGGATATGTCTTCTAGCATCCACAAAGTTGTAACCCATGACGTATGAAAGAGCTACTAGCAGGGCCAGGGCTGTGGCATAGCAGGTAAAGCCACAGCCTGCAGTGCCGGCTTACCAAATGGTCGTAGGTTCAAGTCCTGTCTGCTCCACTTCTGATCCAGCTCTCTGCTGTGGCCTGGGAAAGCAGTAGAAGATGGCCAAGTGCTTGGCCCCTTCACTCATGTGGGAGATCTGGCTTTGGATCTCCTGGCTCCTGGCTTTGGATCTGCCCACCTCTGGCTGTTGCAGCCATTTGGGGAGTAAATCAGCAGGTGGAAGATCTCTCTCCCTCTCTGCCTCTGCCTATGTAACTCTACCTTTCAAATAAATATTTTAAAAAAGAAAAAGCTGCTAAATAAAAAGATACGTACAAAAAACATTCCAAGTTTCATGCTTCTACCCAACCCTCTACAAGAAGGATCATGTCATAGTAAAGTCTTAATGGTGTGTTCCCTCCTCCTCAAATTCAAGTTAAATGTAGTCCCCAAGGTGATGGTATGGGGAGATGGGGCTTTGGGGAGCTGACTGCATCATGAGGGCTTCATGCCATGAGTGAGATTAGTGTCCGTACATAAGAGACTCCAGAGACCTAGCTAGCTCCTCCCACCATGTGAAGACACTTGGAGAGGGCACTGTTTATGAATAAGTAAGCCTTCACCAAACATTAAATCTGCTGGCACCTTTATCTTGGCCTTCCCAGCTTCCAGAGCTGTGAGAAATACATATTCATTGTTTCTAAGTCACACCATTTAGTGTTTTGTTATAGCAGCATGAATGAACTACGGCAGGTCAGTTCCCAGGAAGTTTATATCCATGCACAGGGCACACAGATTGTGCTTATCATTGAGCTGCACCCTCAGATCTGACATCCAGAGCCTCTGTCTTGCTGCTTTTCTGTTTTCCTGCATCTGCACCTCAGGCACCAGGGATTTCCCTTACATATACAGTTAGGGGCTTTCCATGTGCTAATCCAGCCTACCAAGCACGAAACCAAGAACCACTCTGAAAAAAACACCCAGAGGTCACTGAACTCCACAAAGGACTAGATTCTAGAAATGATTTAAGTCAACAGAACAAAACTAGACCCCCAAAACTGCTCATCCATAGAACCCTAGCATTGCTTTTAACATTCACTAAAACACATTTACCAGAGCAGGAAGCAGGTCTAGAGACACGGAATAATAATGGGTTATTATGGACATTAATACAACCCATGTTTAAAGTTAACATTCTGGAATCTGCCATGTTGCTACTGATATGTTAATGTATGACACAGAATATATGATACAGAATTCATGATCTCAAGGAACTTTGATTCCTCTGCCTGGAACATGCTTGTTCTCTTTAGCCTAAATAACTCTTACTCAGCTTCTGGGTCTCAGCTGTCAGCGGCTCAGGAGGTCCCTGACTCCTCTCCCACACCCTGTAAGGTTGCCCTGCTATCCGCAGCCCACATGGTCTCGGAAGACCTAAATTTTGCCTTCAATGATCTTAGTTCATGTGCTATCAATGCGCATTTACCTGACACCCCTACTAGATTACAGATGAGTTCCAGGTTGGGCAGGAGTCACGCTCCAGTGCTCACTGTTGTAACTCCACCAGCTAGAATGACATTAGTACTCAGATGAAGGAACAGACGAATGGAACACAACCTGCACTGTGTTGACATCAGCATTTATACTCAGACTTACAAGGCTAGCAGGTTCCCCTACACAATAAAAAAGGAGTGACATTCACATCAAGAAGTGATTCACTTTCTCAGTCTTCATGGAACAATTCAAATCCTTGTAGGAACACTTAAAGGTCAGGACATCCTGGATTCTTGGGCTTAAGTTCTGATAAAAACATGACCTTAAGGTTGTTGAACTTCATTTCTAACTTAGGCCCCTCAGGATGGCTCCTACCAAGAAGGATGATGAGAGGAAGGGTTCTGCCAAGAGTATGCATATTCACAACGGCATCTATGGAGTGGGCTTTAAGAAGCGTGTCCCTTGGGAACTGAAAGAGATCTGGAAATTTCCCATGAAGGGGATGGGGATTCCAGGTGTGTGCACTGATACTGGGTTCAACAAAGCTGTCTGGCTCCCAGGAAAAAGGAATATCCCATACTATACCCATATGTGGTTGTCCAGAAAACATAATGAGGACAAAGATTTACCAAACAAGCTCTATACTTTGGTTACCTAAGTACTTTCAAAACTCCAGAGTGTCAATATGGATAATAACTGCTAATTGTCAAATCAAGTTATAAAGCTGAGAAAATAAACAAAAAAAAAAAACTCAAGCAGCACTTCCCAATGCGAAGAGGACCAAATGCAGCAATACCCTCAGCACAGGGTCATTCCTCCATCTTTCAGAGATCAAAACCTCCGGGCATCTGCAGAACTGGCAGCTTCAGAAGCATCCTGAGGCAGCACCCTTGGCAAGCTCCCAGTGGCTACCACCATCATCAACCATGGCAAGAGCCTGCAAGGGGAATTTGTTACACTGGGAGTCAACTAAGAGCTAAGGCAGAAGAGGAACAATGGCAAACACCAAAGGTCTAGAGCGCTCATCCAAGTTATGGGGCTCACCTTTAAGGACTCCAAGATATAGCTGTTGGGTGAGGTATTTTCAGGGCATGAGGCACCTCATAGCAAGTGCAGGTAAGAACAGGAAATCTGAATTTCTTGTACTGTGACCCCATTTGTATTTGTAAGGTGGTGTACTTGACCACCTATGATCACTTTCATTCAGAACATTGTGAGTATTTAGTTAAGGAAATTCTGATCATTCTTCGTAAAAAGCCGTCCCAGAGCTGGCGCCCTGGTGTAGCAAGTAAAGCCACTGCTGGCGACACCTGCATCCCATGTGGGCGCTGGTTCAAGTCCCAGCTGCTCCACTTCTGATCAAGCTCCCTGTTAATTGCCTGGGAAAAGCAGCAGAAGGTGGCCCAAGTCTTTAGGCCACAGTCACCCATGTCGGAGACCAAGAGGAAGCTCCTGGCTCCTCCTTTCAGACAAGCCATTTGGGAAGTGAGCCAGTGGATGGAGATTCACTCGCTCTCTCTCTCTCTTTCTCTCCCTCCCTCTCTGTAAAACTCTGCCTTTCAAATAAATAAATCTTAAAAAAAAAAAAAAAGAAAGAAAGAAAGAGCCCTCCCTCCTTGGAGACAGAGATGGCATTAGAATTGTCACCATGGGCTGCAAGTGTTACAAAGGCATACAAATGACAGGTGAAGGCCAAGGCAGGGAACCAACACAGGATGATGATGATGCCCTGAATGTCATAGGCTTAGGAGTTTTCCTAATCCTTGTTTAAACTCCTGTGGATTTTTCTCCCATAGAAGTGTACATTTAAGTCCATACTGAACAGCAGGTGACAAATAGATTTTATTTCATGGCCAACTTACAAAAAGACACCTATTTAATTAACAAGTGGGTATCTGGATTTATAAAGAGAAAGGTTCTAGATGATAGTCATGTAGCCTTCAGTTCATTCATGTGACAAATATTTACTGAGCCAGGCACTGTTCTAGGTGCTGGGGATACTGAGCATAGTGAGCAAAACTCTTTCCACGGAGTCTGTTTACTTTCTATGAGGAGAGGTAGAAAATAAAGCCAGCAGAAGCAAGAGAAAAGTGAAGAAGGCTATGGAGAAAGCCAGGAGGTTTCTGAGTGTGGAGGCAGGGCAGGAGGGTCTCACTGAGAAGGTGGCACTGTGCTCTCTCCACTGGGCGGCTTAAAGCAGGGACTTCGTATTTTTGAACAGATGATAGTTGGAGGCAGTGGGAATAGCAGGTGCAAAAATCCTGAATGGCAGACTGGTGTGAATGGAGGGGGAGAGCACAGCAGGGTGGAATCAGAGAGGTGGAGGCAGGCATTCCAGATAAGGGACCCCGCAGGCATTCTGTAGACTTTGGCTTGAGTGACAGGGAAATCATCAGTGAATTTGAGCAGAGAAATGACATGACCTGACTTACCATTGGTGGCAGCACTTCAGGGGGCTGAATATAGCTGACCTCTATGCCACAAAACAAGATTAAGACTTCAGCTTCCAGATTTCTGACCTACCAACCAACTAAATATTCCCACTGAGACTTTCAAAGCCAGGCTGAGAGGTCATTTTGCAAAAACACATAAAACAGCATTTCTGTCCTTTTAAATGTACTACAGAGATGGACAAAGTAGTGCCAGATGGAATAAAGACTTGTCCCTCCAGGTTTTACATGTGTCCAAGTCTACAGATTCTGGGCCATGCTCGGAATTCAGTTTGGGGCCAATCAGAAATTTGTAGCTACAAGCAGCTGCAGGGATCATAGCAGAGAAAAAAGGAAAAGATAAAAGGAGTGGACCAGATCCAAAGACCAGAGATGACTGCCCCCAGAGAGAAGTATGCCCTATGTACCAGGACTTAAGTGCTGACTCTGATGCTTGTTGGTTACCTTTGGCCCTAGAGATCCCAGGACAGTCATGATTCCATATACAAAGGGTCTTCAAAACGTTCACTGAAAATATGTACTATGAAAAACTGTGCACTAGCTTCAAAATATTTTTGCAATAAAATAAGCTTATCTTTTAAAATTTCTGTTGTTGAGAGAGTGGCGTTATGGCGTAGTGAGTTAAACCACCGCCTGCAACACCAGCATCCCATAGGGTTGCTGGTTTGAGTCCCAGCTGCTCCACTTCTTTATTTATTTATTTATTTTTTTGACAGGCAGAGTGGATAGTGAGAGACAGACAGAGAGAAAGGTCTTCCTTTTTGCCGTTGGTTCACCCTCCAATGGCCGCCACAGCCAGCGCATCTCGCTGATCCAAAGCCAGGAGCCAGGTGCTTCTCCTGGTCTCCCATGCGGGTGCAGGGCCCAAGCACTTGGGCCATCCTCCACTGCTTTCCCGGGCCATAGCAGAGAGCTGGCCTGGAAGAGGGGCAACCGGGATAGAATCCGGCGCCCCAACCGGGACTAGAACCCAGTGTGCTGGCGCCGCAAGGCAGAGGATTAGCCTGTTAAGCCACGGCGCCGGCCTGCTCCACTTCTGATTCAGCTCCCTGATAATGCGCCTGGGAAAGTAGCAGAAGATGGCCTAACTGCTTGGGCTCCTGAGCCCATGTGAGAAACCCAGATGAAGCTCCTGGCTTCTGGCTTTTGGCTGCTATAGCTATTTGCGGGGATGAACCAGTGGATGGAAGATCTCTCTCTCCCAGTTTCTCTCCCTCTCTCTGGAACCCTGCCTTTCAAATTAAAAAAATCTTTAAATATATTTGTTGTTTGTTTATTTATTTATTTCAAAGACAGGCAGGAAGACAGATAAAATTTTCCATCTGCTGGTTCATTCCCCAAATGTCCACAATGGCTAGCACTGGGCCAGGCCAAAGTCATAAGCCAGGAACTCAATCCTAATCTTCCAAGTAGGTGATAGGGAACCAAGTACTTGAGTCATCACCTACTGCCCCCCAGAGTATGCAGGAAACTAGAATGAGAAGTGAAACCAGGACTGGAACCCAGGCACTCTGATATAGAATACCAGTGTCCCAAGTAACGTCTCCACCACTGTGCCAAATGCCTGCCCCAAACTTGTCTTTTAATTCAATTTTCTATGATTTTTTTTTTAAGTATTCTCATATAGTAGCCCACTGGTCCCCACAAATCACCAGAATGTCCAAGAAGAACGTTGCACAACGCTGCAAACAGAAAACACCAAGGGTCTCTATTACAGAGAGAAGAATGAGAAGACAGTTTCTATCATCAGGGCTCAAACGTTAGGAGTGAGGAGGAGGAGGACAAAGGGGAGATTTGGGCAGTCTAAGGGGTTGGAACGCTGTGCTAGGACCACTATTTCTGTGATCTTGGGTTGGCAATCCTGAATAAGCAAGACAGTGTGGGCCTAACACTCCACTGTGACCAAGACACGCAATTCCTTGCCTTCATCCCTGAAAATTCATTATCATCTTTTAGGAAGGCAAGAGGATAAAAGCAGGCTTTAGATAAGCTGCATGACACAATTCCATTTTGTGTCATGCAAATACTAAAGACAAGGGGCAAGAAAAATGGAAGACAAAGGGTTCACAGTTACCAGCTCTAGACAGGTGTAGGGCAGGCAATACCTTGTTACTGTTCATCTGGCTTTTTTCCTTTTCCACAGTGAACACAGATTCCTCATAGTTTCTTAAAGGCAGGGAAGATGTATTACTTTGTAGACAGGTTTCCAATAGAAATGGTTCACATGAAGAAGAAAGTCCCTGAAAACCTAATGCTTTGTCATCTAACAACCTCTGCCTGGACATGCTGAAAGTAGCTCCTGAATCACTGGTAGACTGAAGTCTGGTTTGGGTTTTAGAATATGAGGTGAGCACATCACTCAACTCCTAAACACTCGGCTGAGCGTGGCATGGGTGTGTGGCCACAGCATGTCTTCCTACCTCCTTAAGAAAAGGTGCTGTAACTGTCCAACTGCTTCATTACACACTTTCCAGTAGAACAACTTCAAATCAAATGGCTCCAGTTTTGGAGGGGTTTCCCTGTCAGGTAAAGAACTACCTACTAGCCGGCACCGCAACTCACTAGGCTAATCCTCCACCTGCGGCGCCGGCACCCGGGGTTCCAGTCCCGGTTGGGGCGCTGCATTCGGTTGCTCCTCTTCCAGTCCAGCTCTCTGCTGTGGCCTGGGAAGGCAGTGGAGGATGGCCCAAGTCCTCGGGCCCTGCACCCGCATGGGAGACCAGGAGGAAGTGCCTGGCTCCTGGCTTCGGATCGGCGCAGCACGCCAGCCATAGCAGCCATTTAGAGGGAGAACCAACGGCAAAAAGGAAGACCTTTCCCTCTGTCTCTCTCTCTCTCTCACTGTCTAACTCTGCCTGTCAAAAAAACAAACAAACAAACAAACAAACACTCCCTAAGGACTGGTGAACGCTACATTTTTAAAAACATATTAATTTTTTGAAGATTTTTTTTTGAAAGACAGTTACAGAGAGAGGTAGAGACAGAGACAGAGAGGTCTTTCTTCCACTGCTTCACTCCCCAAATGGCTGCAATGGCCGGAGCTGAGCTAATCCAAAGCCAAGAGCCAGGAGCTTCTTTTGGGTCTCCCACACAGGTGCAGGGGCCCATGGACTTGGACCATCTTCTACTGCTTTCTCAGGCACATTAGCAAGGAGATGGATCAGAAATGGAACAGCCAGGACTTGAGGAGCTTTAATCTGCTGTGCCACAGTGCTGGCCCCAGATCGCTACATTTTTATTTTCCATTTTCCCTTTTTTTAACTGGGAATTTTTTAAAAAAGATTTATTTATTTATTTGAAAGTCAGAGTTATACAGAGAGAGAAAGAGAGGCAAAGAGAGAGAGAGAGAGAGACAGTCTTCCATTTGCTGGTTCACTCTCCAATTGCTTGCAACAGCCAGAGCTGCGCTGATCCAAAGCCAGGAGCCAGGAGCTTCTTCCAGGTCTCCCACGCAGGTACAGGGGCCAAGGGACTTGGACCATCTTCTGCTTTCCCAGGCCAGAGAGCTGAATCAGAAGTGGAGCAGCTGGGACTCCTACTGGCGCCCATATGGGATGCAGGTGGCGGCTTTACCTGCTATGCCAGAGCACTGGCCCCTTCACTGGGAATTTTAATTTCCTTTATCTTTCTTTGCCTCCATTATTATATAGTGGGTGTTCTGAATATGATTAGTATTAAGTTGAACAGACCATAAACAGCTACACTTGAAGTTGATCAAGAGGAAAATACTACCCTTGGAAATGACATTAGGTTGTTTCCATTATAGGGAGCATGTGAGCGCATTCTGATTGAACACGGAAGTTGTGATAAATGAATACATTGTTGTGACAGTGTATGGCTGTCGGGTACCCAAGGGATGCACTGTCCTGTACTCCAATAACAATCACTGCTCCTCTCTTCTGGAAACACATGCTCTGCTCCTGGATACAGTGATAAGCACTGGACCCAGGTCAAGCAATCACATTATCCACCCCTTGGTGGCTGGCCATAAGCCCAAGTAAAGTCAATCAGTTTCCTCTCTGAGATTTATATACAAGCCCTGTATGAAAGAACTCTTTGGCTGGGGTACTAAATCGAAGCTGAAAGAGGCTATAGTGGTAGACAGGGTGAATCTGCAGTAGGGGAAAATGAAGTTGATTCTCAGAGAGAAACTGAGCCAAGCAGGAACAAGGAGGGGTTGGGGAGGGAAACAGTTCTGCCAGCACCCAGTCCTTGGTTCCAGTGGCTACAGCCTTGACTGCTATAGTGATCTGCTGCCCATGTATCATTCCCAGTGATATCAATCAATACGTTCCTTTTCTCCTTAAACTGGTCTGAGCTGATGCGATGGTGTCTGTGAGGGTGTTTCTAGATGAGGTTTACATATGATAGACTGAGCGCTCCTCCTTATGATGGGCATCATCCAAAACACAGACCAAAAAGGAAGAGTGAGGAAGAATTCACTCTGTTTTCAAACTGAGACGCTGGTCTCAAACCAGAATTTATACCATCAACTCTGCTAGCACGCAGGCCTTTGGACTTGGAATTGGGGCTTACACCATTGGCTCTCTTGGTTGTCAATCCTTTGGACTCAAATTGGTACTCTACTACCATCTCTCCTGGCTCTCCAGTTTACAGGCAGTAGTTTATGAGGCTTCTCAAGTTCCACGTTTTGTGAGCAAATTCCTTATCACAAATCTCTACCTATACACATATACTGTGTGTGTGTGTGTGTGTTATATAAATGTTGCATTTCTCTAGAGAACTCTAATACAGATGTGCTCATTGGGAACACTTGTACCCAAGGATTCCACTACAATAACCATTATTAAAGAGGCAACAGGTCCAAATCCACATTCCCTTGTCATAAAAGAAGCCTAACTAGTTTATCTTCCATTCAAGTCATGCTGATCTTCCACAGTTTCTGGTTCTTAATTTACCTTTGATTGGGGTTGAAAGGCTGAGCTCAGGATGACAATGAAACATCACAGAAAGAATGTAAACATTTTATCGCTGGGCCCCACTTCTCCATTTCTCACAGCAACAATTGTTGGTGAGACAGACTCTTGTTTTCCCTGTGGAATTCCCTGGCAACTGAATATAAATAAAGAAATCAATCCTGGGAAGGGGGCCCTGGGCACCCAGGGTTGAATGGGGTGAGAAGGGAGGGAGCTCAAGGCTCAGATGAGAACAGAATTTCCTGCACCACCTCAAAGACCCCAGCACCTGACAGAAGTGCGACCGTGACAAATATGCAGAGTGTAGTCTCTCACCATCGGAATTACCAAAGAAGCTAAAAACAGAAACATGCACTGCATAATCTCTAACCTCAGGGGACAACACAAACAGAGAATTGCTGTGTCAATCTCATTTCCTTGTTAGGCGCATTATCGTCAGTGGGGGCCTTTGGTTCTGAACGCCACACTTCACTAGCATTTACCCGGCTCCAGCTTCTGAAATACTGAATTCCACAGTAATTTTATTTTTTGCTTTTGATCTTTACTGTTTTGCTCATTTATCCATAAACATGAGCTACTGAACCAACTTTAAATTAAATAGTTAAGGTTAAAACCTGAGGCCATCTACCTGGGACCCAATCAAATAACCCAAGGAGTACTATGCTGTTGATGTGAGTAATAATAAATTTAAAATGTCAATCGTTGGATATCTCCACGTAACATTATTTGATGATGATCCATGCCTTGACTTACCTTGATGCCTTGGCTTAGGAAGAGAGGAAATTTACACACATTAAGGTTTTCTTGGGTGTAGAAAGTAAAGGAGTTCTAATGTGAATTTCGTAAATCCTCTTTTGTCAAAGCACTCTTTTACAGGATGGTTCAGTGAAGACGAATTGCCAGAACCACTCTGCAAAGCTGCACTTTGTATCACTTGACTAATTTTAAAAAGTACCTCATTCTACCAATTTTGGTTATTGAGCTATTTTCTGAAATCCGGAATAGCAAAAACTTGAGAGCCACACAGGGACTAAATGGAGAACAAGACATGGGGGTGGCCGTTTGGCAGAATGGTTAGGACGCCATTTGGGACATCCGTATCCCATATCAGAGTGCCTGGTTCAAGTCCTGGTCACTTCACTTGCAATCTGGCTTCCTGCTAAGACACACTCTGAGAGGGCTCGAGCACTTGGACCTCTGCCACCCCTGCAGGTCATCCGCATTGAGTTTCAGGCTCCTGGAATGACCCAGCCTAGTTCAAGTTGTTATGGGCATTTGGGGGAGTGAACCAGCAGATGGCAAATTTTGCTCTGTCTCTCTGCCTTTCCAATAAATTTTTTTTTCAAAAAAAAATATATAATTTTCAAAAGTTGTAATGGTGAAGTAAAAATGCAACGAGTCACAGTGTCTGTAGGGTATCTCCCATTCACCAAA
The DNA here is from genome assembly GCF_033115175.1 of Lepus europaeus. Taxonomy (NCBI): domain Eukaryota; kingdom Metazoa; phylum Chordata; class Mammalia; order Lagomorpha; family Leporidae; genus Lepus; species Lepus europaeus. The sequence continues at coordinate 56,346,010 of NC_084842.1, forward strand.
ACACTGTCAGTGGTGGAGAGGAGACGCTGGAGTGCACCTGAGGGATCCTTGGCTGCTTCTCCTTCCCTGTGCTGCCAGCCTCAGGTTTGGCAACCATCTGTCCACCCAGTAGACTGAGTTGACTGTGCTCATCCTGGCTTCATAACTGAGGACAACAGGATTCAATGGTGTGCCTAAACTGCCCAGTGCTACACAACTTGCCTAGGACCTTGCACATAATGGTGGAAGGAGAAGGCATCCAAGGATGCCGGTTCCAACATCTAATCTTTTCACGTGGCTTGAAGAGAACCCAGCAGAGTAGCCTAAGTTTCAGATTTCTCTGCTGAGAAGTTGTTCATTTGAGGTAATGATATGCACAGAGAACTTAATTTCATTCTATCTGATGACGATGATGATGACAGTAAAAGTCAATTTTTACCAAGTGTTTTCTGTGTGTGTCTAGGCAATATCTATGTGCCATGTATGAAGTCCTGTAACTCTCAGGACACTTCTGTTAAGTGGCAATATGATTACCCCATTTTACATGTGGGGAAACCAACTTACTCACTCACACACACACAACTGGTAAGAGAAGGAGTCAACACAACACTCAAGCAACTGGCTCCAGAGCCCATGCTCCTAACCTCTGTGCATTCCGGCTTCTCAGACATTGTATACTGGGTACTTAACACTGTCTACAACCTCATAATTCTAGACTGCACACCCTGACTTTTATTGAGAAGCAATACTCATGTCATCCTCCTAACTGGCAAAAATGAGCCCTGGGGTATGTACCAAGCTTATAAGTTTTTGTTTGTTTGTTTGTTTGTTTAACTTATTTGACAGATAGAGTTGGACAGTGAGAGAGAAACAGAGAGAAAGGTCTTCCTTCCGTTGGTTCATCCCCCAAATGGCTGCTATGGCCGGAGCTACGCCGATCCAAAGCCAGGAGCCATGTGCCTCCTCCTGGTCTCCCATGTGGGTGCAGGGGCCCAAGCACCTAAGCCATCCTCCACTGCCTTCCCAGGCCACAGCAGAGAGCTGGACTGGAAGAGGAGCAACTGGGACTAGAACCCGACGCCCATACTGGATGCTGGCGCCGCAGGCAGAGGATTAACCAAGTGAGCCACGGCACTGGCCCCAGTTTACAAGTCTCTAAGGAAAAAACAAAACCTCACTCAACTTTAGTTCATTAAAAACAAGTTTACATTTGAAACCAGATCTGTGTTTTAAGACATCCAGATAGCATATGACAGTTTCAGCAGGCTGAAAACACATGCCTCCCACAGGTTCAAGGGTAGGCTTCCCAAGGCAGAGGCCATACCCTGGGGTCTATCCTCACCTTCCAAATGTGTGTATGACTTTCCTTGAGAAGCCTGGAGTTTCACTTGGAAAAAAAAATGAAATGAAAGACTAGGCTCTTTCATTAAAGGGAAGGGAACCTAAGTAAAACCACTGTCACACATGTTAAGGAAAATACATGACTTGCTTTACAGAGTGGAGTGTGTAGCAAGCCGGTCAAGCTGCTGTTTGCACAGGTGTATCTGTCCGTGAACAAACAAGTCCAGATCAATCCTCCTACATTTCACCAACGAGAAAAGACAGATAACAAAGCACAAAAGCATCCAACTATCACTTTTGACATTCAAGAGAGTCTGCCTCTGTCCTTTCGGTTTCCCCTAACAGTTCCATAAGTCTTTTACTTGATTTAGGAAACATTCGCATCCACAGAAATGGCTTTTATTAAAGGTGGAAAGAATAGTGATTAGTTCACTCACTCTCACAGACGCAGTGGAGAGCAGTCACTTTTGTCTACCCAGATACTTCCTATGGGAACTGTTTACCTGATATGCGTTTCTGGAGATGCTCTGTGGCCATGCCCATGAAAATATCTTCTGTCCCAGATAGTAACAACTGGTCCAAGAATAGCATGTGACAGCTGCCTTTCCATGGCAGATGTTGGGAAGATGGCACTCTGTGGCTGCTGGAGGCCATCTTTTCTGCAACATGGAGAGATGTGTAGATGAGTTAGAGAAATCTCTGGGATGGTGAGACCATTTCCACTCTCAAAGCTCTAATTCCTGCAGTCTTTTCTTTCTTCCTGTGAGATACCTTTGCATTCTTCTGAGTCGAATGAGCCAATAAATTTCCCTTTGTGCTTAATCTGATTAGAGTTGGATTTCTGTCTCTTCCAACCAAGTCATAATGTAAAAGACTAAAAGTTTAAATCACTGCCTTGACCTCTGACAGAAGGTGTCTTCCTGGGCTGAATGCATTTCCCTCTCGCAGAAAGAGCTGAGTTTCTTTTACACCCAATAAGCCTGCTGTCTTGCTAGCCTCAATCCCCTTTGCATTAAATCCATTTCTTTCTTTCTCACTTCGGCCAGATGTGATGGCTCTTTAACTGCAGTGACTTGGCCTGTCTTTGAGGAGACATGGAGATAACCTGTTTGTTAATAAACAGCAAAACGCTCTGGCATCCCAACGAGTATGGGTCTTCCACGAGGCCACTTGGATACCATGACAGCTTTATCCTAGCGCCATGGTTTCGAGTAGCAGTCCTCAAAACAGCAGCATATTACAATCACAGGAAGACACTTTCGCAACACCAATGCCAATGTCTCACCCGACAGATTGTTCTAATTGACCTAGAGAGGGGCCTGAGTTAAGATTGACTAAAAACATAAGTGTTCATCCACTTCTTTAATAAATTTTATGATCAACTCAACTAGAATAACATATTCTCTATCCATGCCTTTGGCGGTGGGGTTGGGAAAAGCATGGCGGTATCAGCCCTATGTAATCATCCTTCAGCATTTCCTGAGAAGTGAATGAATTCGTTAAAGCATATTGGGCATTTCTAAAGACGTGATGGGAATGAGCAAAAGGAATGCCTGTTCTTAACACTCACTTACACACTAGGGCTGTGTTCTCTGGACTTCTGAAAACCTGCTGTTTATGCCCAAGTGTGCATCTCTTTGCATTCAAATTTTCTATGTGCACATATTTAAAGTATCAAATCATACAATTTCTGGAAGACCTGCTTAAAAAAATCAAATACTTACCCTTTTTGACACAACTCATTGTGGTTAATAGAAATGATCACATAAACTACATATCATTTGCTAGGATTGTGATAAGAAAGTACCACACACTGGTGGCTTAACAGAAATTTGTACATAGAGACAGGCACATAGGGAGAATGTCATGTGAAGATGAAGGTGGAGATTGAGGTTAATACTTCTACAAACCAAGCCACACGAGACGCCAGCAAACCAAACACCGGTAGGTAGCAGACAGTCAGGGAAGAGATTCTTGCTCACAGCTCTTGGAAGGAACCACCCCTGGCAACATTTTTGGTTGGATCTTGGGTGGGGATCTCGGACTTTTAGCCTCCAGAACCCAAGAGAGCATAACAACCTTCTGTTTAAATCATCAGTTTATGGTAAATTATTTTGGCAGCCCTTAGAAACTAATACAATCCCTAACAGAAAAGAAAGTTGAAGAATTGTAATCATTCACCTTTGATGCTAAAGTCAAGCATGGGCTGAAGACTCAGATGTCTGAATAACTCAAACACAGCAAGTTAAAGGGTCACTGTTGGTCTTCATGCAATACATGAAGCTTAGTACTAGCCTCTTGTAGGAGACAAAAGAAGCAGCTCTAAAAATAAAACAAAAAACTTCTTTCCTAGGACAAAAAATGGATCCCAACTGCCTGGATATCACAGAAACCTAGGAAATGGAAAAGTTATCACAATTTTTGTAGCAGAAACATTTTTCTATCAGTGTTCAAAAATGAATGCTTACAGAAGCTTTGTGAGCAAACCATGACATACTCCAGATAACCAGAACACCAGATAAATCCAGTTGCTTTCCTGGATGAGGACAAATGGTGTGCAATCATCTGTAAAAGTTCTAGGAAAGCATACAATGTGTGTTGCTATAAAACCCTAAGTTTGTCAATATTTTAAAACTGTGTTTCACTGGCTCATTTCAGAAAGTTCTCCATGGAAGTTTGTCCTCCAGTGGTAATACAGAATAAAACCTTGGCTTAAATAGTAATTAACATTGCGAACTGACCATTTCTGCGGCAATACTGTACTCAGAGAGAGAAAGTTAAGGAAGGGCAGAATGGAAATTAATCTTGCTGGTGGAGACTGCAAACTCTTCTTAGAAATTAAATCATCAGGCTTGACTCCTGTTACTGTATCTCCTCAACTTAATTTTAATGCCTTTTTGTCTCCCTTTTCCTTGCTGGCTTTAATAAACAACTTTATTCTCTTAAATATCAGAAGTTCATACTTCTGTCCATAATGCTTTCACCTCTTTGGAAGGAAAGTTATTTTAGAACTTGGAGAAAGATAAAAAATAGAGAATAAAATATTAAATTACAAAATCTGATGAGGCATATTGTCTACTTTGATTACATAGAAGAATCTTGAGGTGAATCCTTCAATGATCTGCTCTGTGATTCCGGAGAAATTTCTTCAGTATGTTGTTCTTTAATTCTCTTCACTGTAAGGGAAATGGCCCCAACATAATAATGGAATAGTCAATGGACAAACTAATCCATTATTAATACCCAGTTATACACTGGTGGTGAATTCTGGTACTAGAACAGATGGGAAAGAAATATTCTTTCTATGTGGTTGAGGACTGCTGGTGGCCATGGGGACACTGCATGGGAAGAGAGTGAGAAAGTAAATCAAGACAAGAATTTTGGAGACAAGAAAGGAAAAGAGGTAGATTACAAAGAAAATCCTATGAACATCCACACCTACTTAACACCAGAAAGAGCTCTAGTTTTCACTGTTACATGAGGCACTGCATCTTTGAGTCTGAGACAGCATAGAAGCAGAGCATACAAAACCAGGCCCTTCCCAACCTACTATGTATCCACCTCCCACCCAGGTGTGTACAGATCTCCTCCAATGTGTATCCATTTCCTGGTCTCTCCACCCAGTTCCAAACCAATAGGGAGGAAGGGTTATCCACACCCTATCTGCAACTGACCCCCTACTGCCTGCACACATACCCAAAGTAGCTCAGTGCAACCCACACACGATCCTTTCTGTGCAAGGAAAACAACAGCTGGCAGAACACCAGGATGGGTGCAAATCAACATGTCCCGTGTTAAGGGGCAGCCTCCATGCCTCTGCACCTGATACAAGCCCCTGCCTAGGGTTGGCATTAACACACATTGGGTTAAGCTGCCATGTGCAATGCTGGCATCCCATATCAGAGCCCAGTGGACTGAGTCCCACCTCCACCTTCAGGTTCAGCTTCTTGCTGAAGCCTCCTGGGAAGCTGTAGATGGTTCAAGTGCTTGGGACTCTGCTATCCATGTAAACACCTAGATTGAGTTCCGGTCTGATCCAGCCCTGGCTGTTGTGGGTACTTAGGGAGTAAACCAGTGGACAGAAGATCTATCCTCTTTCACCACCTCCCCCTACCCCCACCTTCTCCTCAAGAACAAAAAACTATTTTTATTTGGGGCTTATTAGGATTGCAATCCAGGAGACAGAAAGTTCTAGCAGCCTCGAAAATGTGCTACATTTTACAAGACAGTGATGGTTTTAATAGCTTACACCTAAACTGCACTGGAGTGGGCATTTGGCCTAGTGGTTAGAATGCCTCTTGGGATACCCGCTTTCCGAGTTAAAGTACTTGGGTTTGAGACACAGCTCAGCTCCCAGTTCTACTTTCCTACTAACGTGCACTCTGGGAGCAGCAGGAGATAACTCAATTGGATCCCTACCATCTAAGTGGGAGACCTGGATTGAGTTCCTTTGAGTTGGCCCAGCCCAGCTGCTGCAAGTATTTGGGGAGTGAACCAGCAGATGGTAGCTCTCACTCTGTCTCTCTCTCCACCTCTCTGCCTACTGAAAAAAAAAAGCAGAAATAAAATTTTAAAACTAAGGGCCAGTGCTCTGGGACAGCAGGCTAAAGCCCAGGACTTTGGCACCAGCATCCCATATGGGCGTTAGTTCAAGTCTTGGCTACTCCACTTCCAATCCAGCTCCCTGTTAATGCTCCTGGGAAAGCAGCAGAGGATGGCCCAAGTTCTCGGGCCCCTGCACTCACATGGGAGACCCAGAAGAGGCTCCTGGATCCTGACTTCAGATCTGCTCAGCTCCAGCCTTTGCGTCCATTTGGGGAGTGAACCAGCAGATGGAAGACCTCTCTCTCTCCTTCTATCTGTAACTCTTTCATATATATAAAAATAAATCTTTAAAAAAAACTGAAAGGAGGACCTATAAAAATAAAACTTTTGGGGGACCAGCGCTGTGTTGCAGCAGGTTAAGCCACCACCTATAGTGCCAGTATCCCATATGAATGCCAGTTCAAGTCCTGGCTGATCCACCCCCGATCCAGCTCCCTGCTAACATATTTGGGAAAGCAGGGAAAGATGGCCCAAATACTTAAGCCCTTGCAACCCACATGGGAGACCCAGATGAAGCTCCTGACTCCTGGCTTCAGCCTGGCCCACCCCTGGCCAATGCGGCTATTTGGGGAGTGAACCAGTAGATTGAAGCCTTCTCTCTCTCTCTCTCTCTCTCTCTCTCTCTCTCTCTCAGCTTCTCTGTAACTGCCTTACAAATAAATAAACAAAATCTTAAAAAAAAAAAACCCAAAGTGGGTTAACTACAATTTCTGCTTGTTAGAAATTATATTGACACAGCAAGACTTTGCAAGAAAGGGGTTGAGCACAGACTCCGGAATCAAGGGAGTCACCTCAAGAACTGTTACAAAGACCAGCAAATTTTATCTTAGAAACTACATTTTGGCCCAGTTTGTAAGGTCAGTGTGTACCCAGGTGGGTATGTGCAGACAGCTCAGTTCAAAAGTTCAACAGAGAATGTATCTCAGTTCAAAAGCTTAGCTAGGTATGTGCCTAAGATCTGTTTAACAAGGTCCCCCCCCCACTGATGTTTAAGTGCCCTGAACCAATACTACTCCACTTTGATTATCTTCTGTATAATTAGGGGCGGCCTCACGGAGAAAGAGATACTAGAGCCGAGACTGGAAGGAGATGCAGGAGAAAGCTATGCAGCTATCTGGGGGAACAGCATTTCAGGTGGAAGGGGTATGGACAGCAGGAGTCCTGAGCAGGACATTTTGGGTCTGTTCAAGGAGACCAGTGAGGCTGGAGTGGAACAAGACAGGGAGAGGGGAGAAGGAATGAGGTCCCTAAGGCCAGGGGTGGCCACAGAACACGAAGGACCTTAAGTTGGCGATTGCAAGGAGACTGCATTGTATTCTAAGAAGGCAGACAATCTTTAACTTTGTAATAGTCTTTACATTTTTTTTGACAGGCAGAGTGGACAGTGAGAGAGAGAGATAGAGAGAAAGGTCTTCCTTTTTGCCGTTGGTTCACCCTCCAATGGCCGCCGCGGTAGGCGCAGCCTACACTGCACTCCCTGGCCACAGCAGAGAGCTGGCCTGGAAGAGGGGCAACCGGGACAGGATTGGTGCCCCGACCGGGACTAGAACCCGGTGTGCCGGCGCCGCTAGGCAGAGGATTAGCCTAGTGAGCCGCGGTGCCGGCCTGTCTTTACATTTTTAATTATTTGAAAGAGAGAGAAAGAGAATTTCCATCTACTGGTTCACTCCCCAAATGCCCACAATAGCCAGGACCTAACTGGCTAAAGCCCAGAAACCCAGAACCAGAACTCAAGCTGAGTATCCCATGTGGGTGGCAAGGTTGCAACTACTGAGTCATCGCTGCTGGTTACCAGGGTGCACACGAGCAGAAATCTGGACTGGAGCCAGAGCTGAAAGTTAAACCCAGGCACTGCAAAACGGGGTGTGAGTAGCCTAAGGGGCATCTTAACTGCCACACCAAATGCTGGCCCATGATTATACAATTTTTTTTCATTTATTTGAAAGGGAGAAAGAGAAATAGACAAGATCTTCCATTCGCTAGTTGACTCCCACAAATGTCCACAATAGCCAAGGCTGGGCTAAAAGCTGAAGCCAGGATCCCAGTGCTCAACCCGACTATCCCATGTGAGTGGCAGGGACCCCTATACGTGAGTCATCCACCACCTGCTACCTCCCAGCATGTTCAGCAGCAAGAAGCTGAAATCAGAAGTGGAGCTGGGACCTGAACCCAGGCACACCAGTATACGATGCAGATGTCCCAAGCAACTGCTGTGCCAAACATCTGCCCCATGGTTACTTTTAAAGCATCGCTTGGCTGCAGTTTGGAAAATAAATCGTCTTCCTGTGGCCAATCTGGTCGTCTACATTTTATTGTTCACTAAGCAGAACGGTTTTTCTTTTTTTTTTTTTTTTTTTTTGAGAGACAGAGACAGAACTCCCATCCACTTGTTCACGCCCCAAATGCTCAAAATGGCTGTAGCTGGGCCAGCCTGAAGCAGAGAACCAACCATTTAATCCAGGACTCCCACATGGATGGCAGGGGCCCAACTACTTGAGCCATTACCTACTAACTCCTAGGGTGCACTTTAGCAGAAAGCTGGAAACGTGAGCAGAGCCAGGCACTCCAATGTAGGACACAGGGGTCCCAAGTGACATCTTAGCTGCTATGCCAAGAGTCCTGGCTGCTGTGCTTCTGATCCAGTTCCCTGCTCATCTGCCTGGGAAAGCAGCGGAGAATGATCCAAGTGCTTAGACACCTGCACCTACATGGGAGACCTGGAAGAAGCTCCTGGCTCCTGGCTTCAGTCTGACCTAGCCCCAGATGTTGCTGCTATATTACACAGAATGAAAAATCTCAAGAGATCACCTGTACACGGTTGCATGGACATAACTATAGCTCCCTCGGATGTACCCAAGCAAGCAATGGATGACAAGTCCTTGGGCCTCGGTGTACTATCTTTGAAACTTTCTGTGAATCTGTAATTATTATAAAATTAAAAAATTAATACAAAGTATTATAGAAAATGAACTGCGTTCAACAGAAAACAATGTGCTGTCCACATGTAGCACTCTTCCTAGTTATCTGATTGTACTCTTTCACTGTCTTTGAACTACTCCTACAACTCTGTAAGTGTGGATAACTGACAAACATGCAAAACGTCCCGTTTAGTAGAGGTTCCCTCCCCCGCAACCAGTACCCCCTTCCATGGGAAAGACATTTACACATGAAATTCTACATTCCTTTATTCCATACCAGTTTGTGCTTTGCTTTAAACACCATGAGGGCTCTGAGTAAGTTGAACAAAATCTTTAACATATGTTCATTTGTATGTCTGCATGAGAGTCACGATTTTACTTTTTCTGAAAATTATCTTCTAAGAGCATAAATCTGATCATGTCACTCCCTAGCTTAACCGCCTCCACGGCTTCCCACTGCATTCAGAATGAATTCCTTTTCCCCTGGTGTCCAAGGCCCTGCTTGGTGTGGGCACAGCCTGCCTCTCGGGTTTTGTCTCCTCACTCTGTCCCTGGCCAGGGCACTTCCTTCTGCTTGTCCTTCTTCCAGCTCCCTGAGGACACCAAGCTGATTCCTGTCTATGGTTCCTGCACTGGTTGTCCCTTAGTCTGAACTGCTCATCCCATGCATGGCTTTTCTCACCAGTGAACGCTCAGCTCAACTGATCCACCTCAGAGAGATCCTCTCAGCCACTTTATCAAAAGTAACCTCCTCACTCTTTTTTTTTTTTTTTTTGGTTATAGCTATGTCCATTTCAAATAAAACTTGTAAAATTTATTTATTTTAATTTAAATTTATTGAAGAGGCAGAGAGATAGTGAGACAGACTAGCATCCACTGGTTCATATCTCAAATGCCTGCAACAGCCATCTAAATTTGGATGCTAGGAATTCAATTCAGGTCTCCCATGTGGGTAACAGGGACCCAGCTATTTGAGACACCATCTGTTGTCTTCCAGGGTGACCATTAGCAGGAAGCTGGAGTCAGTAGCTGGAGCCAGAATTTGAACCTAGGCACTCTGATAAGAGATGTGGCCAACGCAACCAGCATCTTAATCACTAGGCTAAATGCCTCTTGAATAATATTTTTTAAATCAATTTTTTTTATTTATTTGACAGATAGAGTTAGACAGAGAGAGAAACAGAGAGAAAGGTCTTCCTTCCATTTGTTCACCCCCCAAATGGCCGCTATGGCCGGAGCTATGCCAATCTGAAGCCAGGAGCCAGGTGCCTCTCCCTGGTCTCCCATGTGGGTGCAGGGGCCAAGCACTTGGTCCATCCTCCACTGCCTTCCCAGGCCACAGCAGAGAGCTAGACTGGAAGAGGAGCAACCTGGACTAGAACCCAGTGCCCATATGAGATACCGGCGCAGCAGGCGGAGGATTAACCAAGTGAGCCACAGCACCAGCCCCTTTTGAATAATATTTTTAAGTTGGTTACTAGTTTGTTTAATATATGGTTCTTTTTTCCCCTAATTCTATAAAAGTTTATACCCTGGCACTTAGAAAGGTACCTAGCACATAGGAGACACTCAATAAATATTTGTTGGATAAATACCTGGGTGAATGATGTGTCTGGAGGTTTCAAGATTCCTATCCCAGGAGGTATTTAGTACAGTTTGTACAACTCCATGACGGGGTTGTTGAAAAGCTATGGGCATAGGCTCAGTCCCAAGAATAAAAGACTGCTGAAGGCTCTTCTAGTACTATGTCCTGTGATTCCACGGCCACCATACCCTCTTTTGCTGTTCAATAAGAAAAGCGAAGTAGTATTCCTAGCCTTTTTCCACTGAATGATAGTATGCACACTCCTGTTCCTGCTGCAATATCATCTCAGCATTAAAATGTTGAAGCTAATCAGACATTTAATTTCAAAGTGGAAGGTCATTATCTTGTCACAAAATTTTATTCCAATTACTTTTTTTTCTATTATACGAAATGAATTAAAAGTAGCACAAAACATTGGGAGATCAAACAGTCAATCAGAAGCTCATTAAATATCATTGAAATTGGTGCAATAAAAAGCATTTCCCATGGCTGAGTTATTTAAAAGCTATATTCTGGATGGCTTAAGGAATTGACATGCTGCCAATCAAAAAATCACCCTGTCCATAAATAGTCACTTGGCTTTTAAAAATTCACTATCTTTTTTTTTTAAGATAAGAGTAAACATCTAAAAAGATTTAAAACACAGGTAATTACCATATCAGCCCCTATGTGATCTCCAAGAGAAGATATCAGCAAAGCCACCATCTGATAATTTAGAGTACAATTTAGAGTAAGATGTGACTGAGTGCTACCAGCGATTTTATAAACACTACAACACATTACATTTATGTACAGAGTTCAGTTAAGTATAATCCCAGGCAGGGGGTAGTGGTCAGTTAAAATTTTTAAATTACATTCAACTCCACACTTGGAGTGAATGCCCCTTTTCTTTTTTAATATTTATTTATTTATTTATTTGAAAGGCAGAGTTACAGACAGTGATCTTCCACCCACTGGTTCACTCCCCAAATGGCTGTCACGGCTAGGCTGCGCAAGACGGAAGCCAGGAACCAGGTGTCCTAAGTGGGTGATGGGGGCCCAAGTACTTGAGCCATCCTCCATTACCTTCCAAAGGTATTAGATGGATTGGAAATAGAGCAGCCAGGACACAAACCGGCACCCACATGGGATGCCAGCACTGCAGATGGCAGCTTTACCTGCTCCAACACAGCATCGGCCCCTGCCCATTTTATATTCTAAAACGTAATAAAGAATTTCATTTTCCTATGGACCCAGACCTATGTACTGCCCACATGAGGATCTGAAAGCTGATCATTCTACAATTTCTAATATTTTACCTCTGGGATGCCTCTTTTTTTCTTTTCTTCTCTCTCTGTTATTATTTATTTGTCCACACCACTATTTTAGTCCATTTTGTGCTTCTATAACAGAATGCCACACACTGAGTGATTCATAAACAACAGTAGTTTATTTGACTCATGGCTCAAGGGCTTGGTGAGGGCCTTCTTATGCAGGAGGCACTCCTGGGCTAAAAAGAATCAGAGATCAAACTTGCAGATTCAAGCCATTTCATTTTTTAATGCCTTTTTAAAGTTTTTATTTATTTATTTCATTATTTATTTGAAAGGCAGAGGGAAAGGGAGACAGAGACAGATCTCCCATCTATTGGCTCACTCCACAAATGCCTGCAACAGCTGGGGCTGGGCAAGGCTAAATCTCGGAGCTGGGACTCTATCCAGGACTCTCACATGGGTGGCAGAGACCCAGGGATTTGAGCCATCACCTGATGCCTCCTTGAGTGCATATTAGCAAGAAGTTGGAAGTCGAAACACAGCAGGGACTCAAACCCAGGCACTATTTGATTAGATCTAGGTGGCATCCCAAGCAGCAACTTAACAGCTAGGCCAAATGCCTACCCCTCAAGCCCTTATATAGTCAGCGTTCACCCTGTCATGAAGTGGAGCCCTCACAATCTAGACACCTCCTATTAGGTCCTACTTGCCAATACTATTACATTATTCGGGATTGAGTTTCCAACAATATGCTTTTGGGAAAGGAAATTCAAATCAGAGCATTCTACCCCTGCCCCCACCCAAACACATTATTTTTCATATAGAAAACACATTTATTCCATCTCAATAATCCCAAATGTCTTAACTTATTCCAACATCAACTCAAAAACCCAAAGTCGAGGATCAGCATTTGGTGCAGAGGTTAAGATGTTGTTTGAGACATCCACGTCCCATATTGGAGTGCCTGGGGTTAGTACTGCTTCCACTTCCAACCCCAGCTTCCTGCACCCTGGGAGGGAGACAGGAGATGATGGCTCAAGTATTTGGGTCCCTGCCACCTGCATGGGAGCCCTGGATTGAATTCCAGGCTCCTGGCTTCAGCCTGACTCAGCTCTGCTGTTGCAGACACTTGGGGGAGTGAACCAGCAGCTAGAAAATGCCCCTCTCTTTCAAACAAAATAAATCCAGAGTTGCATGCAATCAGAAGTGGGTGAGATTGAAGGCAGGATTCATTCTGAGGCAAATTCCCCAATGTGAGCCTGGGAAATCAACCAATTTATCGACTTCCAATATCCGATGATAGGACAGGCATAGAACAGACGCTTTCATTCCAAAAGTGAGAATGGAGTAACTGATCGCAAGTAAGTCCAACACTCAACAGGGTGAAAAACGTTAAGTCTTAGGGCTTCAGAATGAATTTTCACCCCATGTGCTGCCTCCTGGACACATTGGCAGTGTTAGGTCTCTGAATTGTCAGGCACATTAGCAGGAAGCTGAACTGTAAGTGGAGGAGTCAGGACTCAAAATGGTGCTCTGGTATGGAATGCTGGGTCCCAAGTGACAGTTTAATTTGCTATATCACAGTGTGTATCCCCTGGCTGCCTCCTGTCCATGTTACTCTCTTTAGCAAACAGTTACTTGGCCACACCCTCAGCACTCTCTCCCAAACAAGCTTTGTTACTCTGTACTACAAATTTTCCAAAGCTTTCTTCCCTATTTTTCTTTTAATTATAAATTCCATCTTTAAATCATTTCTCTCCCTTGTCTAATTTTTCTGCAGAGAGCCAAAAGAAGTCAGACAGTGTCTTGGATGCCTTGATGTTCAGACATTTCTTCTGCCAGATAACTGAGTTTATTGCTCTTAAAATCTGCTTTTACAAAGTTCTAGGACTTGGGTGCGATTCTACCAGGTTCTCTGCAAGGGTATAACAAAGGTGGCTCCAACTCCAGTTTCCAATGCCTTGCTCCTCATTTCCATCTGTGACCTCATCAGCAGGATCTTCGTCGATCATACTTCCACCAACATTTTCATCACCATCACTTATAAAATCTCTAAGAAGTTTCAGCTTTCCCTACCCAGGGCTCACTTGAGCCCTCACCGGAATCGCCTTTAATGCCACGCCTCTAAATTCTTCCATCCTCTACCTATAACCTATAAGCTGTTTCTGTATTTCCAGGCATTTGTTAGAAAAACAGCTCCTTTTCTCAATATCAATGTTTGACTCAGTCTGTTTTGGGTTGCACTAACAAATATGTAAAGAATAAGGATTCAGGCCAGCACCGTGGCTCACTAGGCTAATCCTCCACCTGAAGCACCGGTACCCCAGGTTCCAGTCCCAGTTGGGGCACCGGTTCTGTCCCGGTTGCTCCTCTTCCAGTCCAGCTCTCTACTGTGGCCCAGGTGCTTGGGCCCTGCACCCACATGGGAGACCAGGAGGAAGCACCTGGCTCCTGGCTTTGGACTGGCGCAGCGCGCCAGCCGTAGCAGCCATTTGGGGGGTGAACCAACGGAAGGAAGACCTTTCTCTCTGTCTCTCTCTCTGTCACTATCTAACTCTGCCTGTCAATAAATAAATAAATAAATAAGGATTCATTTCTTTCGGTTCTAGAAACTGGGAAATCCAAGACTGAGGGGCCACATCTGAGAGAGAGCCTTTTTGCTGTGTCATCACAGGATAGTTGGAATCCTATGGGTGAAAGAAGAGAGTCAGACATTGAAATCGCAGCCTCCAGCCCTTTTGTACTCAGCTTTAATCAATTCACCAGGGTGGAGCCCCCGGGACTAAGCGCCTCCCTTTAGGCCCCACTTCCTACTGTTACACAGCAACCAGCACCCAGTCTTCTAGAAATGACCACTTTTTGATGTAAAGGATGACAGGTCCTTTTAGTTAGCAAAACATAACAGAAGCATCGTTTAACTGACCCAAATTAAAAACACAGAAGCAGAAGACAAAGCCTCTGTCACTTCTTCCCTCTAAACCTCCCACACCACCACCGCCACCTCCAATTTCTTTTCAAAAGCCAGGGCTTATTGGCAAATTATCTAGGAGTAAAGTGGGAGGGGAACATTTCAATGCAAAATTCAGAACTGCTTTATAGAAAGGAAAGTGTGGAGAGGCTTGTTATCATTTATTTCCTCCAGTATATCATTCAATTTCAGCTGTCTCATGTCTCAGAAGTAGCTCCCCCCTTTCTCACCTAGGTGCCTAAGAAACATCTCCCTGGCATCTCATTCTCTCTGTCTTTCACCGGCATTTCATTATTTCTTAACTGTCCCTCTCACGCTTGTCTCCCTTTTTCCTAGTGATCCACGTGTCCTCATTTAGCAGTTTTCAGAAGCCAGGGAGAAACGTTGCAAATAATGTTAAATATGATTAATATCTTGAATTCCTTGAAATATGACATGCATGAGTTACAATGAAACCTCTTTTATTTCCCCATGAAATGCTTTTGCATAATGAGAAAGAAAATGTCCTCTATGCCCTAATCAGCCCTGACAGTTCCTGGACTCCCAAATACTTTTATTTATGGCATTATTTATTTCATCTCTAATAAATGGAAGGGGGGTACGAGGAGGCTGCAGGAGAGAGGGAGACAATCGAGGGTGGAGGACGCAGAGGCTGAACCAGCAAAGAGACAGAAGCTTCCGCAGGGAGGGATTTGGGAAACTGAGAGGCCAAAGACCCCAGCCCCCAGAAGAAAATGGGTCCCATTCCCAAGACTACAAGGAAAGCTCTTAAAGGGAAACACACTTCCGAGTAGAGAGGTACGGGTCCCACTTTAAGGAGCACCAGGAACTCTCGCCTGAAGGGAGAATGAACGCGGGAAAGCAAACCTGGGAGCCTGATGCTGCTATGGGCACCTGCCCACAGGAGAGGCGCAGTGAAAGAGAGAGGAACAGGCTTCCTGCTCCGGACACGCCTCTCTGTTTGCCGATGTTTGCACCCTATAAGGTTCCTTCTCCAAACCAGTGCGATGTTCTTTCCAACATCTCGGGAAACTGGTGGCACCATTGACAAAGAACGGCCCGTTGGGCAACGCAGGGAGAGTTCTCAGGCCCTGGCAGGCCTGGTCCTACAAGCTCACAGGCAATACATAGAAGGACCAGGCTGAAGTGTCCCAAAAACAGGCGTCGGTCATCTCTCCCTGCTCAGTTCCACAGTCTACTTGCAGGTGGAAGTGAGACTCGATTTAACACCTGGAGGTGTCTGTGCCATCCAGCCACACCCCCTACCCCAATCCCCCGTGTCTGATTGTGGCCCATTCTCTTCAGCCTCACAGCGCCTCGGTTTTCTCATCTGTAACATGGGGGGAAACTACGGTGGCGTGCACTTCGGCAGGGTTTGCAGCGGGAATAAATGAGACCACGCCAAAGTCCGACGGCAGCCACGCTCCAGGTGCCTGAGCTGTGCGCCAGCCGGACCCAAACCCCGGGGCCGGGCAAAGAACCAGGCAGCGACCCCCCTGGGGCCGGGCAGTTCAAGACGCTCTTTTCCCAAGGGCGGGGGAGGGGAGGGAGCCGCCGCCGGCCCGCAGAACTCGCTGTTCCGCACCCGCACTCCGGCGACCCCGCCCCGACCACTCCGTCCCACCCCTTCGGTGCAACCCGAGAGTTTAGGGTCACGCAGGGGGCGCAGGCGCTCGTTTCCGCAGCTGGATCTCGCCGGCGGCGGCGGCAGCGGCAGCAGCGGTCACAGCAGCGGCTTCAAGTGTGTCTCTGGGGCTCCAGGGACTCGCCCGAGCCGGGACCCGGTACCCACCTTCCTTCACCTGTCACGGGGGCACCCTCGGGGTCCCCGCGCCCCTCCCCTCCCCTCGTCGGAGACGCGGGGCCAGCGGGCCGAGCCCGCGGGCGGCGGCGGCGGCGGCGCCAGGCCCCGCCCCCGCCCCCATTATCATTAGCAGATATTACCCTAAACACTTGCTCTTTACCTCCTTTCTCCCTCCAGGCATTGGCGAGGCAGCCTGTCAATCAGCGCTCGGGCGGCAGCCCCCCGCGCGGGGGCTCGGCGATGCCAGCCTCAGCGACAGGCGGCGGCGGCGGCGGCGGCGGCGGCGGCGGCCACGGCACAGACACACGCCCGCCCACACGCGCGCACAGGGGCCGAGCCGGCGGGCGGCAGGCGGAGGCAGCCTCGGAGCCCGGCGCCCGGCGGGGAGGGGACGCGCGACGCGGGACCGGCCCCGGGGCGCAGCATGGAGGAGGAGATGCAGCCGGCGGAGGAGGGGCCCAGCGTCCCCAAAATCTACAAGCAGCGCGGCCCCTACAGCGTGCTCAAGACGTTCCCCAGCAAGAGACCGGCGCTGGCCAAGCGCTACGAGCGACCCACCCTGGTGGAGCTGCCGCACGTGCGGCCGCCCCCGCCGCCCTTCGCGCCGCTCGCCGCGGGCTCCATCAGCAGCAGCGAGCCGCCGCCGCCGCCGCCGCCGTTCCCGGCGCAGAGCCCCTACCCGCCCGGGCCCGGCCGGGCCGCCGCCGCCGCCTCGTCGTCGTCGCCGTCCTGCACGCCCGCCGCAACCCAGGGCCACCTGAGGACTCCGGCGCCGCCGCCGCCGCCGTCCCCCGCCGCCTCCTCGTCGTCCTCCTTCGCCGCCGTCGTCAGGTACGGCCCCGGCCCGGCGGCGGCCGCGGGCAGCAGCCACGCGGGTAGCGACGGCGCCAGCCTGGAGCTCAGCGCAGGTACTAACTCTTGGGCGCAACTTTACTTCTCGCCGCGGCTGGGGAAGTGGGGGTCTCAGGCGGGCCGTGCTGGGCCCCCGACGGCAGCAGCGAACTGGGAGCGCAGCGCGGTGGCCTCCCCGCGCGTCCCAGGCGCGCACGGAACTTCTGGAGGCTTTGCCCGCGCCGCCGCGTGCCGGGCTTCCGACGGCGCGCGAGTGCGCCTAACAGGTGGCTCCGCCGTGCGGATCCCGCGCCCCGAAGTGTGGCGGCTGCGCCGTGGAGACCGCGCCGCCGCGGGTCGGGGGCGGACGCCCCAGGGCCACGGCCACGGCCGCGGCCGCTCTGAGGGAAGCTGGCGCTGCGCGGGAGGCCCCGCGGGGACGCCCGCCCGTGACCGTCCGCCGCTTCACTTTTGCGCTTCCACGCCTTCCCTGCACCTGGCTTGGTGTTTCTCCCGAGCCTCTTGCCCTGGCGTCTCTGGTGCACGCCCGCGCCCTGGCGGGCGCTGTCCGTGTCCCCCGGGCGCGCGTGCTTCTGGAGCGCGCGCCGTCTCCGTGGGCGTCTGACCCCTGGCTCCTCCGTGGCAGCCCCGCGGTGCGCTGCCTGGGGGGATGTCCCGCTGCCCCGAGAGCCCGGCGTACTCCTCGGGTCCCGACGCCCACATCGTCGGCCCCCCGCTGTCCCCGTGGGGGCGCCGCGGGGTTCTGTCCCTCATGACTGTGTCGTCCGAATCCGCACTTGAACCTTGAACCACCCACCGCGTGGTCCGAGATCTCCGCCCTTTATCCCGGGGAGGGCCGGCTGCTTGGAGGGGCAGGGGCTAGTGGAGAGGCCACAGTCCAGGGCCTGCGCCCCGGGGCATCCCTAGCTTCCAGGGTACAGCTTATCTGCCCTTCAGTTCAGAAGTTCCTGCTGGGGCCTTTGACGGCACTTGAGAGCCCCACCCCCCCCCCACCCCCCACCCCGAGGTTGTGCAGATCCGTGCACCGTGTTTCTCCTACTGAAAATGAAAGAGCATTGTCTGTTAGTGAGTTATAGGTGCCCATGCTAACTGTGCTGTTGCTTGTCAATATTATGACACGTGAAGGATGGGTCTGCAAAAGGAAAATCTAATTCCAGGTTCTGGGGGAGGGCTTGCTCTTGTCCCGTCCTGTCGGGTTCGCAGCCGCGGCCGGGGTTGAGTGGGGCTCTTCGTGGCCTCCGCGTGGCTTGCTGTGTGCCGGCGCCCCTGGCCCAGCCGTCCGTTGTGTGCGTGTTCCTCGTTGGGCTGCTTGCCCACTGCTTCTGTTTGAGCTTTCTTCCCGAGGTCCGTGAGCTTTCTCTCTGGATGTGAGTTCTACTGCTTGGTTATGGCCACGTTTGCTCCCTCAGGTCCGCGTGTCCTTGATTTTGTGTAGGTCTCCACGGTTGGGGGTGGTTTTCCTTATGCCTTTGGGCCGCCTCGGCCCCACCACCTTGTTCTTTGGGGCCCCTTCTCCTGCATCTGGCCCGTTGAGGCTGTGATCTGTTTTCCACCCTCACTCTGGGCTTTTCCACCTTTTCCATCTTGAACCTGCCTTCATGCACTGTGGGTCTGTCCCCTCTTGTCTCCACTCACGTCCATAATCTTCACCTGGCCTTTCCCTGTAGCTGCTCCTCTCTGCACCGGTCACTGGCCCTCCTTCCCTCCAGGTGGAGTTTTTGGAGGTTCTTTTTCCCCGCTCCTAATGTTCTCTTTCAGTCATTCTTCAAATGTCCTATTTAGTTTATTTCCTTTAGGTCCCCTGGCGGAAACCATAATACCACTGCATCTAAGGGACTGTAACGTTGCTTTCTGATGCCCATCAAACCTTCCTGTATTTCCTTGTATTCCGAAGGTTGTGTTTTGTTTTGTTTTTAAGAGGTTACGTAGACTGGGGTAAGTTTGGTTGCAGCCAGTGCTTTTTGGAAAGATGGGAATTAAATGGTAGGTTTTTTCCACACAGTAGGAAAATGGTCTGGGGGCTGGGGAGGAAGCCATGGACTAGACAGGCAGCATGGTCATAATGTGGGTCACTGATGGACAAAGCCATCTCGTGACAGGCGCGGTGATGTGAGTGACCATTAGGTGAAGAACCACCTGAAGAGCTGATTGGTTCTTTGAGGAGCCCGTGGTTCCACTTTGAGCCAATGAGGATGTGGCACACCTTGGCTAGTTAAGCCTACTGGGTGGCAGTGGGGTGTGCTTTGCCTGTTGCACCCTCACAAAAGTGCAATTGTAGCATTTCAGGCCACCAAGCAAACTGAAGATCATGAAGACGTGTGATGAAATGAGTCAGAGATGGAAGAGGCATAACTGAGTAAGGGCAGGGAGGAGATGAAAAGGTTGACGGGAATCTCTGCTTGCCAGGAGCAGCCATAAACCATTGGGAAGAGAAATATATGATTAAAAATGGGGTTTTTTCAACATTCTTATAAAATCTTGTGAAGAGTGTAATTTTTCTTAAAAGAGGTAAGACGCTTTGGTTTTAAAAGCATGTTTTTCCTCTGTGGGAGGCTTAGAGTTAAAACCCACGTAGATCTTGATATGCAACCTAAATTTGGCATCAGGAAATGGGAAATTGCATCTTTAAGCAGAGTACAATCAAAAATGAATTACAATAAATCCTATATAATTGCATAGGTCATTCTCTTTAATGAGATTTTATTAACCTGACTGTCAAGCTTTTGAGTCAGGCAGATATTTTATCTTCTTCAACTGATAAAAGTGTCAGCTATAAACCACCATATAAATATTCATAAATCTACACATCTGTGGCAGCCTATCAGCATCATTCTTTTGGACATTAAAAGCATTCTAATTACTTTCTGTCTAGCAGAGCTGAAATGCTGCCTGTTATAGTATGTGCTTGGCAGGCATGATTGCTTTTGTTTGCCATCACAAATAGCAGCATCCTATTTTATATACCGATGGTCCAGAAAATATTCAGGGATTGACTGAGCAGGATGAATATTAGGAAGCACCATCTGGTTTTGATAGCACCGAGTATATTAACTCATCTGTTAATTTTTGACACATCATTGATTTATTTATTTAGAAAAATTGCATCCTGT
The DNA here is from genome assembly GCF_033115175.1 of Lepus europaeus. NCBI lineage: Eukaryota > Metazoa > Chordata > Mammalia > Lagomorpha > Leporidae > Lepus > Lepus europaeus. The sequence goes on from NC_084842.1 coordinate 56,366,425, forward strand.
TTTGCTGTGTTGATGTTTGCCATTATGGAAAAAAAAATTAGATGGCATTTTTTTAAGAAAGACATTATTCATTGATTTAAGACAAGGGTGATGCTTCCAAAGATGCTTTCGTTTTCTGACTTATATTCTCTAGCCCATGGAGTCTTCTGTGAAAAAGAAGTTAAACTGGTGTTTTAAGGAAATCACCTATTTTGAAGTAGTTGGAAATCCTTTTGGTAGATATAATATATGGATATGTGAGAGTAGGTCACTAAAATAAAATCTGTGCTTCTGCGTTTTTAATATTAATATATTTCACCCTTCACTGGGCTAAAATCAAAAGGTTACCACTAATCTTGACTACTGTGATCTCCTTCATAGAAACAGAATTCTCTAGGGGATCTGCGGTGATGGGCAAATTCCATTCAAGGCTTTACTTACAAAGAAGGAGGTTAAAGTAGGGAGACTCTGTTTGATTGCCTACTTCCCATCACTCCTCTTATTCACTTATCAGATTTAGGGTGGATTAAACCACTTAAATTAAGAGGAATTGCAAGAAATAAATTTTTTAATTAAAAGAAATCATAGGTACAGGTTTTAGAATCAGACTAGGCACAATTTGCAGTCTGATTCTATCTTCTAACAGGCTGCACAATAAGGGAAAACAAATTAGTAGTAGTCATTTTAGAGTGCATTGTGATTGTGATTGATTAACATTTTATGGTGTTTAATTTAGGAAAGTTAAGGGTAAGGTAGACAATTTCAAAGCCCCTTTGTCAACTGTTGACTTTATACTTTCCAGCTATCCCTTGAGTAGAGCATTTTATGACAAGGAAAAAAAAAAGAGTTAAAAAAATTCAAAATACATGTTCACACTTGGCTCAATTAAGAATCATGGATCAGTAGCCATTGAATTGTATTCATATGAAAACAGAAGTTTTCTCCATTTCTTAGTGATAATGGACAACACACAGAACTTGCATTTCTAATTATATCCTGTCTAGAAAGGTGAAGTGTTGCTTGCTGGAATGTGTATTAAGTGGAGAGATTTGCTGTTTCCCACCAGCGTAATAGTAATATTTTTCATGTTTCGGTGTTAAAGGACTATTCAAATATTTCAAAGTATGGGAAAGAGGAAAAATTCAACTTTAAGGATTGCAGTTGCTATTTTTGTATATATCAGTTCTGAGAACCAATTCAGAATGAAGTATTTTAAAAACTGCAGGAAAGAACTATTTTATGGTTGTAGCTATTCTCTGATATCCTGAGTGCACTTTAATAGATTATCTTCATAATGTAGCATATTACATAATGATTTTTTCTCAGCAGGTTATGAGTTTATCCTTCAATTAAGAAAACAAATCACACTTGTCCCTAAGTCAGATTTTTTTTCCCTTAAAATCCATGCCATAATGTAATTCATCAATATGATTAAAACTACTGAGTGTTTTGTAGGGCATTGAACAAATATATTGGAGTAGTTCTTTTTAGACAATTCTATTTTAGCCTTTCCCTTCCTATTTTGTCCCTTTCATCAAGGTTATGTTTAATGTGTATAGGTTGTAAATCAATTGGGACCATGCTGATTAAAATGCAAACAGTAAATACAACTTCAGGTCTAGAATAGGATTATAGGATTAAAATGAATGAAAACGGCTGTTGTGCTAGAATTGAAAATTCCCAATCGATATCAGCCTTTGATTTTACTAATAAAAGAACAAAAAACCAGAAAGGGGGAAAAATGAGAGTGTACCATCTTAAACCTGATTTATGTGGGTCAGCTATTTACTTTCTGTTGATGTGATCATTGTAAAGAAATGGCACCCAAATATTTATGAGACAGGATGAAAGTACATACCGTATAGCAAGTAATTAAAAAGTATGAATGAAGCTAGCAAACTGTTCAGTAAAACATACCCTGTGAACCCACCTTGGCAGACTTTTGTGGCATCCAGGTTTGACTTTGGGATTTGCAGCCAATTCACAGCATGCTCTGCCCACTCCTAGCTTCGTTCTCTGTTAGGATGGACCTCACGTGTACAGATATGGCTGTCCCAATCCGGGTTTCCAAGCTCCAGTACCACGGTCTGTCTTTGGGCAGGTTGCTTAGGGAAAAGGCCAGCACTGGCACTTAAAAGTTTCAGTAGAGTTCCTGGATCTTGGCTGTCTCACCTGGGGAGAGAGGGTGAGCTATAGGAGGACGGCCGGGCTGGGGTCTTCCTGTTCAAGTCCATGGGTAGCACTGCCCCTGGAGAGTGATATGGTGCTATCTGGAGAAGAAAATTGTCTTGTGTGGACACTTGGCCTGGTGAAAGTGGTCCTGTTACCGCCGGCCCAGCCAGGGAAACCTAGAAATGTTGTAGACTAAGGACCTCTACTTAACAAGTGTCCCCGCCATGCATTCAGGAGGCGTTTCTCAAGGCTCCGTGTAGCCCTCACAGCCCAGTGCAGTCCGTGACCCTCTCCTGAATGGAAAAGGTCTGATCTCTGTGATCTGCCTGGGGGTGTTTCACAGGAATTCTGGAATGGTAGCTAAAAGTTCATGAGGGGTCTGGTGCTGTGATGCAATGGGTTAAAGCCCTGGTCTGCAGTCCTGGCATCCCATATGGGTCCTGGCTGCCCCACTTCTGAACCAGCTCCCTGCTAATGCTCCTGGGAAAGCAATGGAAGATTGTCCAAGTCCTTGGGCCCCTGCATCATGTGGAGAACCCAGAGGAAGTTCCTGGCTCCTGGCTTCAGACCAGGCCAGCTCCAGCCTTTGCAGCCATTTGGGGAGTATACCAGCAGATAGAAGGTCTCTCTATTCTGTTTCTCCTTCTCTCTGTGTAACTTGGCCTTTCAAATGAATAAATAAATCTTTAAAAAAGGAAAAGCTTATGGAAAATGTATATTGTGGGGAAAAAACTCTGACTCGTTTTCTAATTTTTTTGGTGCCAGAACAAATGTATCTCTCTCTCTCTCTTTTTTTTTTTTTTTTTAAACAGGCAGAGTGGATAGTGGGAGAGAGAGAGACAGAGAGAAAGGTCTTCCTTTGCCGTTGGTTCACCCTCCAATGGCCGCCGTGGCCAGCGCACAGCGCTGATCGGAAGCCAGGAGCCAGGTGCTTCTCCTGGTCTCCCATGCGGGTGCAGGGCCCAAGCACCTGGGCCATCCTCCACTGCACTCCCAGGCCACAGCAGAGAGCTGGACTGGAAGAGGGGCAACTGGGATAGAATCCAGCGCCCCGACAGGGACTAGAACCCAGTGTGCCGGCGCCGCAGGTGGAGGATTAGCCTATTGAGCCGCGGCACCAGCCCAAATATATCTCTTAATTGCATGTTCTGTGAACCTTTGGAAGTATCTTCTATAGAGTTAGAAGATGTGAGGGATGCTTCAGTGTGCCAGGCACTGTGCTGCAGGCTTTGTATAAACTCTTATAAAGTAGTTGGGAAAGGGTGTTTGGGTCCCTGTCCCCCAGTACCTTAGTGAACTTCATGAAAGAATAAGAAAAAAGAATACAGTGGAGCATTGAGTGTTGCAATGAGGTCTGTCTTCAAAAACAAAACACATTTATTTGAGAAGCAGAAAGAGACCTACTGGTTCACTCCCCAAATGCCCCAGAGGCAGGAACCTAACCCACCTCCCACGTGGGTGGCAGAGACCCAACTACTTGGGTATCACCACTGCCTCCCAGGGTGTGCGTTAGCAGGAATCTGAAATCAGAAACAGACTGGCCTGGAACCCAGGCACCCTCGTATGGGACACGGGCATCTCATCAGTGCATAACTGCTGGGCCAGTGCTAGCCTGTACACTGAAGTCTCTTGAAGTCTGACTTCATTGGCAATAGCATGCTGGGTTTTCTTTTTTTTTTTTTTTTTTTTCTTTCTTTTTGTAAAGATTTATTTCATTTATTTGAAAGACAGAGTTATATAGAGAGGTAGAGACAGACAGGTCTTCCATCCGCTGGTCCACTCCCCAGATGGCCTCAACAGCCGGAGCTGTGCCAACCCGAAGCCATGAGCCAGGAGCTTCTTCCAGGTCTCCCATGCGAGTGCAGGGGCCCAAGGACTAGGGCCATCCTCCACTGCTTTCCCAGTCCATAGCAGAGAGCTGGATCAAAAGAGGAGCAGCCGGGACTAGAACCGGCACCCATATGGAATGCCGGTGCTTCAGGCCAGGGCTTTAACCTGCTGCACCACAGCACCGGTCCGCATGCTGGGTTTTCTAGAGGATTTTTCTGTGTACTCCCATAGAAACCCTTGAGCATCTCACTATTATTTTAAAAGAGATTTCTCCCCCTAGGGGAAAAATGAACTAGTCAGCACTTTTAGAGAGGCACTACCTAGCTACATTTTATCAGAAACAATTGGCATCTAACATTTCCAATACTTTGTGTGTTGCCCTTATTCTAGGAAAGAAGGAGAGGAAGTGAGAGGCGTCCTGGTCCGTCTGTGTTGTGCCCTAGAGAGTCTGCCTCTCTGTGTGTGATAGTCCATTCTAGGCGGTATTTAGCCAACGAGAGGCTGCCCCGATGACATTTACCTTAGGACCCTTGGACGAATGAAGTTAAAATCACACTTTCACAATTTGCAGGGCTTTTTTTCCTCCTTTGTTTTCGCAGTGGGTTGATTGCTTTCCGTTTGCTTTTTGCTTTTCACTGCTTGACAATTAGTATGCTTTAAAGTTCATACATGCGTGTTACCTGGCTCCCACAGCACGTGCCATTGTAGGAGATTCGGCAGTCTAATGAAAGAGGTTCCAAGAAGAAACACTGCTGACTTGCAGATGGTACTGATCTTGGTCAGCCAAAACATTGGCTTTGACAAGAAATCCAAGTGAGGGGTAAATTAAAAGAAGGGCCATGAATGCTGATATTGGATGACGTGTACGGTATTGTTTTGTGCTCATCCATTGCCTATAGGCTCACTCTTTGTTTTAGCTCAGTGAGCTGTTCACAAAGACTTATCTTTCTTCTCCAGTGTGCATCTGGGAGCTACGTACTGTCGACAGGGATTGTATCAGCTGATTAATGGCAAGGGCATGAGGGCACTCCAGAAATAGCAGTAATGATTGCTGTAAGCCCTTCTATCAATGAGGAATTGAGTCTGTAGTAGCTCGCTTCGATTCGTTAGAGAAAGGGTATTTATAAAGCCAAAGGTGTGAGTCCAGACCTGTGCAGGCCAGTGGATGCCACGGACCGAAATACCTATGAAGGACCCAGAGTCACGATCCCGCCATGTCCTAGAGTAAGGGACTGAAGGTACCCCACCAGTTGCAGGACCGCAGAAAGCGGGGTGTCCTGTTAACAGTGGATTCACTGGGTCATCTTGGTTTATGAAAGAGTAGACTTTACTCTCCGATTATGCGTAAATAATGTTAGTGTTGAACATCTTCCTCATCCCTCACCCTTGCGTGTTGGTCACTGCTGTGTCTTTTTGTTTGTTGCAGAGAGCCGGATGATCTTGGATGCCTTTGCCCAGCAGTGCAGTCGAGTTCTTAGCCTATTAAATTGTGGAGGAAAACTTCTGGACTCCAACCATTCTCAATCCATGATTTCTTGCGTAAAGCAAGAAGGCTCAAATTATAACGAAAGACAGGAGCAGTGTCACGTTGGGAAAGGGGTCCACAGTCAGACCTCAGACAATGTAGACATCGAGATGCAATATATGCAAAGGAAACAGCAGACCTCTGCCTTCTTGAGAGTTTTCACTGACTCCCTGCAGAATTACCTGCTCTCGGGGAGCTTTCCAACTCCTAACACCTCATCGGTCAGCGAGTATGGCCACTTGGCTGACGTGGATCCCCTGTCCACCTCCCCGGTGCACACACTAGGTGGCTGGACCTCCCCAGCAACATCCGAATCCCACGGTCACCCATCGTCTTCCACACTGCCAGAGGAGGAAGAGGAGGAGGAGGAGGAAGGCTACTGTCCTCGATGCCAAGAGCTGGAGCAGGAGGTTATTTCACTACAACAAGAAAATGAAGAACTCAGAAGGAAACTTGAGAGCATCCCAGGTAGGAGTCCTATCCTATGCCAGGCAGGAAGTTTCAGAATGAGCCACAGGCCTCTCTTGCTTGTCACATAGAATTGTTGGGTAAAAGTTGTCTCCATTGACACACAAGTTCTAGAGGCGGTGCCTTGACAATGAGCTGGTTCAAGGACTGTGAGCCCATGTTTCCTTTAAAAACGTGGTCTTGTAGAAATTAAGACAGACAGTATTTCCAGAGCAGGGCTATAGCAGTACTCAACAAAGGAAATGGCCTCTTCTGTTCCAACAATTCCCCTTGCTTTTTTGGTTAAGTTTCAACAGGCATAGTCACTTTTTAGCATGAACACTCGCATTTAAAGTTAATAAACTGTAAACTGAAATTGGTAGGTCAAAGATAGATGAGTAATTAAGCTGACCCCAAACTATTCATGTCTCTGGCTAAATGTAAGGCATTTCCTGCCTCTTAAAAGACTACAGATTTTCACAGTAGTAAAGTCATCTTTACTGCAAGACCTCTCGGTAGCTAAGTTGTCTTCTTTCACTGTTTGGGAAAGAACTGATTTCACTTTTATCTTTGAATTCATGTCTATGGCTTTGCAAAAGACAGACCATTAGCTAGGGGTAGGCATTGTGGTACAGTGGCAGTGGGTTAAGCCACCATTTTGGGATTCCCACATCCCATGTCTGAGTGCCTGATTTGAGTCCTGGCTGCTCCTTGCTTCTGATCCAGTTTCCTGCTGATGTTCCTTGGAGGCAGCAGATGATGACCTAGGTATTTGGGTTCCTGCCATCCACATGAGAAACCTGGATAGAGTTCCTAGCTCTTGGCGCAAGCATTTGGAGAGTGAACCAGCAAATGGAAGATCTCTGTCTCTGTCTCTCCCTCTGTCGCTCAGACTTTCAAATAAATGAATAATTTGAAAATAACCATTAGCTACAATAGTATCTTCAAACCATTTTAATCACATATTTATTGGTAAATGACATATATGTAGTACTATGCGAACACTGTGTTCAAAATTAAACACACATAAATTTTAAAAATCTCAAGGGTGATACATACATAAATAGAAGTTTTGTTCTTTTCCTAACTCAGTGTCTTCACTCAGCCCAGTTTGGCAGCTAATCTAGAATGGAAGCGATGTTGAAGAAAGTTGCTTTTACAGCAGGCATTGTGGTTCTGCAGATTAAGCTGCCGCATGGGATTCCTGCAGCCCATATCTGGTACTAGTTCAGGTCCTGTCTGCTCTGCTCCCAATTCCAACTTCCTGCTAATGCACCTGGGAGCCAGCGGTGAGGCCCAAGTGCCTGGATTTCAGCCATCTATGTGGGAGACCCAGATAAAATTGTGGACTCCTGGCCTAGCCCCAGCTATTGGGGGCACTCGGGGAGTGAACCAACTGATGGAAAATCTGTTTCTTCTCTCTCTCTCTCTGTTTCACTCTGCCTTTCAAATAAATAAATAAAACTTTAGTAATTAATAAAGTGGGGCTGGCGCTGTGGCATAGTGGGTAAAGCTGCCACCTGCAGTGCTGGCATCCCATATGGGCTCTGCTGGAGTCCCAGCTGCTCCATTTTGATCCAGCTCTCTGCTATGGCCTGGGAAAGCAGTAGAAGATGGCCCAAGTCCTTGGGCCCCTGCACCCATGTGGGAGACCAGGAAGAAGCTCCTGGCTCCTGGCTTCAGCTTGACACAGCTCCAGCCATTTCAGCCATCTGGGGAGTGAACCAGCAATGGAAGAACTCTCTCTCTCTCTCTCTCTCTACTTCTTTTTTCTTTTCTTTTTTTTTTTTTTACTATATTCCTCCAGCAGCGGCTCTCTCTGGTCAACCAGACACTGCGGGTCCAGCCAGGGCAGAGGTGGAGACTTGAATCCTTTGCACCGTTTGGCAGCCGCGTCGCCACACTCAAGATGGCGGCACTTCCAGGCACTGCCTCTACTTCTCTGCAACTCCCTCTTTCAAATAAATAAAGATAAATCTTTTAAAAAATTGCTGAATCAAAAGTTAGTCTTGGGGCAAGTGTCACAACAGTTAAGACACCCCTTGGGATACCTGCATCCCACATTGGAGTTCCTGGTTCAAGCACAAGCTTCACTTTGGATCCAGCTTCCCACTAATGCACACCCTGCAGAGGGATCCGATGAGGGCTCAGTTACTTGGGTCCCTGCCACCCCCCACCCATTGGGAGACCTTGACTGTGTTCCCAGCTCCTGGCTTTGGCCTGGCCTAGCTCCAGCTGTTGCAAGCATTTGTAGAGTAAAACAGCAGATGAATGAGCTGTCTCTGACGGTTCCCATCTGTGTGTGTGTGTGTGTACCTTCGAAATAAAATGAAAATAAGTAGCCTTTTTTAAAAAAATTAAAAAACAATCTTTAATCCAGTATGAGACAAGGGCATCCCAAGCGACAGCTTAATCCACTGTGCCACAACTCCCACCCCTGATTGGTTTACTTACTGGTTGTTGTGTTTTGGTTTTTTTTTTTTATGTATTTATTGATTTGAAAGCATTCCAGAGAAAGAGAGACACAAAGAGAGATCTTTCATCCTGTAGTTCACTCTCCAGATGGCCACAATGGTCAGGGCTGGGCCAGGCCAGAGTCAGGAGCCAGGCGGTTCATCCAGCTCTCCAACGTGGGTGGCAGAGACCTTGCTTTTCCCAGGCCATTAGCAGGGAGCTGGGTTGGAAGTGAAACAACCAGTACTTGAACTAGTGCCCATATGGGATGCCAGTGTCGCAGGCAGCAGCTTTACTTGCTGCCACAATGACCACTCCTTGTTTATTTTTTATTTTTCAAAATTTTCTTTATTTGAAAGACAAATAAGACATATCGCCTGTCTGGTGGTTCACTCTGCAAAAGCCTTCAATAGCCAGGACAGGGCCAGGCCAAAGCTAGGTGCCCAGAACTCAGTTCAGCTCTCTGACTTGGGTGGCAGGGACCCAAGTTACTTGAGCCACCACTTGCTGCCTCCCAGGGTGCACATTAACAGGAAGCTGGAAATGGGAGCAGAGCCAGGACTGGAACCCAAACACTGATTTGGGATGTGGGCAACCCTTCCAGGGTCTTTACCCTAACACCAACACCCTCCCCATCATTTCATTTAAAAGAATTTGCCCACTAAGGCCGGCACCACGGCTCACTAGGCTAATCCTCCGCCTTGCGGCACCGGCACACCTAGTTCTAGTCCCGGTCGGGGCACCAGATTCTGTCCCGGTTGCCCCTCTTCCAGGCCAGCCCTCTGCTGTGGCCCGGGAGTGCAGTGGAGGATGGCCCAAGTCCTTGGGCCCTGCACCCGCATGGGAAACCAGGAGAAGCACCTGGCTCCTGCCTTCGGATCAGCGCAGTGCGCCGGCTGCGGCCGCCATTGGAGGATGAACCAACGGCAAAGGAAGACCTTTCTCTGTCTCTTTCACTGTCCACTCTGCCTGTCAAAAAAATAAAAAATAAATAAAATAAAATAAACCTACCTAAACTTTAAAAAAAAAAAAAAAATTTGCCCACTAGAGCTGCAGGTGTGGTTCATTTGGGGATTAGGATAAGGGTGGTGCTCTTGTGAGGGAGAACGAAGAAGTAAAGTAAATCCATCTGTGTTTTTGCATTGGAGCTGGAGGTTAGATGCAGAGTCCTGGAGCCTTCCCATGCCAGGCAGATGCTAATTACAGGGGAGGCACCGGATAGAACCCAGAAGAATGTGCTGGAACCTGAAAATTCTTGGTTTCCCCAAGTCAGGAAGGTTGCAGCTGACACACGGTGGGAACCCCTACAGATCAGGAAATCACAGTTCTCTGTGGGTTTCGCTAAAGGGACTCTTTATGGGGGCGTAAAGAATGTCCTGGAGGTCACCAGGATGCAAAGACTTGGGCAGCCATCCAGGTCCATGGCCACAAAAGGCCACCTTAAGAAGCCCTTGAATCCTGTTCCATCTATCTCACAGGAGTTGCACAGTTTGAGCACAGGGGACAAATGTCCAGAGTATTCTCCTCTAGTTCCCAATTCTCAGCCTGTGACAAGCTACATGTTCTTTTTTTTTTTTTTTTTTTTTTAAGATTTATTTATTTGAAAGAGTTACATGGGCCGGCGCCGTGGCTTAACAGGCTAATCCTCCACCTTGCGGCGCTGGCACACCGGGTTCTAGTCCCGGTCGGGGCGCTGGAGTCTATCCCGGTTTCCCCTCTTCCAGTCCAGCTCTCTGCTATGGCCCGGGAAGGCAGTGGAGGATGGCCCAAGTGCTTGGGCCCTGCACCCGCATGGGAGATCAGGAGGAAGCACCTGGCTCCTGGCTTCGGATCAGCGTGATGCGCCGGCCGCAGCAGCCATTGGAGGGTGAACCAATGGCAAAAAGGAAGACCTTTCTCTCTGTCTCTCTCACTATCCACTCTGCCTGTCAAAAAAAAAAAAAGTTACACAGAGAGAGGAGAGGCAGAGAGAGAGAGAGGTCCTCCATCCGATGGTTCACTCCCCAATTGGCCACAACAGCCAGAGCTGCGCCGATCCAAAGCCAGGAGCCAGGAGCTTCTTCCGGGTCTCCCACATGGGTGCAGGGGCCCAAGGACTTGGGCCATCTTCTATTGCTTCCCAAGCCATAGCAGAGAGCTGGATTGAAAGTGGAGCAGCCAGGTCTGGAACCAGTGCCCATATGGGATGCTGGCGCCCCAGGCCAGGGCGTTGGTTAACCTGCTGCACAGCAGTGCCAGCCCCCCACCCCCTTTTTAAGATTTATTTAAGCTGCATGTTCTTGATATATCCTAAGCAATTTAGGGTGCAGTCCGCCTCTTGTTGCCTGAACCCATGCCAGGCCAGGTACCTGTGTGGGGGATAATTCAGCATTAGCCTGCTACTGTTCGTTGTTGCTCTGTACTTCCCAGAAAGACAAAAATGCTACACTTTGTTCAGCCCTCTTGGTAATTTGACGCTGAATGACACTGGTTGAAATTAGACTAATGGTCACTGCTGGTACTGTAAACATTGCGGCCAAGAACCAATAACCATTTCACGTAGACAACTGTGACCAGATCACACAACACATATGGAAACCCAGTAATCCAGATGAAAAGCCAGTTCAGCAGTTAGGCATGGAAGAAAGTAGTTTAAAATGAGGGGAATGTTAGCTATGTTGTGATTGCTCATCCCAGGTCAGTGTTTCCTAGGGAAGTCTCAGTGCTGGGAAGTGGTGAAAGTGAAGTTTGTCTTGGAGCCAAAACCTTGATCACACAGAGGCTCTCCGCCCTCCCACTTTCATCTTCCAAATCCCACCTTTGGGGAAACAACAAACCTTAGTGTAGGTGGTCACCCAAAAATCCACTCTTTACTGGATATATTAGCAGGGAGGGAATCTGCTAATTTTATTCTTTGCTTTATTTATTTGAAAGGCAGTGTTACAGAGAAGGAGGGAGAGACAGAGAAGAGATGTTCCATCTGCTGGTTCACCCCCTCAAGTGGCTGCAATGCCAGGGCTGGGCCAGACCAAAGCCAGCCAGGACCAAGAGCTTCACCCAGGTCTCCCACGTGGTCGCAGGGGCCCAAGAACTTGGGCAAACTTCTGCTAATTTCCCAGGCACATTAGCAGGGAGCTGGATCTGAAGTGGAGCAGCTAGGACATGAACCAGTAGTGCCCACGTGAGATACCAGCACTGCAGCTTAACCCACTATGCCACAGTGCTGGCCCAAATCTGCGAATTTTAGGTACCCCTTAGAAGGCAAGTTCAGTAAACAGTACACTGGTTTTGTGCGTACTAAAGGGTTTATTTTGTCAAACAATAGCTCCCCTCTATAATTGGGGTGGATTTTCTTTTTCTTTAAGATTTATTTATTTATTTGAAAATCAGAGCAATAGCTGTGGCTGGGGCTGGGCCAGGCTGAAGCCAGAGGCCAGGAGATTTTTTTGGGTCTCCCACATGGGTAGCAGGGACCCAAGCACTTGGGCCACCTTCTATTGCTTTCCCAGGCCATTAACAGGGAGCTGGATGAGAAGTGGAGCAGCCAGGACTCCTATTGGATTGCAGCTTTACCCACTGCATCACAACGCCGGCCCCTTGGGGTGGATTTTCCCTAAGCTGTGCTCCTGTAGGTCCCCATGGTCCTAGGTCAGTACGTCCCTGGACAGACAGTAGAATGTCCCCATCGCGCAGTGGTTTTGTACAACTGGGCAACGTGCTGAGTACAAAGGAAGAGGCAGTCTCAGTGGCGAGCGGGCTGGAGCCCAGATGTCATCCCTGTCCCTTCTTTGCCTCTCCGGGGGAGGGCTGTGGAGGCCTCGGAGACTGATTTCCTTTTTTCATGAAATAAAGCCTTCCTACCAGGAAGCAGTTCTTGAAGTGGGAGTTAAAAGAAGGAGCCTATCAGTGTACACGAAGAAATGATTGCATTTGGGCAGCTCTGAAAGTACAGAAGGAAGGCATTAGACCTCTGCAAGAAGAAGGTCGGGCACATGCACTACGGCTGATGCCACCCAAGAGGCCCTGTGTCCCTGTGGTGTTGGTAAAATACTTGACACAGTCTTAGACCCCACCACCAGAAGCCATTGGCGGTCAACTTGTTACCCCCCAGAAATGGCACTGGCACGTTCTCTTTTGTATTAAGTCATCACACTAGAAATTAGAAAGCCTGTTAAAAAAGTTAAAGCTTTTGAAAAGAAAATGCTATGTGCTAACAAACAAAAGCCACAGAATAGGACATTTGGACCAGGACCATGAAGAGCTGAGAGGTTCTTTAAAAAAGGAAAGTGATGGGTGAAGCTTTAACATCACCTCTTTTAGTTGGAGAGTCTATAACCAACACTGAACCAATGAAGGGTGTGCAGGAGGCTGGATACAAAATGCCACATTTCATCTCAGCTGAGACACCATCGAATGTGAGACACACTCACCTTCCCTTGCCACTAAGGGTGGAAGAAAGAAGCAGCAGGTCTTAATTGTATAGTGCCATTATCTTTTTCAAAAAAAAAAAAAAAAGTTCATAGATGTTAAAATATGAAAACTAGTGGGTCTTAGAATCAAAATGTAATTTTTAAAATTTTTCCAAAGTGAGGCTGGCACTGTAGCATAACAGGTTAATCCTGCAATGCCGGCATCCCATGTGGGCACCAGTTTGAGTCCTGGTTGCTCCACTTCTGAACCAGCTCCCTGATAATGCACCTGGGAAAGCAGCAAAAGATGGCCCCAGTGCTTGGGCCCCTGCACCCAGGCAGGAGACCTGGAAGAAGCTCCTGGCTCCTGGTTTCACCCTGGCCCAGCCCCAGCCATTGTAGCCATTTGGGGAGTGAACCAGTGGATGAAGACTTCTCTATCTTTCTCTGCATCACTCTGTGTCTCTCCTTCTCTCTATATAACTTTCAAAATAAATAAATAAATCTTTTTTAAAAATGCAGACCTTTAAATTTTTTCCAAAGTAATCATTTAATTACAACACATTGGAAATACTTTGACATTTTCTAAGTGCTATGTAAGAAAGAGATGTCTATTCTTGATTTTTTTTAAAAAAGTATTTTTATTGTGTATACTTAAGGTATATAACATGTTACAAGATACAGGAATTCATTATTTTACAGTTATCCCTTTGTGTGTGTACGTGTGTGTGTGTGTGTGCGCAAGGAGCTAAAATGTACCCATTTAGCATGAATCCTGTGTACAGTGTGATTTTGTCACCTGTCCTCTGTGTATTTGAATTTCCTGTTTGTGGGGTTTTTTTTTTTTTAAGATTTTATATATAAATGAGATCATTAAATAGAAGGGGTCTTCAAAAAGTTCATGGATCAATAGGCTAATCCTCTGCCTGCAGTGCCGGCACACGGGGTTTTAGTTCCGGTCGGGGTGCTGGATTCTGTCCCGGTTGCTCCTCTTCCAGTCCAGCTCTCTGCTGTGGCCCGGGAGTGCGGTGGAGGATGGCCCAAGTCCTTGGGCCCTGCACCTGCATGGGAGACCAGGAAAAAAGCACCTGGCTCCTGGCTTAGGATCAGCGCGGTACACCGGCCACAGTGTGCCTGCTGCAGCTGCCATTGGGGGGTGAACCAATGGAAAAGGAAGACCTTTCTCTCTGTCTCTTTCTCACTGTCCACTCTGCCTGTCAAAAAATTTTTTTAAATTTTTTTAAAAAGTTCATGGAAAATACATATTAAGAAAAAAACTAGATTTCAATTTTTTTTTTTTTTTGCAGCAAAATAAACTTACCTTTAATTCCATTGTTCCTTGAGCTTTTAGAAGTAACCTTGCATTTTGACTCATGTATCTGGGTTGTTTCATTTAGCATGATATCCTCCATGCTCATCCATGTTGTGGCAGATAACCAGTTCTCATTGCTTTTCAAGGCTGAATAATACTCCATCGTGGTATCTTTACCCATTCACCCATCCAGAGACACTGAGGTCATTTCCATATCTTGGCTGTCAATGGACAATGTTACCACTGAATGTGGAAGTATGGCTATCTTTACAAGGTGATAATTTCATTTCCTTTGCATATTTTCCCAGAACAAGGATCGCTGAGTCCTGTGATAGTACTGTTTTTAATTTTTAAAAAAAATATTTATTAAGTTTTGGAAGTCAGAGTACAGAGAGAGAGGGACAGGGAGATCTTCCATCTGCTGGTTTGCTCCCTAAGATGGTTGCCATGGCCAGGGCTGCATCAGGCTGAAGCCAGAGAACTCCATCCGGGTCTCCCACATGGATACTTGCACCATCATCTGCTGCTGTCCCAGGCACATTTAGCAAGGAGCTGGATTGGAAGTGGAGCAGCCAGGACTCAAGCCAACACTCTTAATATGGGATGCTGATGTTGCAAGCAGTGGCTTAACCCACTGCCCCACTCTGCTGGACCCCTGGGATTCACTTTTCCCTACACTCTTGCCAGCATTTGTTATCCTTTGACTTTTTGATAGTAACCCCTCCTAATGAGCCTGAGATGATTAGGTGATGTTAATTTGCATTTCCCTGATGATTAATGGTGTTGAACACCTTTTCATGTACTTGTTGGTGATTTTTATGTATAGTTCAGATATCTAGAGAGAGCACAACAGTGATTACCAGGGAAGCAGGAGGTAGAAGGATAGAAGAGAGGCAATTTTCTTCAGGTCTTCTGCAGTTGTTTTAATTGACCTGTTTGTTTTTCTACTATTTTGTGTGTGTGTGTGTGAGCTCTTTATATTTCAGATATTAACCTCTTATCACATACATAGTGTGCAAATATTCTTCCGAGTCGTAGGCTAATTCATACTAATATAGAATAGGCTAATAGTACTTCATACTATTCCATTTTGTTGATTGTTTCCTTTGTGTGCAGAAGCTTTTAGTTTGATGTAGGTTCTTTTATTTGTTTTTGCTTTTGTGACTACTGCTTTTGGCATGGTATCCCAAAAAATCATTGCCAAAGCTAATGTTCAGGGGCATTTCCCCTGTGTTCCTTTCTTGGAGTTTTCTTTGAAACACGTGTGTGTGCGTGCGCGTGCACACACACACACGAGTTTCCATCCATTGGTTCACTCCCCCAGTGCCTCCAGCGGCCTGGGCTGGGACTGGACCTAGGAACACAATCTGCATTTCCCACATGGGCGGCAGGAACCCAATCACTGGAGTCAGCACCACTGTCAACCAGGGTCAGCATCAGTGGGAAGCTGGGGTCAGGAGCCGGATGCTGAACCCATGAACTCAGATGTGGAACGTGGGTATCTTAACCATTAGGCCAAATGACCTCCCCCTCTGCTAGGAGTTTTATAAAGTTTCTGGTCTTGCATTTAAATGTCATTTATGTATTATGAGTTGATTTGTATGTGTGTGGTGTAAGATAAGGATCTAATTTCATTCCTTTGTGTATACACATCCAGTTTTCTAGGACCATTTATTGAAGAGTATTGCTGATACTTTTATAGGGCCTTCTACTTTCTGAAGCATACACTGTGATCATCTCAAGTTTTTCTTATAACTCTGGGGCGACAACTAACGTCATTCCCATTTAACAGACGTGGAGGTTGAGATCTGGGTAGGTGATGTCAACTGCAGACCGGGACTACACGCTAAGCCGTCTCATTCCACGTCTAGTGTGTACCCTCCCACCCTTGATCTTCAGCCAGTTCTCCTGCTCTGAGAAGTCACTGGTGAACCCTGAGTCAATGAATGCTGAAACATTACTCCTGGGTGGAATACAGAGCTCGATTCCTGCGAGTCTGTGGACGTTTTCATCAACTGATCACACACTGTGTGTGTGTGTTTAAAGATACCTTATTTAATATTTGTTTTTGGTTGATCAACGTTGAACTTGTGGCAGCAGCTCTGTTAAGTCATGCCTGAGCTTCTCTAACACACCTGTTTTCTCTGTAAGGCACATCATAGTCTTCTTCCTGTTAGCAACATTAAACAGCACTCCGGCACCATAATTGGCCATTTAAACAGTGAAATCACCAGTAAAAAGCAAAAATAAAACAGCATAGCACTAAGTAGACTAGCTAGGGACACTTGTTTGGGGTGTCTGAGCTGAAACAGGAAGAGAAGATAACTTTGTTCAGCTTCAGCTGGGGATATGTGCATGTCACACGACTCGGATTTCTCCTTGCTCTGCACATGAGTGCAAAGAACTGCAAAAGCATGACATACACTGTTTGGAGGGTTGCAAATATGTTTTAACAAGTGAGCAAATTTGCAAATAGAGAATTCGGGAGTGACGATCAACTGTAGTCACTCAGGAGGCTGCAAACTATAGAGAACCAGCTTCAGATTATGCAGTTCTGATCATTTCTGTCACTGGTGTCATTTTCTAAAAGACTAAAAAGTGATAATAAAGACAGTTTCTGGATACCAGGACATTTTAAGAGAGTAAAAAGCACTAGGAGTAGGTGCAGAGTAGGTGCTGCTACCCTCCAGGGTATGCAATGGGTAATTATTCCAGATTTACAGGTGAGACAACAGAGGCACAGAGGGACTAAGTAATTTGCCAAGGATGGCATAGAGAATAAGTGACAGAGTTGATACTGTCAAAAGAAAAATCATACCAAAGTGCTTCTCTTTTTTTAAAGTTTTTGAAAGAATTATTTATTTATTTTTAAAGATTTATTTATTTATTTGAAAGTCAGAATTACACACAGAGAGAAGGAGAGGCAGAGAGAGAGAGAGAGGTCTTCCATCCACTGGTTCCCTCCCCAGATGGCTGCAAAGGCCATAGCTGCACCAATCTGAAGCCAGGAGCCAGCAGCTTCTTCAAGGTCTCCCACATGGGTGCAGGGGGTGAAGGACTTGGGCCATCTTCTACTGCTTTCCCAGGCCACAGCAGAAAGCTGGATTGGAAGTGAAGCAGCCAGGACTCGAACCAGTGCCCATATGGGATGCTGGCACTGCAGGCAGCAGTTTTACCCACTACACCATAGCACCGGCCCCTTTATTTTTTGGAAATACAGAGTTACAGGGAGGGAAAGTCAGAGGCGATGAAAGAGAAGTTCTTCCATCCTCTTTTTGACTCCCCAAATGGCCTCAGTGGCCAGGACTGGGCCAGACTGGAGCCAAGAACTTCATCCAGGTCTCCCATGTGGGTGCAGGGGCCCAAGCACTTGGGCCATTCTCCACTGCTTCTCTAGGCTGTAAGCAGAGAGCTGAATTGGAAGTAAAGCAACCAAGACTCGAAGCTGTGCCCACATGGTATGCTGGCACTGCAGATGACAGCTTAACCTGTTTGGCCACAGTGCCAGCCCCCCTAGTAGCTTTTTTTTTTTTTTTACTTAATCATAAGTACAAGTTTAGGAATATAGTTATTCTTCCCAACATACCTGCCCTCCCACCCACACTCCTAGTAGCTTTTTCATATGTAATGAGTTACAACTTCGTGGATGTTGGAAGACATCCAGCAGTAGCTTTTATCTCTGTCATTCTTGTGTCCTTTTAGATGGCCGATGAACTTTGTGATTAAAAAACAATCTACATTTGGGGGGTGAATTAACAGAAGGAAGACCTTTCTCTGTCTGTCTCTCATTGTCTAACTCTGCCTGTAAAAAAAAAAAAAAAAAAAACAATTTAGGGGCAGGCATTTGGTGCAGTGGTTATAACAGATGCCACATGTGACACCTGCATGCCATATTGGACGTTAGCTTGGGTTTGAATCCTGGCTCTGCCTCAGGTTCCAGCCTCCTGCTCATGTACACCCTGGGAGGCTGTAGGTGGTGACTCAAGTACTTGAGTCCCTGCCATGCATGTGGAAGACAAGACTGTGGTCTGGTCTCCTGGCTTGGGCCTGGCCCAGCTCCAGTTGTCGCAGGGATTTGAGGAGTGAACCAGTGGATAGAAGATGGATCTCTCTCTCTCTCTCTCTCTCTCTGCCTTTCAAATACAAATAAGTACATAATTTTTAAAAAACTTGATATGATTTATGTTTCATTAAGCCTACTAGATTCCTTTGACTTTGTTTTTGCAGAATGAACAAGCAAATAAATGAATCTGCCCAGTGTGAGATAGTGGTTTCTCCATCAGTGAGAGGGACTCGCTTAACATTCATGATTTGCAAAAGGAAACCATAAGCTGTGAAGGTGTGTGGGGCATAACCCACTACTTAGGGACCCTGTTGATGTATTTTTTTCTTTTTAGGTGCTGCTGTAAACTCTAACCTGATAATACCTCCCTTCGAAGGAGCCAGATGGTAGGCTGCGTTGCGCACAGTCACACATGAAGCACTGGCTTCTCTTTGAGGGCCGTGTTCTCATGCAGGAATTGCACAGCTGTCCGTAGAACTGTGTGTTGTCAGAAGAAAGCAGCAGGTGGACAGGAGGTTTCGTGATTGCCTTTCAGTGCCCATGTTTCTCCCAGGCAGACAGCATGGCGTAGCTGTGCACCAGGATAACATGTTCCACACACCTGCCTCCACTGAACAGACACACTGATTCCTGCTCCCCCCCCCCCCATTTAATTCATTTTATTTTATCGCTTTCCTGTCTAGTTGTAGGCTACTATCCAAAGAGCCCCAAGTCCAGAGTGATGTTCTCAGTCTTTAGCAGCGGGGTCCCCTCTGACCCTGGGCTGGAAGCCCCTGCCTTGGCGAGATCGTGTTTGGGAGGGCCTCAGGAGAGAGTGCTTCTCCAAGCACCCAGGGCAGCGGCTGTTTAAGTTGGCTGAAGAGGAGCTTTGTCCTCTGTCTCCCTGGCCTTAAGCCTTATCCTCAGATACCTGTGTGCAGGATCTGCTTGCCTTGCCTAGCCAGTAAATGCACATAAACTCCATTTCCTTCCAGCAGTGTCACTCAGCTGGCCTTGACCCGAGCTCAGCACTGCTGCCCATGTGCTGAGTGTATAAGGAGAGGAAGGTGAGCCTCCCAGCCCTCCAGGGTGGTGCAGCCACCACTGAGGGCGTCATAGCAAGGCAGGGGAGATAGACATAGAGATAACATGGAGACAGACATTTTTTTGAAGCTTACAAATTATGAAATTATTGTGCCCACTCTACAGATTTTTTTAATGACTTCATGATTTTCATAACTATGACCAAAGATAAATCCTAATCTGACAAGTAAAATACAGTCATTGTTAATTATTATTATCAAACACTCTGGCCTATTTCTTCCTTTCTTGTCTCTTTCTGTGCTCATCCTGCTTCCTATCTGTGCACATAAGTATTTTAGTGTGGGTGAGGTAATATTGAAGATTTAGTTCTGTGTGCCACCTCATAGGCATGTTTGTGCATCTTTGGAAATTTTTTTCATAAATATCCTGATGGTGGTAAAATGTGTTTAAGGGATCAAAAGAAGTTTATTCAGATCCTAATAAGCCTAATGTTTACAAACTTATTGAAAATTTCAAGCTAAATCTAGATAATGTCTTGCACATGTCACTTGGAGAGCAGTGACATATGTACCATTGCATTTTATTCTAACTGTAAAGAACACAGTGCTGCTTTGAATTCTTTTATCAGTCCTGTGCAGAAGAGATGCAGACCTAGAAGTCAAATGAAGGCCCCAGAGGTCCCAAAGTGAGCGAGCTCCAAGGCAGACCCGTCTGCCGTCTGTTAGTTTCTCAAGTCTTTAGCCTTTTTCCGCTTAATAATTTCCACCTACTAGTTCACTCCCCAGATGTTCACAGCAGCCAAACCAGGACTGGGACAAACTTAAACCAGGAACCTGGGACTCAGTCTGGGTCTCCTACATGGGCGGCTGGGACCCAAGTACTTGAGCCATTGCCACCACATCCTCTAGTGCACATTAGCTGGAAGCTGGAAGCAGACACTGAGCTGAGTCCCAAACCCAGCCACTCTAATACGGGATAGGGTGTCGCAAGTAGCATCTTCACTGATGCACCAGATGCTCACCCCAGGAAGATGCATTCTAACTGTGGCATCAGTAAAGTGGATTAGACGTGTTTGATAAGCTGGTGGAATTAGGGATACTTGATAGGTTTTATTAACCTTGCTTAGTAATAGGTCTGCTTCACACTGCTAATGGTGTGACTTATTTTCATTGACTTACGTGGTAATTGAGCAGTTGCAGGAGAGGCCGTGACACTGATCTGTAACGCAGATCTATGAGGGTGGTTATTGGAGAAAACACTTTTATAGTAAGAATAAACATTTCCTGACCTCTGCCTATGATTCAAATTCTTCAAAATGATATTGATAAAATTTTTTATTTGTTATGGGAACAATGTGATGTTACTTAAGAAACCCAGAGCCATTAGCAGTAGATAAAGATGATAACTTGAGTTTGTGGTCTTTAAAAAATAAAAAGTGAGAAAATCAAAGTGCAGAAAGCTCAGTGGTGAGATTTTAAAATCGGGGCTTAGGTTAAATATTTATTCTTAAATGTGACAAAAACATCTTAAAACACACAGCTAAGAAAGGTAGTGGCGGCAGTTTGTGTAAATTAGGTTATTAACTGAGCTACCAAGGCCTTTTAAAAAAATAGTTAATACTCCTGAAAGCATTCTCATAAAAACCTTAAGATGTCAGCATTATTTGTGCAAGAGTACCGGAAATGTCAGGTCTGTGTTGGCCTAATATCCGTTCAGTGTTACTGTAATTATTCAGTGAAGTCTGTAAGACCAAGCCTCCAAAACAGATAGTGCATCCGAAACTGAGTGGCCAGGTGTATTCGTATTGGGAGGGAGACTAAACTGGGTGGAGTTCCTGCTTACTGAAGAACCAAGGAGGAATCCGTCATTAAAACTGAGTATGAGGCCGGTGCCGCGGCTCACTAGGCTAATCCTCCACCTAGCGGCGCCGGCACACCAGGTTCTAGTCCCGGTCAGGGCGCCGGATTCTGTCCCGGTTGCTCCTCTTCCAGACCAGCTCTCTGCTGTGGCCCGGGAGTGCAGTGGAGGATGGCCCAAGTGCTTGGGCCCTGCACCCACATGGGAGACCAGGAGAAGCACCTAGCTCCTGCCTTGGGATCAGCGCAGTGCGCCGGCCGCGGCGGCCATTGGAGGGTGAACCAACGGTAAAGGAAGACCTTTCTCTCTGTCTCTCTCTCTCACTGTCCACTCTGCCTGTAAAAAAAAAAAAAAAAAAAAAAAAACAAAAACAAACAAACAAACAAAAAAAAAAAAAACTGAGTGTGAAATTACTGATTACAAGCCCACAAACTAGTAGTTTTTAGTACATTAATTTCAGAAGGCATCATGAGACGCTAGCGCTACAACTTGGATTTGAAAAGACAAGATGTCTTGTTCCGTGGGGCGTTCATTATCATTGACCCAAATTCATCTGGGAGAAAGTTTGACTTGAGAGTTCTCAGTGAATTGTGCTGAGCCTGAACATTCTCCCGCACCATAGCATCTGCTCTGTGTTTACAAATAACTGCGGATGTCAAGTGAAAGAAGATTGTTTCCTTTAGAAAGTGTGGGTTTTTTTTTTTTTTTTTAGAAGTTGCCATCAAGAAGTCTTTTCAAGTGTCTTTGCACGCTGCAGTCTGCTGACATGTGCCGTGTGGTTGCTTCCCCACAGTGCCCTGCCAGACGGTGCTAGATTACCTGAAGACCGTCCTGCAGCACCACAACCAACTGCTGATGCCACAGCCCGCCGACCAGCCCACCGAGGTAGGTCTCCAGCGAGCTCAGGGCGGCTCCGTGCCGCACAGCACTGGCCCCTGGCACAGGGCAGCCAGCCAGCCACCTTGCTGCCTGCTGAGACGTGGCAGGGTGGGGTTAGGGGTGTTACCCGAAAGGCAGTGCTCTGCACTCGGAGGGGGGGGGGGGGGGGGGAGGGAGGCAGACAAGGAAGAAAAGAGCAGTTTTCAGTAGCCGTGACTCCGCCGCTGGCCAACCTGCCGTTCCCACAGGCAGCAGCTGTGTCCCAGAATGCCCCTTGGGCATGACTTTTCGGGAGTTGCCCAGAGTTTGTGGGCCCCCCGCTGGCGAGCACTGTCTTCCTGCGGGCCTCGCCCTGTGTGGGAGCAAGGGTCTGGCACTGTAAGCAGCACGTTTTTACAAGATTATCAAAGCTCCCTCTGGACGTTACTTCCCTTGTAAAGCATGGCTACATTGCCCTGAGTGTCAAACACTCAGGTCCCCCAACCCCTGAAAATGAGCCTGCCTGGTTCTCCCTTCCTTCCTCAGTCTGGTCCTCCCTCCCCAAGCACCTGCTGCCCGCACGTCCAGGTCCCATCCCCAGTGCCTGTCATAGCAGGTACCCAGTTCCTGCCTGCTGAATGGGGACCTGTGTCTTTAATGACTGTAAACACTTGCAAGACTGGTCCAGGAGGGCACTTCAGAAGGTTCGTGGAAAATGGGCTAAAAGATGAATTTATTTTGGTGCAAAAATGTTTTAGACACACAAATACAAGGGGTCTTAAAGAAGTTCACAGGAAATGTGTAGTATAAAAAAGATGATGTTTGTGTTTCAGAACTTTCTGGCACCAGAATAAACTTATCCTTTTCTCTCTGAATAAAGTCCACATTTTTAACTTGACATATCTGACATAGCAAAGGTACAACTGAAAAGCCTGCTTCCTCCAAGAAGCACTCCCTGAATGCCACCCTCCTGCCTATGGTCATGTAGCATGTTGTTCATAATTCCAATTGAGAAGTAGCCACGTTACTCAAAGTACACCTGTGTGTTCCATTTGGCTGTGAGTCTGGGAAGACATTAGTTGAAGTTGTTCGTTTTTATTGCTTCAGAGTGACTCAACACTAAATCAGAGTCTGATAACCTGTTGGTGGCTAATTGAAGAGAATATACAATCAGAATTCCATGAAAATTAAAAAGAGGGGAGAATCTACATTTCCTCTGGATAGGACTGTTTAAACTTTTATGACCCATCATCATCATTATTACTCTACTATTTTTATTATCATTTCAGGCACATGAGCATTTTCTCATTTTTATTATTTGTCACATTTTATTTCTATTAACTATGCTAAAACAGGATTGTAAATCTCATCCATAAAACAGAACATTCTGAGTGGTGTTTGGTGCTGTAAATTTCTTTTTCTCTTTCTTCTTCTTTTTCTTGATGAAAATTACCTCCAAATGGTGTTTCTTCATTTTATGGGGCCTACATTTTATGTAGAGCGTCTGTATTTTAGGAGAGCTTTTGAGCTGTTATGTGAGTTTTTTTTAAGGGTTGGAGAAAGCTCCTCTCTTGCCTTGTCAGCTCCCTAATCACCAGTTCCTCCCATCTTGAAGTAGTCCTGTTGTAGGGTCACGGCGCAGCATCACGGGGTGAACCCTGGACTTGGGGGCAGGTCTCCCCAGCTCTGTACCTTTGAGTTCTAAGATCTGGAGAAAGGATCGGACCTCCTTGGAAAACAGCAAGTAATCCTAGCTTGCCAAGGGCACTCACCCACCTTAGAGAAATAGTTTCTTTTTAAAAATGAGGGATAGTGTAAAATAAAGGAAAGGTTTGAAAACTAGCCATGCAGGCTGACAGGTGTGCTCACGGGGACGCCCCGGAAGCAGCGGCCAGGGCTGTACCACGTTAGTCCTTAGTCCTTAGCAAGCATCTGCTGCACCTACTCTAGTCCAGGCCTATCCTTGGCCCTGGGAGTGGAGCACTAGATCAATCTGCAGTTAAAATGAGCTTCTGGTGGTGAGAGATGAGCTCAGCAAAAGCAGCAAGCTGGGATTTTTAGCCCTACTTGGCAGAAAGGAGCTGAGGACGCCTGCCTGAGGCCCACCCCAGAGCCCGGCTCTGTAATTGCACTGGTGCCACCTCCTGGGAGGAGGAAGGAGGCGTGGGCAAGTGCCTCTGTCTGGTCATCAGTGCTTACTATTAAGGCTGTCCTGCACAGGTCCTTCGGACACAATTAGCGGTTCTGAGTCAGCCAGCCCCGGATTCCCCATCCTAGACTGGACCCGCCCCCTCCCCCTGGCTGCCCTGAACGCCGAGGGTTCAGCTGGGCAGAACGATTGTGAGCCCTGCCCTCATGCGTAGGAAGCCACGGGATTCCTTTCCCCGATGCCTCCTCCCCTCCTGGCTTGCCCTCTGTTCCTTATGTTTTCAGAGCACACTAGAATGCCCCTGGGGATCCTGGCTCACTGGGTTGGTTGCCTGCCCTCCCATCTTCTTTCTTTTTCTGATTTCTTTTTAAAGATTTATTATTTGAAAAGCTGAGTTACAGGGAAAGATAGAGGTACCTTTCATCACTGATTGACTCCCCAAATGGCCCACAGTGGCCAGGGTTGGGCCCAGCCGAAGTCAGGAGCCAGGAGCCTCCTTTGGGTCTCCCACATGGATGGCAGCGGCCCAGGAACTTGGACTATCTTCCACTGCTTCCACAGATGCATTAATAGGGAGCTGTATCGGAAGTGGAGCAGCTGAGTCTCGAACCGGTATCCATATGGGATGCCGGCACTGCAGATCAGTGCCACAGCGCCACTGCACCCCACTCCCATCCCCATCTTTCATGCCCACCTCTTGCATCTACCCTGCCTCAGACCCCGTTTCCATCTCTGTGGTTTCACCTGCCTGCAGGAGCCTGGGCTCAGAGCCACTGGCTGGAGAGTGCTCCTGATCATAAACCCACAGTGCTTTCACTCCCTCTGTTTCAGACTTGGATCCAGCAAGTTCAAGTCACTCATCTGAGATACTCTCATGAAACAGAGCCAAGATTTGTGTCAAACCCAGCCTGCCTCTGAATTGAATTCAAAGCACAAACCGTGTGCCTCACCCAACCACCCCCTTCCCTTTTTTTTTTTTTTTAATAACGAGAGTTAACGCTGGGTGCTGTGGCGTAGCAGGTAAAGCAGCCACCTGCAGTGCTGGCATCCCATATGGGTGCCAGTTCGAGTCCCAGCTGCCTCCATTTCCCATCCTGCTCTGTGCTATGGCCTAGGAAAGCAGTAGAAGATGGCCCAAGTCCCTAGGCCCCTGCACCTACGTGGGAGGAAGAAGCTTCTGGCTCCTTGATTCAGATTGGCACAAGTTGTCATCTGGAGAGTGAACCAGCAGATGGAAGACCCCCCCCCCCACACGCGCGCTCTCTCTCTCTCTCTCTCTCCCTCCCTCCCTCTCTGCCTCTTCTCTCTCTGTGTAACTCTACTTTCAAATAAATGAATGAATTTTTTTTTTTTAAAGGAGTTACGCTGAGAGAGAGGGAGAGACAGAGAGATCTTCCATCTACTGGTTTGCTCCCTAAGTACGTACAATGACCAAGGCTGTGCCAGGCCATACCCAGGAGCCCAGAGCTTCCTCTGGGTCTCCAGCATGTGTTCAGGGTCCCAAGTACTTCGACCATCTTCTGCTGCTTTCCCAAGCACATTAGCAAGAAGTTGGATCAGAAGTGGAGCAGCTGGGACCCGAACCAGCGTCCATGTGGGATGCTGGTGTCACAGACGGTGGCTTTACCTGCTGTGCCACAGTGCAGGCCCCAACTGTCCCCTTCTGAAATGGAGTCAGACTATTGCTAGTTTAAGAAAGGCGGAGTGCTCTAGTGGGGACTTGGGTGTGTACAATTCACTGGCAGTCTCCTGACCTCCTTCCTGTTGGCACCTGTGCTGGTCACCCTTCTCAGTGCGTAGCTACACAGAGCACTTTCTGGAGTAAAACCCCGTCAGACCCAAACAGTGCCAAATTTATAACCTGTGCTAAATTTGCAGAGTTGTAAAACTGAATGAGTTTTTCCCTTCTTTATTTTGTACCCCTTAATTACTAGGGAAGGGGAGTACATTAAAAGTGAGGTCATGGGTTAATTAATTTGTCCTGGACTGTAGAATTTTATGGACAAGCCAGAACTAAAGTAATGGTTGTGTAGGTGCAATTGACTAAACATGGCTTATAAATGTTACAGAAACGCCTGTAATTAGTCCCATGCCTGTAATTAGTCCCACTGCAGCTATTTAGCCTGGGAATTTTATAGTAGACATAAATTAGGGAGGTGAAAAGTAAGAAAAATTTTGAGTTGACATCATGGCATTTGCAGAAGCCATAATTTGAGGAGACCTGTTTTGCATTATTATTGTTAATGATCCCCACCCTCCGTCCCCACCCCCCTGCCAGTTTCCACAGTTTCCCCTGCTTTAGGTCCACTTGTTTGAAGCTGTTCGCACTGTGGTACAGTGGCGATCAGGTGTGAGGTGCAGCCCACCCGAGTGCTCCCTTATTAAAGTAGGCCCCCAGCCTCATCATTTCTGAGTGTGCCACTGCCAACCAGAGGGTGCAGAGACGTGTTTGATCACACGCTTCAAAGTCATTTTTGCATATTCTAATAGATTGAAAAAGAAAGTTACAGGTTATATTTAAATAGTGTTCCCTGTCATTGGATCCTGACACATTTTAACCTACCTGTTAAAATGCAAGTTATAAATAGCTCCTCTTTCAAAGGTGTTCATTATACCTCATTGGCTCTTGTTATAGAAAATGCAAATGTAATTTGAAAAGTGCCCGTTCTGAGTGTGGGCAATTACTTGTGCTCTTCAGTCCCTGGTTCATTGTCAGCCTAGCCACTTGGTTACAAAGCATGGTTTGCCTTTGAAATGGAGATTGCTTTGGCTGCTGGCTGGCTGGCTCAGTAGGTAATGAGAAAATATTCCGCTTTTCCAGGGAAGCAAGCAGCTGCTGAACAACTATCCCGTCTACATAACGAGCAAACAGTGGGACGAGGCTGTGAATTCCTCCAAGAAAGATGGGAGACGACTCCTGCGCTACCTCATCAGATTTGTTTTCACAACCGATGAGCTTAAGTACTCATGCGGCCTTGGGAAAAGGAAAAGGTCAGTGCAGTCAGGAGAGACAGGTCCTGAGAGACGCCCTCTGGATCCAGTTAAAGTCACTTGCCTCCGAGGTACTGCATCCTTCCCCTCAGTGTCACCATCCGTGGTCCCATTTCACCGCATTGGCTGTGGCTCCCCGTGCAAGTGTTCAGCCTTACTGTGTTTTTGATTTCTTTCCGCTGAGCCCTTATTGGCTTCATGTGGCCCATTTACTCGGTATTGAGAAGCTCTTTGGAAAAAACCCTCCTTTGCTTTTAGCCTTGTTGTTCTCACTTAGTGGTACATAAGCATTGCATAGCACCTCATGTTTCACGCTTGAAATTCAGATTTTCTTTGTTGCTGGTAAAGGCTACTTCCAGCAAAACTGGAGCATTAGGGAAGCGCACAGAGGGAAGATGTGGAATTTTTGGGAAAAAAAAAAAAAGGGTAAAATTGTATTTCATTTCTACTTCATTTCTACTTCTAACCTGTGTACCCAGTTAGCTGTCTTAAAGACATTCTTGACCCAACTCCTTAACTTGGTTTAGAATTGGTTTTCCTTAGTGCCTGAAGTATATACCTTTGCTAGTAAAACTTCTGTTTCTGTGTTAAAAGCCCTTTCTGGCCAATACTGCATTTCGGCAGCTGAGTATTTGGCAGCTGAGCTGCACTGCTGCAGGCCAGGTGGTGGGCGGGGAGAGTCGATGCGCCCAGCCCATTCGGTGAAGCAGGTGCAGATAAACGCAGACTGCAAGGAGGAACGTTACAGAGCCAGCCACAGCACCCTTCACACCGAAACATCCGTACCAGAAATCCCAAGCATTTCCTCCTGTGGTTCAGTCAAAGTTGTATGGGTTGGAAAGACTTCATAGGGCTCAAGATTTCTCCTGGTGAGGACGTAGAAAAAGTAGAAAGAAACATTATCGCTGATGAGGCCTCAGCTGTTGGAATAGATACACTGCTCCTGTGCTCCCTCCTGGGATGCCCACAGCGACTCTGTGACTATGGGCCCAGGATGCATATTGGCTTTAGTAGCAGCTGAGATGCCCAACCCCCTCCTGGAGATCCCGATTCAGTGGGAACAGGGGAGTCACACATGGCTCCTGGTCACAGCTACCCTGGGGGATTATGATGTAGGTGGCCCTTGCTTGGCGAGGCCATGTGACCTGAGAATACCAGTGTTCACCAGGCAC
The DNA here is from genome assembly GCF_033115175.1 of Lepus europaeus. NCBI lineage: Eukaryota > Metazoa > Chordata > Mammalia > Lagomorpha > Leporidae > Lepus > Lepus europaeus. Next base: position 56,394,645 of record NC_084842.1, read on the forward strand.
AGAGCACCCACTGTGGGCCACTGACTCAGTGACCGGCTGCTGGGAGTTTGCAGGGTCTGTCTAAACTTGCCATGATTGCCCTTGCTCCCCAGCATTGTCACAGGTGATGGAATTAGTGCAGGTTAAGCTTGAGCACTCTGCTGGGCCCACTGTTGGATGTGGGCAGAGAAACTGCCTACAGGCTAATAAAGGAGCCACGTTACAGGGTCTCAGAATCGGATTGCTTTCCAGAAATTCTTACCCCACGTGGTCCATTTTAATAGTAAGTTGGTAAGAATGAGAGGTTAAAGTCCATCCCAAAGAACCAGTGTCATTGCCCTGAGAAGGCTGCTGGCCCCCTCTCGCCCCCACGCAGTACAGCTGCTTTACTGGAGTTTGCAGTCTCACACTCATTCCTCGCAAGGGCCACAGCCCACAGGCTCCAGCTAGCCCTTGGGTGGAAAATACATAGGCAAGAAATGATGGTTGTCTGTGTCAGAGGCAGCTGAAACGACTCCCCCTTCCCCAGGCCTGCTGATTGCTTCCTGGTAAAAAAAAAAAAAAAATACTTAGATGAGATCACACTTTTAAAAATATTTGCCAGTACATGTGATTAGGGAAGTAAGTATAGCCTATCATAGGACATGTGAAGAATGGAGACGCCTTTGCTGAGCTAACATTAGGCACCTTCCTACCCAGTGAGACTGACTTCATTGCACTCAGTCTTCCAGTTAGCAGCTGGGTAAGGAAGCCCACACCAAGTGTCTGTGCTGCGCTTCTGGAGACAGTTAGCACTTGGGAAGTGGGAGCAGGTACCGGACTCTGTCTGAAACGCCTTCCCTCACTGAGCTTAGACACGATGCATATCCTTGTCTTATAACTCAGAAGCATTTTTTATTTCAACAGTTATTGTGTCTGAGAGAAATGACCCTCTCACTTAGGTGATGTTTTGCTTTTGCACATGAGAAGAAAATTTGTAAGGAGTAAGTGGAATCTAATGAGTGACATCATCATGGCATTGCATCAGATTTCCCATAAAGCCTTCCTTATAAAGCTTCTGTTAAAGTGCAAGCAGCCTATCCTGTCATCGCTGCAAAAAACAGCTCTTCTCTCTCTCTCTCTCTCTCTCTCTCTTTTTTTACTGCTACGTATTTTCCCACAGAATTCATTAGGATGCATTGCACCTCCAACCCCGACTGGTGGATGCCCTCAGAGGAACAGATAAACAAAGTATTCAGCGACGCTGTGGGTCATGCCCGGCAGGGGAGGGCCGTGGGGACTTTCCTGCACAACGGTGGCTCATTCTATGAAGGGATGGATCACCAGGCTTCGCAGGATGAAGTCTTCAATAAGAGCTCCCAGGATGGATCTGGGGATTGATGAGTGGACCAAACCTTCCCACAGTAGCCGCCCATCTTCTCCTGTCTTCTCGAGAGATCCAGTTGTGAATGTCCTGTTTCTGTCACCTGAGATTCCAAAGCATGTCATTCTGTCGCTCTGTACACATTTTCAACCTGAAAACGTTCTTGACCTACTGCCATGGTTTCCAAGGAGAAATCCATTTTAGGGTTATTTGGAGAGGCCATGTCGACCATAGCAGACTTTTGGAATGTTAGAAGACTACAATTGACTTTGAACAATTGCTAGCTAGACAGTAAAGGTGCAAAAATAGGGGAGTTCCTAGCCACGTGCTCCAGATCTTCAAGCTCTCCTTTCCAGAGCAGAGCTGGCCCCCAGAGAGGAAGGCTGGGTGAGTGCCTCTGCCGCTGCAAGGTGGGTGGAGACATAGGTTTATTTTAAGGGCAAGGAACAGGTGTTCTGTTAGGTTAGTTCTAATAAGCTGTCTTTATGTTTCCCAAAGTCTTGAATTCATAGCTATCAGCAAAGACATTCTAAGCTGCCTCTACATTGACGTCTACTGTTCAAAAGAAGTCAGGAAACAGAGGCCACTGCTGTAGCCAGTGATTAGTTGGAAGTCAGCTGTTTTTCTGTTACTTTACAAAAAGAAGAAATTCCACTGTGTTGATCAAGAAGGCACACTGTGTGATCTGTGGAGTTTGTACACAGTCGTTTTTCATTCTGTCAGTCAAGAAACATCTAGAGGTCCAGAACCATTTTGAATGTTCGATCTCATAGTTTCCTGGAGCCAACAGTTTCCTTAGTCTTAAATCAGGCTTTGTGGACACAGAGCCAGAATGCTGGGTTGAACAATGAGAATTTCCACCAATTTGTTGTTTGGTGCACCGAGGACCAAACAAGTGGTGTGACCACTGGCATTGGGCTGCATCGGCCAGATGTTCTGGAATTGTGTACACAGAGCCTCCAGGCCAGTCTGGCAGCTATGCAATGGGCTTGTCGTTGATTTCTCTGAAATTTCAGGGGCTTTCTGTGCTGAATTGATCTTCACAAAAGTTTGTGTTAAATTTCTGTGGTCATGGATGAAACCATTTCATCCCAAATGTGCTACTCCTTTCCCCCAATTACAAGCCGTGGTTAAGTTCCCATTGTGTCATATTCTCTGCACCCCCTCCTCCCACCACTGTCCGCTGTTCAGTTTGTTGATCTCCGTATGGGGGAATGAGTGACGTCCTGGGACCTTTCCTCAATCAGCAAATGCTGTTGAGGTGCTGGAGTCCTGATTTCTGAGGGCATCACGTGTCGTGTCAGAAGAGCTTCCTTTACTGAACGGTCCAGGTTGCTGCATTTTTCTGGGAAAGCAGAGGACTACATGGGCAGTGTTTGTTTAAGGCTGTTAATGTCATCTGCAAACAGAGCTGAGGGTTTTGAGTGTCCATTTATAAAGGTTTCTGTCTTGCCATGTTTTGGTCCAAGTAAGACCCTAAATTGTCCTTAAATTTACCACATAGTACTTTAGAAATGGGTCTTTTTGTTGATTTCAACCCTTGCAGAATTTAATGTTTCCAGGAGTGCACGTGTGTCAGATTTCTCCAGTAACTGCAGGGAGAAGTAACATAGCAATCCTGTTTTGGAAAAGTTAGTAAGAATTTGGAAAAGCGGTGCTGGGTACAAATGGGATGTTGCTTGAGACAGCCATGAGATGAGTATCTTCGGCTGTGCAAGGAAGGAAGCTGCCTCTGGGAATGTTGTTAGAGCTCTAGGAAGTCAGTGCCAGGTCCCATTCTTTGACAGCATGAAAGCTTGCCTGAGGGGAGCCCCCTCCATGGCCCTGTGGGTTCTGTCTTTTCCTGTTTCGCACTGGGCTACAGTGATCCTTACTGCTGATGAGCACGTTGGCCTTTTCCTACAGCAGCAGTGTACGGCCACTGCTTGTGAGAAGAGCAGACCCCCAGCTCCTAGCGTTTTCTTGGGTTCTGCTCATTTCTTCCCACCTAAGCGTCACTCTGGAGCCCTGTGTGCTGCTGGTCTCTGGTCTGCACTCCTCCTTGGGTGGGGGCGGGGGGGTGGTGACGGCAACCTGTGGATTGGCTGTAATTCTCACCACCTGGGAAGGTGTTCGTGGCTTCCTCTCATCCCATCCACCTGATTGATTTCTCTATCAACAGTGCAGATTCTAGAACTTTGGAGCTGCACGTTGGCTGTCTGTTGTGCATGAGGAAACCGAGGCCTACAGAGACGAAGTGCTCAGTACCGCCCAGCCAGTCCTCATGCCTCTGGGAGTGCTGGGTCCTAGGCTCCCCTGTCCCGAGACAGCAGTGCCGTTGACTTAACCCTGTTTGTGTAATTGCCACATTCCATTAGCCTGGCCCACTGCCTGACCAAGATGCTGCTTAGGCTTAGCATCAGCCCTCATACTTCACTAGCCCTCATCTCAGGACTGGTCCATCCTGCCACTGAGGTCACCTGCAAGGCTGTTAACGTCACCTGTGCTCACGTGAGTTTTAGGTCAGGCCTGCAGAAGAGGTTCATTTCTTTCCTGCTAAGCCCTGTGCAGTCCTGTGAACAGCGAGGTTAAAGGCTCCTCACTCACCAAGGCTGCTCCCTCAGCCTCTCAGTTGATCACTTTGGAGACCTGAAGATGTTGCTTGTTGATTTGATTTTCTGCGTCTGAAATTTGGACCAATTACTGTTAGACAAGCAGTGTAGACTCATGTCAGCTTTTAGTCATTTTAGCATTGGTGTAAAACAGGTTATATTAAAACAGCTCAGGAGGCACCAGTACTCCACTGAGGGCTCTCCAGACCCACGAAGACTAGACGTGGACTTGCTATCGACGACTAGGTAAGTCCATAGCCCACGTCCACTACCGGTGACAGCAGCTCAGTGTGTCCTCTGTTTTCCAAATTAAAGTCCTGTCACAAAGATCATGCTGCTTTGCACAGTGAACTGATGCCCCCAGTACAGTTCCAGCCAGGCTAAGGGTAGAGGACCCTGGCGTGCTGTGTGACAGAGGACGCTGGCCAGAGTCCTGTAGAGGGGAGCAGTGCTCTGCGGGCAGCTGCTGAAGTGAGAGCTCTCATGGTGTCTCTTGGTGGTGCAGTGTTCAGAGCCTCATGCTTCAACTGCAGTGTTCAGTGTTCTCCAGAAAAACTGGAAACTTTAGGTTGTAACTCCTCTTTTTTTCCTGAATGTTTCCCGCAGAGTCATCCCCAGGATTCCTCACTGCACCTCAGCATTTAGGTTGCTGTTGCTCTTGGTGTCGCTCATGAGGAATGTAGTGGAGAGTATTAGGGTGTTGGCAGAAAACTGTGTCATCCCCTCTGGTAGGGGAATTGAGGTGCGTGATGCGTACAAGGGTACTTCACAAGGTTCTTGAAAAAACAGAATTGAAAGCTGACTTTATTTTGGTGCAAACACAATGTCGAAATTCTTGCATAGTTTTTTTCAGAATAGGCATTTTCCATGAACTTTTAAAGGACTCGTAGAGCTGATTTATAACTGTAGAATGAGTGGGTGATTTTTTATTCTGTGTCATTGCTTATTCCTTCACCTGTGATAAAAACACATTGATACAAAAGACTCCTTCCTTAAGATTATAAGGAGATATAAGTTACTATAGTCTATTACTTGACCCAACTACATGTGGCATCAAGAGATGGTAACTTATATTGATAGAATGGCTTATTAAAGTTCAGTAACTGTTGTTGTATTCTCTAATGTCTACCCAAAATTCAGAAAATAATTCAAACTTGGGAATCTACAGGTTCATGATTTCGCATTTTCCTGTCCCTTCTAATGACTTCTGTTGCTCAGAAAACATAACACATCATGTAAAGATAAAACACCACAAGCAATACCTTGCCTTCAGTTGGATTCTGTCATTCAGTATGGGCTGTAGAACCTGAGTAGCCATTGACTACCTCCTTAGTTTCTTAGATTTGTAAGATTCCTTGGTAACTTCATTTGTAGAAAAAATTGAGTATCACTGTGCTCATTCAGTGCTATGTCATTTCACAGTACAGATCTGTTTTAATTTTTGACAGCTCTTATATACAGATTTTTAGAAATGTAATAGAAAATGATTTTGCACATATGGTGCAAGTCTTGCTGTGTATGTTTAATGTGGCAACACTTGCCAAAACTGCTTGGCAAACATGTCAAATAGGATGCTTGAGTCAGAACTCTAATGTAAATGTGTCTAAACAGCAGTATGTATCATTACGATGTATTTTTGTAAACATAGTGATGGCTGCTTTCAGTCATGTAAGTACTGGATAAAAATAACCACTTCACTGGGAATGATGTAGGGAAATGTCACCCAGCTGATGGCCCTCTATGAAGTTATTTGTATTGTCAGCTGATGGCATTGGTTCTTTTATTCACATTGTTTCTTAGAGGAGTCTGAAGAAGTGACATCAGACAACACAAAGTGCAAAAATAATAACCCATCAGGATTTGCCTTCCAAATGTCAAATTCAAAACTTTAACTGAAATAAATACCTTAGAGGCCATTTTACCCTCCAAAGTATATTCAGTTGTAAGAAACAGTGAGAGGACTTGACTTCTCTCATCTGATGTCCAGCTTGGGCAGTTTGTCTGTTGAAAGTATTAAATCTTGGCAATAACAGTGAACAGGTTAATTTTCCTTATAACCAGCCTTACTGGGCTAACAGTATATAGACTGTGGCTTCATTGAGTCAGAATTCCTCAATTTGCAATAAAAATACATCTGTTTGAAAGACTCACTCCAGTGCAAGTGGCCAGATGTGTTGTGGAATATTGGAAAACTATTTGGGCCCATTCAAAGCAGATTACAGAGGAAAATTGATATTTTTCTTATTAAAAAGTTCTTTGGAAGTAAAGAGGTACTTGAGCATACAAACCATACACCCTCAGAAATGTCCAGCTTCTTGTACAGTGTTGTACAGATGTACAGTGAAGTCCAGAAGGCTGTAGGAGTGGGTAAATTAAAGTCACTAGCTTGTTGACTTTTTTCCATAGGTTCCCAGTAGCAGAAGCAGAGATATAAAAGCAAAGGTTTGAGCTCAATGAAGTGGTGGTCTTTGGGAAGTCCTTCATGTTAGGAGTGGCCCTGGGTATCCCTGGGCCGTAGCCAGTGCTCCATTCACATTTCCATTCGTCATCTTTGTAGCCTTGCAGTTGATGAGTGTGGTTTGGAAGAGAGGGTTTTATGATGTCACTGTGAGTCCCGTGGTGAACGTTTTGTAGGAAATGCAGTGATCTGTGGCTCTCCCCGTAGTTTTGGCTTCAGCATCCCTTTTGGCTGTGTTTCAGTTTTCAATGGCATGCCAAGGCCACGCAGGCCCTGATTTGTGTTTCTTGGGAACAGGGCATGCCAGAGGTGGGTGACAGAACTTGGAAGGTCACTGGTCCAGTCCAGCCTTGTCCACTTTGAGCATTGCCTTTATGTCTCTCTTCTCTGGAACTTCATGTAGCAGCCTAACACTGGGGCCAACTTGCCTTTACTCTATTTTCTATGACGAATACTTGTGGAGAAACTGTGACAGATCCATCGATCCTAATATTTTTATTGTTGAAGTCTTGTTGATTCTTTATTAATAATTTCTATTTGATTGTACTGTGTAGAGTTATACACACTAGGGATATGTTAATAAAGCTACAAATGCATAGTGTAATATAGTATAGCAAGATTTTTTTGTGAACAATTTATATAGAAGAGTAAGTTGTTTTTTAAGTGTTAGGCACATTTCTTTTAGGAACCTAAAATGTTATAAGAGTTTTTTAAACATTTAATATTTTTAATTATAAGAGACATTTGTTACTAGAGCCAATTATTTCAGGTGTTCTAATTGGAGTATTGATTTTATTACTTCATATACCTCTATAATGCCACATGTTCTGTTGGGAATAAAATTGCACAATAAATGTCAAGTTTCTGTTAAGTGTTTAATGTGCCATTTGCATTTTTTCCCAATTCATTGTAAAAGCTTGTCTCTTTTTTTATATAGAACCTTTCTCCTCCTGTAGCTAATAGGACTTTTTACTTGTCTCTAAATGCCAAAAGAATTTTGCCTAATACCCAGATTGAAGATACTCAGTAGTCAGAGAAGTGACTAAAACTCATCCCAAAATTCATTTGACCTACTGGAGAAAAGGGACAGCCAGTGCTGATCTAAGAGTGACATGTATTCCAAGAGGTTTCTGCCCAGTATTTTGCACATTCACACTTTTAAACACACATGCTTTTCTACACAAAGAACCATTCCATCAGAAAGAATAAAACCCCATAGCTGCTACTTTATGTCCTTTGAAAAATGGGAAAAAATATTGGTTGTTAATGGTCTTTGAACAATGAGGTGAGTAAAAAAGCTAAGTAGCTGTAGCTAATAAGGTGAGATGATTGTGGCTTCCCACTTTTACTTCATAAAATATAATCTGAAATGATCATTACATAACAACAAATCAGAGTCAGAAAAAATAAGTTTTGCTTTAAGGAAAATAGAAAAGTTATATTTTTTGCTCTGGAAAATACAAAGTTTTATCCCATAGTTTGGATGGAAAAGCAGTGCATTAGTCCAAATAAATATTGTTAAGATGGTAATACTCCAAAATTGATCTAGAGATTCAATACAATTCCTATCCATCTCAGCTACCATCTTTGCAGAAATGGACAAGCTAAACCTAAATTCATAAGGTAGTACAAGGAAGCCAGGTAGCAAACAGAAATAAACCCTTGTGTTTATAGTTGATTGATTTCTGTTTCCAAGGATACCAAGGCACTCCAGTGCAGAAGGGATCTCCAGCAAATGGCGCTGGGGAAACAGGGTCTCCACATCCAAAAGGACAAGGTTAATATCAGATCCAAAAAGGAACTCAAAATGGGTCACATAGCTAAATATTTTAAGAGCTAAGACCTTAAAACTCTAAAAATGTAGAAGTAGGGGCCGGCACTGTGGTGCAGTGGGTTAATGCCCTGGCCTGCAGTGCCAGCATCCCATATGGGTGCTAGTTCTAGTCCTGACTGTTCCACTTCTGATCCAGCTCTCTGCTATGGCCTGGGCAAGCAGTAGAAGATGGCCCAAGTCCTTGCGCCCCTCCACCCGTGTGGGAGACCCAGAGATGAAGCTCCTGGCTTCGGATCAGCCCAGTTCCAGCGGTTGCAGTCAACTGGGGAGTGAACCATCAGATGGAAGACCTCTCTCTGCCTCTCCTCTCTCTGTGTAACTCTGACTTTAAATAAATAAATAAATAAATCTTTTTTTAAAAAAAAAGTAGAAGTAGACCTTAATCTTGGATTGCAAGAGTGGGGAACTCTTTCTGCCAAGGGTCCTTTGGATATTTATAATGTTATTTGTGGGCCATACAAAAGTATCAATTTAAAAATTGACCTGCTCTGGTTTTATTGAATTTTGAGTCCTGTGTGCAGTTTCCCTTGGCAGGGCCATAACAAATGATTTTACAGGCCTTGTGCAGCCTGAGGGCCATACACTCCCCACCCCTAGATTAGACAGCGGCTTCTTCAATATGACAAAAGGTTAAGCAACCAAAGACAAAAATAGATCAACTAGACTCTTAACAGAAGAAAAAAATGTTATGCTTCAAAAGATACCATGAAAAATGAAAAGACAGTCTGTAGATTGGGAGAAAATGTTTGTAGATTGTGTATCTAAAACGAGCCTGGTAGCCAGAATGAGCAAGAATAGAACTCTTCAAACTCAGAAGAGCCCAGTTAAAAATGGGCAAAAGATCTTAATGCACGTGCTCTAAGGAAGACAGGCAAAAGGCCAGTAAGCATAAGGAGACATGCTCAACACACCATTCGTTAAGGGAAAGTAAATGAAACCACAGTGAGATAACACCTCACTCTGCTGGCTGAGATGAGAATGTGAAGAGATTGAAACCCTCAGAAGTTTCTCATGGGACGGTCAAGTGGTACAGTCACTTTGGAAAATAGTTGGGAGTTGCTTAAAAAGTTAATCATACTGTTACCGTATGACCCAGTATTTTCACTGAATTAAAAACATGTCTACACAGATACACAGATGCTTGAACAACAGTGTTCATAAAGGAAGGACAGCGTGAATGTCTCCAAAGCGGAAAGAACCCATTTGTCCATCAATTGATGACTAGATAAGCAGAATGCAGCATGCTCACACAGTGGAATACTTTGCAGCCATATACTGAACCATACTGCAAGGGAGAGAAACCAGACACAAACCATGTATGTGAATGTCCAGGATACTCAAAATACCAGGTGATGCTGCCCAGGAAACAGGTTACGAGATGAAGAAACGAAGTGTATCGTGATATAACTCCTTTGAAATGGATTATGTGTGTTGGGAGTATGCCTGCTGGGCTTGTACTTCAGTTGGCAGGCCTTGGGCCCAGAAAGTGAATGCTGTACCCAAAGGCTGGATTTCTCTGGAGAAAAATGACAAAACCATTAATTATGAGGAAAATCTCGAGGTTCCACTGGGCAACTTGTTCCCCCATGTCAAACTGTATTCAAAATAGTTAAGAATTGGTGATGTGGTACGGCAGGTTAAGCCACCACTTGCAACACTAAATGTGCAAGACGGGCTGAAAACAGCTTTGAAGTGGAGAGGGAGAAAGGCAACGAGAAAAAAGAATGATCCCACCACATTTGCAAGCACACAGATCATGCACGAATAATCCTTTTCAGTGGGCGTGGCCTTTGGCTGAGGTGGTCAAGTCTGCCTTGGTATGGCAGAGACATACTCAGTGACACTTCTTTTCTCAAATTTTATACCTCATTCACAGCTTTGTAAAACGCAGAGGGACAGAGACGATGTGAGACATACAGATCTTTCATCTGCTGATCCACTACTCTCCAAACAGCCCCAACAGCCAGGTCTGGGCTAGGCCAAAGCCAGGAGCCAGGAATTCCATCCAGGTCCTCCCTCCCATGTGGGTAGCAGGAACCCAAGTCCTCAGGCCGTCTTCCACTGCCTTCGAAGGTACACTAGCTGGGAGCAGCTAGGCTTCAACCATATGGGATGCTGGTGTTGCATCCTGCCAGGATGTGCTAGCTCCATCCATGTGAGGAAGTGCAGACCACAGGGAGGGAGCCAGGAGAACAGGTGCTCCATTGTCCTCTTGCTTCCTGTCTCAGGCTGAATGAACTGGACACCAGAGGGCAGGAAGACCTGTGGATGTCCACAGAGGTTAGCCTCCCAGGTTTCAGAGCAAGGTGGAGAAGGCGGAAGGAAGATACTCAGCACAGTCGATCCTGGAAATGTATCAGAGAACTCAGTGACCCACCTGGTTCCAGCTCATTGAAATCCTGAGAGGTAACTTCTTTACTTAGATGGCCTCTCAATTCTAAATAAATTCTTAAGCATCAGAGTTGTGAGCATTTATGAAGTCATTGCGTTGAGTGCTTTACTGTCGGGACTGCATTGAATCTTACCAGGCCCGAAGTGAGCTCAGTATTGTTCCCACTCTGCAGGTGAAGAAACTAATGCCCAAGGTCACAGAGCTAGTAATGGTGGTGAAAGAGAGGTCTTCCTTCTGTTGGTTCACTCCCCTAATGGCCGCTATGGCCAGCGCTACGCCGATCTGAAGCCAGGAGCCGGGTGCTTCCTCCCCGTCTCCCATGCGGGTGCAGGGACACAAGCACTTGGGCCATCCTCCACTGCCTTCCCAGGCCACAGCAGAGAGCTGGACTGGAAGAGGAGCAACCGGGACTAGAACCTGGGGTGCCAGTGCCACAGGTGGAGGATTAGTCAAGTGAGTCACAGTGCCGGCGGCGGTGAATCAGGGATTCTAATCCAGGCAGTCCAAATCCATGTAAGCCCATGTGTTACAAAATCCAATAAAACATATTTGGAAGGTAATACCTGTAAGAGGGGCTGGTGCTCTGGCATAGCAGATAAAGCCACCATCTGCAGTGTTGGCATCCTATATGGGTGCCGGTTCTAGTCCCAGCTGCTCTGCTTCCGATCTACTTCTCAGCTATGACCTGGGAAAGCAGTGGAAAATGGCCCAAGTCTTTGGACACCTGCACCCGCGTGGGAGACCCAGAAGAAGCTCCTGGCTCCTGGCTTCCAATTAGCGCAGCTCCAGCCGTTTCAGCCGTCTGGGGAGAATCAGCAGTTGGAAGACCTCTCTCTCTCTCTCTTGCACTCTCTCGCTCTCTCTCTCTCTCTCTCTGTCTCTGCCTTTCTGTAACTGCCTTTCAAATAAATTAATTAATTAAAAAAAAAATACCTGTAAGATGGTCAAGACTAAGAAAATCACTGAAACAGGTTGATAACAGTAACTGTTTTAAAAAGTTCCTAGCTCTAGCTGATCAAAGTGTAATTCATCTTTCAATTTGGTTTAATACTGCTGCTTAAAATCCTGAAAAAATGCATACATGAATATTGGTGCAATTTCTGAGTCTTTTGTCAGAGTCCTGATTGTGATTCAGGCTTTTTAAATTAAAATTTTATTTATTTATTTGAAAGGTGGACTTACAGAGAGGGAGAGGAAGAGACAAAGAAATCTTCCATCTGCTGGTTCACTCTCCAAATGGCCACAACAGCAAGGGCTGGCCCAGGCTGAAGCCAGGAGCCAGAAGCTTCCTCCAGGTCTCCCACGTGAGTGCAGGGGCCCAAGGATGTGGACCATCTTTGCTGCTTCTCCTAGGCACATTAGCAAGAAGCTGGGTTGGATGTGGAGCAACCAGGACTCTAATTGGCACCCAATGGGATGTCGGCATTACAGATGGAGGCTTAACCTGCTCTGCCACAGCGCCCACCCCATGATTCAGGCTTAAGGGTCCACAGTAGACACCTCCAGGTCTGTGCCACCAGTCCACAGTAATCACTCGTCCTGATGTTTAAGAATACCAGCACATTTTTTGTCAGTTAAAAATGAAAATTGAGCCGGCGCCGTGGCTCAACAGGCTAATCCTCACCTTGTGGCGCCGGCACACCGGGTTCTAGTCCCAGTCGGGGCTCCGGATTCTGTCCCAGTTGCCCCTCTTCCAGGCCAGCTCTCTGCTATGGCCCGGGAGTGCAGTGGAGGATGGCCCAAGTGCTTGGGCCCTGCACCCGCATGGGAGACCAGGAGAAGCACCTGGCTCCTGCCATGGGATCAGCGCGGTGCGCGGGCCGCAGCGCGCCAACCACGGCGGCCATTGGAGGGTGAACCAACGGCAAAGGAAGACCTTTCTTTCTGTCTCTCTCTCTCACTGTCCACTCTGCCTGTCAAAAAAAAAAAAATTAAAATTGATATGAAAAGTAAAAAAGGCTCAGGCGTCTGGCCCAGTAGTTTGGGATACCTGCATTTCATGTTCAAGTGCCTGGGTTTGAGCCTCACCTCTGCACCTAACTCCAGCTTCCCGCTAATGCACACCCTGGGAGGCAGCAGGTGGTGGGGCAAATGGTTGGGTACTCACCACCAACATGGGAGACCTGGATGGAATTCCTGGCTCCTGACTTCAGCCTGGCCAGCCCTAGCTGTTGTGGTTATTTGGGGACTGAACCAATGGATAAATGATCCCCCCCCATCTCTCTGTTGCACTGCTCTGCATTTCAAATAAATAATAAAAGATCTTTAAAAAAAAAAAAACCTTTTTCCTCCCTAGGTTCTGGTGGAGAGTCGGGTGCTGCTGATAGGAGGGAAAGAGGTAGAAAAATATCTTCTGGCCTCTGGTACCAATGATGACTGTTTCTTCTTCCTGGCCACACAGAGGCACTTTTCAATTCAATTGAAGAAACATAGTAATTGTGTTTGATGTGGCTTGTATCATGTTTTTTGTTTTGTTTTGTTTTGTTTTGTTTGTTTGTTTTTGACAGGCAGAGTGGATAGTGAGAGAGAGAAACACAGAGAAATGTCTTCCTTTTTGCCATTGGTTCACCCTCCAATGGCCGCTGCGGCCGGCTCATTGTGCTGATCCGAAGCCAGGAGCCAGGTGCTTCTCCTGGTCTCCCATGGGGTGCAGGGCCTAAGGACTTGGGCCATCCTCCACTGCCTTCCCGGGCCATAGCAGAGAGCTGGCCTGGAAGAGGGACAACTGGGATAGAATCTTGCGCCCTAACCGGGACTAGAACCCGGTGTGCCAGCGCCGCAAGGTGGAGGATTAGCCTGTTAAGCCACGGCACCGGCCATATCATGTTTGCTATTACCATTTTGTGCTAAATAATTACCCTTCCAGTTTCTGGTGTATTTTTGAATACACTTTTTCTGCAACTGCAGAAGAATGTCTAAGCCAAAACTAGGTGTATGGTGTATGTAATATGCAATAACTTTAAATTTGATAAAGACAATCTCCTGATCCTTTCACATTACTCTTTTTTTAAAATATTCTCTTTTTTATTTGAAAGAAGTAGGGAGAGACAGATCCTCCATTCACTGGTTCAGGAACCAGGAACCAGGAGCTTTTTCCAGGTCTCCCACATGGGTGACAAGGGACCCAAGCACTTGGGCCATCTTCTGCTGCTTCTGGGCATCTTCTGGGCCATTAGTAGGGAGCAGGATTAGAGGTGAGCAGCCGGAAATGAACCAGTGCCCATATGGGATGCTAGCACCACAGGTGGTCCCTTATCCCACTACACCACAACACCAAAAGATACACAATGGGGAAGATCCCCTTGAATCTATGGGGAGCTATAAGCTTTTTAAAAAGGTTATTTATCTGAGAGAAAGGAGAGTTGCAATCAATCAACTGGTTTGCTCTTCAAATTCCCACAACCCCTGGGGCCAAACCAGCCTGGGCCACAGCTGGGAGCCAGGAACTCAATCCAGGTCTCCCACTGAGTGGCAGCAGAGACCCAGCAACTTGACCCACCACCTGCTGTTTCCCAGGCTGTGCGTCAGGAGGCAGGGGTTAGGGTCGGAGGCAGTACACAGACCTGAGCGCTGGGAGACAGGCATCCTAACTGGTATTATAACTGCCAAGTCAAATGCCTTCTCCTAAACATTTTTTAATTAAGAAAGATATAATCTTGGTGAAGAACATGAAGTCGTTTGAAACGTCCTTAGTGATTGACTAGGAAGTTAGAAGTAGAAGGAGGTTGGAGGTCTTCTATTCAGCGGGTAAATACACAAGGCAGGCACGGAAAACTAGTAATCTTGACTCCATTTACTAGCAGTGCCTGAGTATGCATCAGGAAAACTGTAAGAACCATAAGGTTTCTACAGATACTTGGCCACGTCTCGTACTGGTTTTGCTGTTTTGCCACCTCAAGCCCAGTGTGAAGTTATATAAACTATACCTCAATCTCAGCCACAGCTTGGCTCAGTGCAGCCTTCTCTGTGGACTTGCCACTGCTGTCAGCCACCTTTCTCTGTTCCTGTCGATGCTTTATCTTTTTTTTTTTTTTTTTTTTTTTTTTTTTTTTGACAGGCAGAGTGGACAGTGAGAGAGAGAGACAGAGAGAAAGGTCTTCCTTTTCCATTGGTTCACTCCCCAATGGCCGCTGCAGTTGGTGCACCGCGCTGATCCAAAGCCAGGAGCCAGGTGCTTCTCCTGGTCTCCCATGGGGTCAGGGGCCAAGCACTTGGGCCATCCTCCACTGCACTCCCGGGCCATAGCAGAGAGCTGGACTGGAAGAGGAGCGACCGGGACAGAATCCGGCGCCCCAACCGGGACTAGAACTTGGTGTGCTGGTGCCGCAGGTGGAGGATTAGCCTATTGAGCCGCGGCGTTGCTTTATCTTTAAAAGGCTGTTGTACTGGTGCTTTCTGTAAACTGCCTATTGCCACTTGGAAATAGATGGGGCCTAGAAAATAACTATGTTAGAATGCTTCCTGTGATAGGAATTGTGCTACTTGGAGTCCTAAACTAACCTCAGAAATGTGGCAGCTCCCTTCCCCCTTTACCCCCTCCCCAACCTTCCCCAAGAAACTAACGAAAACCTTTCTATTTTTTTCAACTTTATCCATCTGGAATTCATCTTGTCAGCCTTTGGGATCAGTGCCTGATCAGTGCCAGAATCTGATGAATACGGAGAATAGGACTTGTGCTACTCCAAGGTCACGACCCCTCTCTCTCTTGAGGTCCTAGCTGGAAGCCTTTGTCTAGAGCAGACCCCCAGCAAGTAACCATCAGTTGTCTCTCAGGAGCTGGAAGAGGAGTGACAATGGCTTGTGGGTTTAGGCCACTGAGGTCTCAGGCATAGCTTGTTACTGCACCAGAGGTGTTATCTTTTTTAAATTTTTAAGATCATTTATTTGAAAGGTACAGTTACAAAGAGGCAGAGAGAGAGAGAGAGGTTCCATCTGCTGGTTCACTCCCCCAAATGGCTGCAATGGCCGGAGCTGGGCTGATCCGAAGCTAGGAGCCAGGAATTTATTTTGGGTCTCCCACATGAGTGCAGGGGTCCAAGGACTTGGGCCATCTTCTACTGATTTCCCAGGCCATAGCAGAGAGCTGGATCGGAAGTAGAGCAGCCGGGACTAGAACCAGCACCTATATGGGATGCTGGCACTGCAGGCAGCAGCTTTACCCACTCCGCCATAGCACTGGCCCCAAGAGAAAGAGAATCTTAATTTACTGATTCCCTTCCGAAATGGCCTCACCAGCTGGGACTGGGCCAAGCTGAAGCCTGGAGCCAGGAACTCCATCTGGTCTCCCACATGGCTGGAAGAGATGCAGGCATGTGGGGCATCTTCCGCTGCTTTCCCAGGAACATTAGCGGGGAGCTGGATTGGAAGCTGAGCAGATACTGGCATCGCACATGGTGGTTTAACCTGCTGTGCTACAACACTGGCCCCCAAAATTAATCTGTCTTAAACATTTAATAAATAATTCTAACCTTTTAGTTCAGGATCAAAACTAGGGATCCTCTCTGCAGATGAACATGCACTTGGGATTTTTAAAAAAATTCTAGCCGGTGCCACGGCTAATCCTCCGCCTAGCAGTGCCAGCACACCGGGTTCTAGTCCCGGTCGGGGCGCCAGATTCTGTCCCAGTTGCCCCTCTTCCAGTCCAGCTCTCTGCTATGGCCCGGGAGTGCAGTGGAGGATGGCCCAAGTGCTTAGGCCCTGCACCCCATGGGAGACCTGGAGAAGCACCTGGCTCCTGGCTTTGGATCAGTGCGGTGTGCCAGCCGCAGCGCACCAGCTGTGGCGGCCATTGGAGGGTGAACCAACGGCAAAGGAAGACCTTTCTCTCTGTCTCTGTCTCTCTCTCTCTCATTGTCCACTCTGCCTGTTAAAAAGAAGAAAAGAAAGAAAGAAAGAAAGAAAGAAAGAAAGAAAGAAAGAAAGAAAGAAAGAAAGAAAGAAAGAAAGAAATTTCAAGCGGTTCTCAGATCCCCTGGGTTATCCACAGTCCCAATGTTAAGAGACCTAATTTAGAACCTTCTCTGTTCAGACTCACTTTTCTCTGACGATTTATCTTACAGCTTTTAAATTTTTCTTTAACTGTACTTGTTGGCTATACAGAAAGACATTGTTGTAAAATATACTGTTCCAAGTGTTAACATGAGTACATTATTAGTCTAGAAATAGGGTATCAGAAAAAGAAATGGCTGAGCTGTTCCAGGTAGGGAAATTCCGTTGTTAAAAAGGCATTGTGTCGCCATCATTATTGAAAAGAAGTAGTTTTTCTCCCCAAAATGCCCTAAAACTAAGACTAGCCTGTACCTTTTCAAAATTATGCCAAGTCTAATCTGATGGGCTCTTTCATATTAATGATATACTAATAAAAGTATTTATAAGGAAGCGATTTAAGGAACTGATTCCATGCTAGAAGCACTCCTTCCCGTTTTGATGGCCAGACAAGCCTGCCCATTTACGTTGCAGGCAGGCACACACTGAAGGCCCAGCTCCCATCAATCACTGCATGTTCCTGCCCTCTGCTCCCTCCCCTTTGCTCTAATCAGAAAAGTAAATGGAATTGTTTGAGTGCCTTTACTCTGCGCCGTGCTGTCTGCTCAGCGAGCAGATGTCTCTATTGCCAGGGTACTACCCATGGAAGTACCTGTGAGAAAATATTTAAAATCTGGCCACTTAGAATTTTTCCTAAAAAAAGTATCACAAACAAGTAACATACGGTAACACATTGCTTTTGTAAAATACCTTCAAAATCACTGTTTCTGTCTTTCTTCTCTGGTTCTTACCCAAAAACGAACAGAAACTAACTTCAGGTCTGTCTCCCTCTGAGCTACATGAAGCCAAACACTGATTTTATTCGATGTATCTTTTCTTCTTCACATTCATCGAGTGTGCACCGTGCAAGTGATTGCTCACTCCTGGGCCCCAGTTCCCTGTTACCTGGGAAAAGATAACTGGAGAAGAGTCCAGGATATTTCCAACAAGACTGGGCACCTTTCACAGCAGCTGTGGCCGGCTACTGGGTTCAAACCAGTCGGTTCTGGTGGGAGAGAACCGTCTTGGTGGGATGGGAAATGCACCTCCTCCCAGTCCAGGCCAGCTGGCTCCGCTTCTGCCAGGAGCAGCTCAGAATGAATGCAGGAGGAGCTGAGTGCATGCCCTATAGGCTGTCTGTTACATTGGTGACCGCTTATCTTACAGCTCTTAACACAAGGGCACATGCCTGTTCTTTACAGTGGTCCACTCCCATTTTAAAATAGTGTGTCTGAAATGAAGTGGGTTTCTTTTTTTGTGAATTCCTGTGGCTAATGTCTACATTATAATGAGAAGTTCATAGTAAATCTTCATTGTTAAAGATCACCATTCTTTAACAGTGTGGGAGGGAAGGAGGAGTAACTTTCAAAATAATTGCAGGTGACTGCTGACAGCCCTTCCTACTCGAGGCTGCACTGGGTATTTTGTGAAAAATAAGTCACTTAAACCAGAAATGAACAGGTAGAATTTGATATTGAAGATAACAATACGCTGTGGTGTAGTAGGCTAATCCTCTGCTTATGGTGCCAGAATCCCACATGGGTGCCGGTTTGTCTCCTCTTCCCATCTAGCTCCCTGCTAATGGTCTGGGAAAGCCTTGGAAGATGTCCCAAGTACTTGGGCCCCTGCACTCATGTGGAAACCTGGAGGAGGCTCCTGGCTCCTGGCTCCTGGCTCCCGATCAGCCCAGCTCCGGCCATTGTGCCACTTTGGGGTATGAACCAGCGGATGGAAGACTTTTGTCTCTGTCTTTCCCTCTCTCTGTAGCTCTACCTCTCAAATAAATAAAACCTTAAAAAAAAAAAAAAGACAAAATAGCATTAGCATTAACATTAGCATTCCCCCAAATGAAATACTGTGTTTAAATATCACAAAGTACAAGATCTAAAATGAGGAAAACTATGAAACTCCAATGAAACAAAGAACTGGGCAGAGTATTATAGCACAATGTGGTTAAGCCATTGCTTGGGATGCCCACATCCCATATCTGAGTGCCGGTTCAAGTCCTGTCTGATCCAGCTCCCTGGTAATGTGCCTGGAAAGCAGCACTGCCTCCTATGTGGGTGACCTGGACGGAGTGTCCAGCTCCTGGCTTTAGCCTGGCCCAGACTCAGCCATCGAGGCTATTAGGGAATACCATGGAGGAGATCTCTCTCTGTCTCTGTATGTTACTCTGCTTTTCAGATAAATAAATATTTTTTTTAAATCGAACTTAAAAACTGGAGAGAGGGTATTCATATAGGAAGACAATATTGTTAAGATGTCAGTTCCAGGGGCGGCACTGTGGAGCAGCAGGTAAAACCACCGCCTGCAGCACCAGCATCCCATATGGGCACCAAGTCCTGGCTGCTGCGCTTCGACCCAGCTCCCTGCCTGGGGATACAGCAGAAGATGCTCCACGTGCTTGGGCTCCTGCCACCCAGGGGCGACATGGAAGGCATCCTGGTTCCGGGTTTCATTCTGACCCAGCTTTGGCCAATACAGTCATTTGGGGAATGAACCAGTGGTCTCTCCCTCTTTCTTTCTATAACTCTGCCTTTCAAATAAATAAACAAATCTTAAAAAAAAAAAAAAAAGTCAGTTCCTCCAAACTTGATCTAGAGATTCAACAAAATTCCAATCAAAATCCCAGCAAGTTATTTTGTGGATATTGACAAACTTATTCTAAAGTTTATATAGAAGGCAAAACACCCAGAAAAGTCAACTCAACATTGGAGGGGAGAACAAAGTTGGAAGATGACAGTACCAGACTTCAAGACTTACTATGAGCTACGGTATTTAGGGGTCGGCATTGTGGCACATCAAGGTTAAGCTGTGACCTGTCAGGGCCGGTGCTGTTTCACAGTGGGTTAACGCCCTGACCTGAAGCACTGGCATCCTATGTGGGCGCCAGTTCGAAACCTGGCTGCTCCACTTCCAATCCAGCTCTCTGCTATGACCTGGGAAAGCAGTAAAAGATGGCCCAAGTCCTTGGGCCCCACGTGGGTGACCCAGAGGAGGCTCCTGGCTCCTGGCTTCGGATCAGTGCAGCTCCGGCTGTTGCAGCCAATTGGGGAGTGAACCATCAGATGGAAGACTCCCCCCCTCCGCCACTCCTCTCTCTGTGTAACTCTGATTTGCAAATAAATAAATAAATATTTTTTTAAAAAAAGGTTAAGCTGTGACCTGCCATGCCAGCACCCCATATCAGAGTATGGATTCAAGTCGTGGCTGCTCCATTTCAGATCCAGCTCCCTGCTAATGCACCTGGGAAGACAGTGGATAATGTCCCAGGTATTTGCGGACCTGCCTGGGCTATTTGTGGAGTGAACCAGCAGATGGAAGATCTGTCGCTCCCTTTCTCTGTAACTCTCTGCCTTTCAAATAAATAATAAAATAATAAATCTCTCTTTCAAAAAAGCTGCAGTACCCAACACAGTGTGGTGTTAATGAGAAAATAAACATACATCCATGGAACAGAACCAAGAGCACAGAAATATTCTCACATGTAGTTAACTGATCTTTGAGAAAGGGACAAAGGCAATTCAGTGAGATAAAACATATAGTTGTCAACAAATGAACAGTTGGGATATCGTGTGCCAATCCATGAATCCAGACACACATTACACCCTTTATAAAAAAACAGCTCGAAACATGATAGTGTCAGGCATTGTGGCACATCAGGCTAAGCCACCGACTGGTATGCTCACATCGCATATTGGGTGCTGGAATTTGAGTTCTGCTTCCACTTCCAATCCAGCTTCCCACTGATGTACATCCTGGGAGGTATCAGATGATGGCTGAAGTACTTGGGACCCTGCCACCCAAGTGTGAAACCAGGATGGAGCTCTGGGCTCCTGGCTTTGGCCTGGCCCAGCTCTGGCCATTACAACCATTTGGGGAGTGAACCAGTGAATGGAAGATCTCTCTCTCTCTCTTCCTTCCTCCTCCCTCCTTCTGTCACTCTGCCTTTCAAATACATAAATAAATCTAAATAAAAATACTGAAGTGCAGTGATTAAAAAGCAACTTGCCTAAAGTAAGCATATAGTAAGAGCAGAATCTGAAACCAAAAATGCATCCAAATCACTAGCTTCAAGAAGTTAGTGGGAGATATGGATTACTTTTTAATTCCATTTTCCAAACTTTTTGAAGGTCCACATAGAATGCTTTTTTGTTATTGTGTAAATGCTTAAAATGAGTCAAGATAATACAACATGGATTCTGATTTCCTTAACCAATGCACCAGAATTTATATCTTCAGGTAAATATTATTATTTAAAGAATTACCTTAAAAAAAAAACAACATGAATTTAGGGACCAAAGTTGTGGTGCAGCAGGTTAAACCACTGCCTGCAATGCCAGCTCCCGATACCAGAGCACAGGTTAGAGTCCTAGTTGCTCCGCCTTCGAAAACTTCCTGCTAATTCACCTGGGGAAGGAGCAGAGGATGGCCCAAGTGCTTGGGCCCCTGCTGCCCATGTAGGAGACTGGAATGGGAGTTCCAAGTTCATGGCTAACACATGGCCCATCCCCAGCTGTTGCAGCCATTTAGGGATTGACCCAGCAAATGGAAACTTTCCTTCCCTCTCTCGCTCTATCACACTGCCTTTCAAATAAAAAATGAATCTTTTTTTAAAAAAAACATGAATTTGTTTTAATAATGTTCATAGAATCATTAGGTCCCCTCCTGTAAAATGATGAGCCACAACATGAATAACATTTCTTACTTTTAATCGAAAATGATAGTTACCCATCCACCATATTACTCATTCTTGGATACAAGTTTCTTTCTTTTTTTTTTTTTTTTTTGACAGGCAGAGTGGACAGTGAGAGAGAGAGACAAAGGTCTTCCTTTGCCATTGGTTCACCCTCCAATGGCCACCGCGGCCGGCGCGCTGCAGCCGGCACACCGCGCTGATCCGAAGCCAGGAACCAGGCGCTTCTGGTCTCCCATGGGGTGCAGGGCCCAAGCACTTGGGCCATCTTCCACTGCACTCCCGGGCCACAGCAGAGCTAGCCTGGAAGACGGGCAACCGGGACAGAATCCGGCGCCCCGACTGGGACTACAACCCAGTGTGCCGGTGCCACAAGGCAGAGGATTAGCCTGTTGAGCCACGGCGCCGGCCTCATTCTTGGATACAAGTTTTAATTGCTTCCAAAGTAGTAAATCTACATTAAAAATTTGAAGATAGTCATCATTTGATCAAGCCAATTTTAAAAATAGGGATCCCAAATACTGCAAACTCCCATGCAGGTGGTCCAAATATATCTTAAGGACTTTTATTTTAAAAAATACTTTTGACTGGAGTGGGCATTTGGCGCAGCAGCTTAGATGTCACTTGGGATGCCCACATCCCATATCAAAGCCCTTGGATTCCAGTCCCAGTTCCACTTCCCATCCAATTTCCTGCTAATGTGCACCTTGGAGACAATAGATGATGGCTCAAATACTGGGTTGAGCTCCTGGCTCCTGCTGGGCTTGGATGTTACAGGCATTTGAGGAGTGAACCAGGACCTCTGTCTCTTTCAAGTAAGTTTTAAGTGATTAAAAAATACTATTGACATTATTTTATAATAATACATTGAATACAACTCTTGATTCACCCTTGAAAATAAAGTAGGAAAGATTACATCTCTCTTTCATGAGAGAACTCGTAGTGCTCTTTCTTGGTCCTTGATATTCCAAGCATGGTCCGTGCAGCCAGCAGTTTAGAATCACCAGTGAGCTTGTTAGGGACACAGGCGCTCAGGCCCCACTCCACATCTGTGAAATCAGGAAATCTGCGTGGAACCATTCCCAGATGGTGTGCATGCAGGTTGAAAATTGCAAAGCAAAGCTCTAACTGATCCTAGGAGAGAAACTATGTACAATGCCAATGAAATAACTTGAAGTTAAGGGGCCGGCACTGTGGCCTAGTGGGTAAAGCCGCTGCCTGCAGTGCCAGCATCCCATATGGGCACCAGTTCAAGTCCCGGCTGCTCCACTTCTGATCCTGCTCTCTGCTATGTCCTGGGAAAGCGATAGAAGATGGCCCAAGTCCTTGGGCCCCTGCACCCGCGTGGGAGACCTGGAAGAAGCTCCTGGCTCCTGGCTTGGTTCAGCGCAGCTCCGGCCATTGCAACCATCTGGGGAATGAACCAGTGGATGGAAGACTCTCTCTCTCTCTCTCTCTCTCTCTCTCTCTGCCTCTCCTTCTCTCTGTGTAACTCTGTCTTTCAAATAAATAAATAATCTTATAAAAAAAACAAAAGCTTGAAGTTAAGGGATATTTTCGCTGATAGAATGGTCAGTGATAATTATTAAGGAAAAAGTTCACTCCAGAATTAAGGTGGGTTTTTTTTTAATAGATTTTTTTTTATTTTATTTTTTTATTTTTGACAGGCAGAGTGGATAGTGAGAGAGAGACAGAGAGAAAGGTCTTCCTTTGCCGTTGGTTCACCCTCCAATGGCCGCTGCGGCCGGCGCATCGCGCTGATCCGAAGCCAGAAGCCAGGTGCTTCTCCTGGTCTCCCATGCAGGTGCAGGGCCCAAGGACTTGGGCCATCCTCCACTGCACTCCCGGGCCATAGCAGAGAGCTGGCCTGGAAGAGGGGCAACCGGGACAGAATCCAGTGCCCCGACCGGGACTAGAACCCGGTGTGCTGGTGCCGCTAGGCGGAGGATTAGCCTATTGAGCTGCGGCGCCGGCCCAAGGTGGTTTTTTTTTTTTTAAGATTTATTTTAATTATTTGAAAGGCAGATTAAAAGAGAGGGAGATTCTTCCATCTGCTGGTTTAGTCCCCTAAATGGCTGTAACGACCGTGGCCGGACCAGGCCAAAGCCAGGAGCCAAGAGCTTCTTCTGGGTCTCCCTTGTGGTTACGGGGACCCAAGAACTTGGGCCATCTTATGATGCTTTCCCAGACCATTAGCAGGGAGCCGGTTCAGAAGTGGAGCAGCCAGGACTGGAACCTGCGCCCATATGGGGTGCCAGTACTGCAGGCAGTGGCTTAACCTACTATGCTGCAACACCACAGAATTAAGTTTTGAGGAATATAAATTTCCTTTTTTTTTCTTAAGATTTTATTTTATTTGTTTGAGAAGCAGAGTTAGAGAGAAGGAGAGAGAGAGAGAGAAAAGTCTTCCATCCACTGGTTCACTCCCCAGATGGCTGCAATGGCTGGAGCTGTACCAATCCGAAGCCAGAAGCCAGGAGCTTCTTTGGGGTCTCCCATGCAGGTGCAGGGCCCAAGGCCATAACAGAGAGCTGGATCGGAAGAGGAGCAGCCGGGACATGAACGGTGCCCATATGGGATGCCGGCGCTGCAGGCAGAGGCTTAGCCTACTGTGCCACAGCGCTGGCCCTGAGGAATGTAAATTTTCAAGAAGACTGTAGTTAGTTGCCTAGGACAGGAGGTGGGTAACATGAAATCAAGTACATTGAACACCAATCTGAAAACAGTACCAGGACCTGAGGGGTGTCCTATGGCTACCCCAAGCCGGTCTCCAAGACACGTCTCCAGGAAGGTAGCTGGAGTCCCCAAAGGAACCTTGCAGGGTGGTGGCAGTAAGGGAGTCTCATGGCGCAATCGAAGCAGAGAACAGCTGTGCATCTGTTTCTTTCCTTCTGGAGATCCCAACTCTTTCCACTGTAGGATAAACCGAGAAACTCTATCTCAAAAATAACTGCCTGCAAAATTTTAAATTGCTTCAATCTGAGTTTAACAGCCACCTTTCCTTTCATCTCTCCCAATCATCTTAAAGCTACATCTAAAATTCAATAAGAAAAATTACAATAAAAATGGGCTTTCCAGTTGGTTGCTTTTTTTTTTTTTTTTTTTTTGAGATTTACTTAGTATTTCTACGGAGAATGGATAAATCACAATGCGGAATTCCAGCAAGAAACAATATCTTGGAGGAAACCAGCTAAGTACACTGAACCACCAGAGGCAGATTTATACTATTTCAAAAGAGTCCTGAGACTCATCCACTGTGCGTCTTCAGGTGCAGCAGATCCGCAGCAGAGTGGAATGCATTTGACCTTGAAGGCTGGACAGTTTATTCTAACACAAGGAAAAGACCTCAGGAATGAAAATGCACTCTGATACTCCTCTCAGACTGTAAGAGACTCATTAACATAGCTATCAATAGAAAATCAATAGCCACATTTTTGTACACATACTCGTGCTGTACCCGCTCTGATCGGAGTGTGTCCCCCCAAGGACTTGTGTTAATTTAATCCACGTGGTGAGGTATCAAGAAGGTGGAAACTTAACCCCGTTTGGTGATTAGGATCAGAGAAGGTCATCAAGTGGAGTCCCCATGAGGAGCACTGGAGGCTTTATAAGAGGGAGAGCACAGGGGCTGGCGCCGTGGCTCACTTGGCTAATCCTCCGCCTGCGGCGCCGGCATCCCATATGGGCACTGGTTCTAGTCCCGGTTGCCCCTCTTCCAGGCCAGCTCTCTGCTGTGGCCCAAGTCCTTGGGCCCTGCACCCGTATGGGAGACCATGAGAAGCACCTGGCTCCTGGCTTCGGATCAGCGTGGTGCGCCAGCCATGGCGGCCATTTGGGGAGTGAACCGACGAAAGGAAGACCTTTCTCTCACTGTCTGAAACTCTACCTGTCAAATAAGTAAAAACAATAATAATAATAAAGAGGGAGAGCGCAGGTGCCACGCACACACGCTCTGTCTCGCCGTGTCACCAGATGCAGATCCTTGAGCCTCCGGAATGCTGAGCTACATTCTTTTCTTTACCCAGCCTAGGGCTTTTCATTTCAGTATTGCAGACTGGACCGGCTCAGGCTCTGTTGCCTAGAATCCTCTTCATGCCCCTTTTTGTCCATGCCGGCCTCAAAGGCTCCCTCTTCTAGGAGGCGTTCCCACCCCTACTCCTGGGTGGTCCTTGGTAGTGACACAGGCACTTAAAAAAAAAAATACTCATTGAATGACAGCAATAATGGAAGCCTACTTTCAAATTTTCTTTTTCAGTTTTTCAATTTGTTAGGACAATTGTCATCATTATCTGACCAACATCGTTTGCAGGATGATCCACCGTCAGATTCAAGTCATTTCAGATAATACGGAGAGTTAAGCAATTGACCACGCTGAATATCGGCAATGCACGGCCCTATCACGAGAGTTAGACATCTCTGTGGGAGACTTCCCAATTTAATGGCATTAAACCCAAGTTGTAAAATAATTTAAAGAAATTTCTGTATCCTCTGTCTTTTCCCTTTAAAAATGTTGGCTCTCACCTCTTCTTTGAAAGTAGGTGAAATTACGGTTCCAATTCAAGGGTTTGCACAGCTTAGCTTATGACACTGTAACGTTTTTAATTATCTCAAAATTGAAGCTTTTTTGTTCTTTTTAATTAAATTTTTATTATAAAAAAAAGGCCATTGTGGGGCTGGCACTGTGGTGTAGCTGGTAAAGCCGCCGCCTGTGGTGCCAGCATCCCATATGGGCGCCAGTTCTAATCCCGGCTGCTCCACTTTCGATCCAGCTCTCTGCTGTGGCCTGGGGAAGCAGTGGAGGATGGCCCAAGTGCTTGGGTCCCTGCACCTGCGGGCGAGCCCAGAAGAAGCTCCTGGCTCCTGGCTTCGGATCCGCACAACTCCGGCTGTTGCGGCTTTTGGGGAGTGAGCTAGCGGGTGGAGGATCTCTCTCTCTCTCTCTGCATCTCTCTCTCTCTCTGTAACTCTGAATTTCAAGTAGATGAATAAATCTTTTTTTTTTAAAAAAAAGGCCATTGTACGAAATTTGTAAATGACAGAAAAATATTACCCACATATGAACATTGTTAATATTTAGTGTATTTTCTTTTCATCTTTTTTCTATGCACACAAAATTGGGAATATTCTGAACACAGTCATGTATCTGACTTTTATTTTTTACTAAGAAAGGAATCTTAATCTATTAGGTCCCAGGTTTTCAATTCTACAAATACTTCAATGACATAATATTTATTTGAAAGTTATCATAAGTGGTTTTTTTTTTTTTTTTTTGCTCAGTTTAAGCCTTTATCGGTATCTTGGATATAGGACGATGGAAAATAATGGATTAAGCACTTTTAAATTTATTTATTTATTTTAATTAAACTTTTATTTAATGAATATAAATTTCCAAAGTACGGCTTATGGGTTACAATGGCTTCCCCCTCCCAAAACTTCCCTCCCACCCACAACCCTGCCCTTTCCCGCTCCCTCTCCCCTTCCAATCACATCATGATTCATTTTCAATTCTCTTTATATACAAAAGATCAGTTTAGTATATATTAGGTAACGATTTCAACAGTTTGTCCCCATATAGCAACACAAGCACTTTTAAATTTAAAAACTAAAAACAGTAATACCTGGTCATAAACCCATTCGGAGCCCAGACCTCAGCAGAACAACTTGAACTGTTCGATGCTAATCTTACATTTTTCCTCCGTCGTACTGTGCCAACAATTCTCCCAAAGACTGCATTACACGGTGATCCTCCCTGACCAGCAGGGAATACATTCCAGAACCCTCAGTCAATGCCTGACATCATAGATGGTACCACACATACACTATGTTTTTCCTATACGTATATACCAATGACAAAGTTTAATTTATTAATTTTTATTTGTTTAAAAGGTAGAGACACGGAGACAGAGACACACAGAGGCAGATCTTCCATCATGGGTTACCTCTCCAAAATGCCCACAGCAGCCAGGGCTGGGCCAGGCTGAGCTGGGAGCCAGGAACCTCAACCTGGATCTCCTTCACTGAGTGGCAAAGACCCACATACTGGAGCCGTCGCTGCTGCTTCCCAGGGCGTGCATTAGGAAACTGAGCCAGGACGTGAACCCAGGCCCTCCGATACGGGATGCAGCTGTCCCCAGCAGGTCTTAGCCAATGCACCAAACACCCACCCCTGATAAAGTTTAATTTCTAAATCAGGCACAGTAGGGAAGTACCAACAAAAATAAAATGTAACACTTATAATGTGCTGTAATAAAAGTGCAGCATCAAAGACTTTGGTCTTTGGTCTTACAAAAATAAGAGTTAACTGAACCCAAGCAGTGTGATCTCATGTCTATTGATTGGTTAACTGAGATGCCTGCAAAGTGACTAATGGAGTAGATGGCATAGACAAAGTGCAGATGCTGGACAAGCTGATTCGTGGCCCAGGGGGGACAGAGCAGAAAGCAGAGGTGAGATTTCATCATATTATTCAGAATGGCCTGCAACTTAAACTTACAAATTAGGGGTGGGTCTTTAGATGGCCGATTAAGTTGCTCACATCTCACATCAGAGCATCTGAGTCCATACCCAGCTCCAGCTCCTGACATTAGCTTCCTGCTAATGCAGATTGTGGGAGGCAGCAGTCCCTGCCACCCACATGGAGCCCTGGGCTAAGTTCCCAGCTCCTGGGGCTGGCACTGTGGCATAGCGGGTAAAGCTGCTGCCTGCAGAGCCGGCATCCCGTATGGGTGCCGGTTTGTGTCCCAGCTGCTCCACTTGCGATCCAGCTCTCTGCTATGGCCTGGGAAAGCAGTGGAAGATGGCCCAAGACCTTGGACCCATGCACCCACGTGGGAGACCCAGAAGAAGCTCCTGGCTCCAGACTTCAGATCAGCACAGCTCCGGCCATTGCAGCCAATTGGGGGAGTGAACCAGTGGATGGAAGACCTCTCTCTCTCTCTCTCTCTCTCTCTCTCTGCCTCTCCTTCTCTCTCTGTGTAACTCTGCCTTTCAAATAAATAAATAAATCTTTAAAAAAAAAAAAAGTTCCCAGCTCCTGACTTTGGCCTGGCCCAGTCCTGGCTGATGTATTTGGGAAGAGAACCAGTGGATAGGACGGCGCTGTCTCACTCTGTCCCTCTAAAACAAAGACTTTTTAAAAATCTAATGAATTATTTGTGGAAGTTTCCATTTAATATTCTTGGACTAGGGTTGACCCTGAGTAACAAACTGTGGACAAGGAACCCATGGAGAAGGCAGGTATGGTATTCTATTTTACAAATATGCCACAATTTGTTTGACCATCCTCCTAAATTTCTTTTTTTTTTTTTTTTCCTTTATCATACTGAAGCAACTATTTTTCTGGTCATATTCCTCAAAGTGGAATAACTAGGTCAAAGGTCAAGACTTTCCCAGAGACTTAACGTCTACCGAAAAAGTAGCCTGCTGATAACCGGCCCCAGCTCACGCCCCCATCAGCAGCATATCAGAGTGCTTGTCTCACAACTTTGGGTTTGCTGCGTGAAGATTAATGTGACTTAGGTGATAAGATGGTAACGATACTGTTAGGCCGCAGTGCAGTCATTTGTGTAGGCCCCTTGTTAACTGTATTCTCAGTGAGTCCTCTTTTTAATCTTAATAACCTCGAGAGATCGGCATCATAAAGGAAGCACGCATTCCCTTGCTGAGCAGGTGTTGACTGAACGCCCATTCTGTGTCAGATGCAAGTATTGTCCCTGGAGATCCAGCTGCTAGGGAGCTCGCATTCTAGTGGAGATAAAAATAAACAAAAGTGGGGCCGGCGCTGTGGCATGGCCGGCTGAGCCTCCAGCTTCCTGCCGATGGCCTGGGAAAGCAGTAGAAGGTGGCCCAAGTGCTTGGGCCCTGTACCCATGTGGGAGACCCGGAAGAAGCTCCTGGCTCCTGGCTTCAGACACTCAGTTCTGGCGGTTGCGGTCATTAAGGGAGTGAACTAGGGGATAGAAGACCTTTCTCTGTGTCTCTCCCTCTCTCTGTCTATAACTCTGCCTCTCAAGTACACAAATAAAATCTTTAAAAAATAAACAAAGTAAACACATACTATGCCTTGTATGAAGGGCTGTGGTCAAAATTAAAACAGGAGAAGGGGATGAGGTGGGGACAGGGAGGGCTTGCTGTCCTACGAAGAGTGGTGAGGAAGGGCCTCACTGGTAAGGTGACTCTAAAGATTTTGTTTATATGAGTTCTATTTTTATTTACTTGAGAGATGGAGAGAGCGTGAGAGCAAAGGGCCCCTTTGCTGGTTCACTGCCCAAGTTCATGATTGCCAGGGGCAAAGCTATGAGCCAGGAGCTCATTCCAGGTCTCCCTTGACGTGGCAGGGACCCAACAATTGAGCCATTCTCTGCTCCTCCCAGGAGCACCTTAGCAGGAAGCTGGAGTCAGGAACAGAGCAGCCATTCAAACCCAGGCACTTACCTTTTTTTTCTTTTTATAAAGAAACCTTTGCTCATTCATTCATTTAGACTCTGCTAAGGATCCACTAACTTGCTAGACCCAGACAGACAGGATCCATGATTTTTTTTTTTTTTAAGATTTGTTTATTTATGGCCGGCGCCGTGGCTCAACAGGCTAATCCTCCGCCTTGCGGCGCCGGCACACCGGGTTCTAGTCCCGGTCGGGGCACCGGTCCTGTCCCGGTTGCCCCTCTTCCAGGCCAGCTCTCTGCTGTGGCCAGGGAGTGCAGTGGAGGATGGCCCAAGTGCTTGGGTCCTGCACCCCATGGGAGACCAGGAGAAGCACCTGGCTCCTGCCATCGGAACAGCGCGGTGCGCCGGCCGCAGCGCGCTACCGCGGCGGCCATTAGAGGGTGAACCAACGGCAAAGGAAGACCTTTCTCTCTGTCTCTCTCTCTCTCTCTCACTGTCCACTCTGCCTGTCAAAAATAAAATAAAAAATAAAAAAAAAAGAAAAAAAAAAGATTTGTTTATTTAAAAGTCCGTGTTACACACAGAGAGAAGAAAGGGCAGAGAGAGAGAGAGAGAGAGAGAGAGGTCTTCCATCCACTGGTTCACTCCCCAACTGGCTGCAATGGCCGCAGCTGCACCCATCCGAAGTCAGGAGCCAGGAGCTTCTTCTGGGTCTCCCACGCAGGTGCAGGGGCCCAGGGACTTGGGCCATCTTCTACTGCTTTCCCAGGCCATAGCAGAGAGCTGGATCAGAAATAGGGCAGCCGTGACTCAAACCGGCACCCACATAGATGCCAGCACTGTAGGCAGCGACTTTACCTGCTATGCCACAACAGTGGCCCCCAAATAAAATCTTTAAAAATAGATTAAATAAATTTTAAAAGTTTGTGGAAACTAATTTTTTTTTTAATTTGGTGCAAAAAAGTTTTGAAACCCATGCATAAGAGGTGGTCTTCAAAAAGTTTATGAAAAACATCTATTATGAAAAAAGCTACGCATGGATTTCAACATTTTTGACACCAAAATAAATTTGCCTTTTGTTGTAATTTTCCAGGAACTTCCTGAAGTGCCCTCCCACAGCCAGTTCTGTGAGGACTCACCAGCAGCCTGTGACAGTTGTCTCTGGGCAAAGACACGAGGATCTGGGAGTCAGGGCTGAGTTTTCCCTAGAAATCTGAACATTGCTAGTTTTTAACCACGTGAATGTTTCATATATTCAAAAACAACTTTAAAATATTTTTAAATCTTTTATGCTAAATTGCAT
Source organism: Lepus europaeus (assembly GCF_033115175.1). Classification (NCBI taxonomy): domain Eukaryota; kingdom Metazoa; phylum Chordata; class Mammalia; order Lagomorpha; family Leporidae; genus Lepus; species Lepus europaeus. The sequence goes on from NC_084842.1 coordinate 56,425,669, forward strand.
GCCCTGCTGTACACTTCTTTCCTCACTGTTCCCGAATCCCAGATCCAACCTGAGTTCGCTTGCCACCACACAGCAAGCCAAGCCCTGACTTCCGACGGTGAAGCACAGTAGGTGTTTACCCCACAGAGCACAGAGCAAGCTGTGCCTCCATGCCCTACTCCTGGAGGGATTCCGGGTGGTCCATCTTATAAATCTGGGGGTGGGCCACATGCAGTCAGTTCACGTGTGGGTCTACAGTCCCTGTGGCCTTGCTCTGAGTGCCCAGTGATGGGACAGCAGTGTTTGAGAACGTTGCGATGGTGAAGTGGGCTCCAGGCTGTCCACAGTGTAGGGTAAACGACTGTCACTTTCATTGGGGCCGGGGGAGCCTGTGAAGCATCTCCAAGTGGGGTCCGGCATTAGGATGTTAGCTATAGTGCTGATAACTGAGCTCCGAGTCTCACGCTCTTGCAGAGCCGGCCTGAACCATTCACTCCCTTGCTACAGTCAGAGGAGCTGCAAGCCCTGGGAGTGAACAGGGCCCGAGACGATAGGGGCTGGGTTTCATCACGGCTCACAGCAGGGACTCCTGACAACTGAACTAAACATTGCTGTTTGGGTGTTCTCAGGTGGCCTGTCAGTAATGTTTAAAAATAAACCTCAGAAGTCACCCACCACGCCTCAGCTTCCCTCAGATCCACTGCCCCACTCCCTACCCGACGGCACCAGCCCCGTCCCAAGCAGTCCGTGTTACAGCCAGCTGTTCTGACTGCAGAAGTGGTAATTAGCTTTTTTGGTTTTTTTGACAGGCAGATTTTTTTAGACAGTGAGAGAGACAGAGAGAAAGGTCTTCCTTCCATTGGTTCACCCCCAAATGGCTGCGGCCGGCACACTGGGCTGATCCGAAGCCAGGAGCCAGGTGCTTCTTCTGGTCTCCCATGGGGTGCAGGGCCCAAGCACTTGGGCCATCCTCCACTGCCTTCCCGGGCCACAGCAGAGAGCTGGCCTGGAAGAGGAGCAACCGGGACAGAATCCGGCGCCCCAACCGGTGCCGCAGGCAGAGGATTAGCCTAGTGAGCCACGCCAGCCAATTAGCTTATTTTATCAAAATAAAAGAACTATTTAATTTCCACTTTCTATTCACTGTTGCTTCTCTTGGGCTCTCCTGCTCGGCAGAACAGAACGCTTTATTGAAAGCCAGACTATGTGAATTCAAATCCTGACTCAGCGCCTTATCAGCCGAGTGGCCTCAGTATCTGCTTCCTTACCTGCCAAACTGTAACAGTCCCTACCGCACTGGCTGTCTGAGGATTTGCTGCGTTAACACGTGGGAAAAAAGCACTGGCACAGAGTTCAGACTGTCCCATCCGGTGATGGCTAGACTAATACAACAGATTATGCTTTACTTTTTAAGTCTCTTCAAACATCTGTAAGCCTTGACAGACACACAGTTCTGCATATTGCTATGCAAATTCTAAACTCCAATGCTTCTCTTTTCCAAAGGCTTTGAATTCGGGGAGGGAACTAAACCTCTGAAAACACCAAATTACTTTGAATATGATTTCGTTTCTCAAGAAACAGAAAATACAGTTGGAATTCCTCTAGGGTTATTGCGGGGCAGACTGGTTCTAGATTGCAGCTTTGGCTGTTTTCATGCTTTGTATCTTTCCTCTGAAAATACTATATAGACACATTCAAAAGGAATAGCGTAACTGAACCGTCTAAGTAATCTAATTTTCTCAAAATGTGCTGGCAATATCTGTCTTATCACTAAGGGATGCAACTTTTTGGATCCGTGTTTTAACAAACACATACACCCTAGTAATGTAGTAACAATTCCTTTTAAACAAAACATTATAAAATGATTAAGAGTTATTATTGTTTGGTTGTACAATTGTGAAAGTCTTACAAACTGATACTCAATGAACAATAAACTCCATTAGAAAACACTGATTTTTAGGGTAAAACGTATCAAATTATGCAGTTTTTTAGCATGCAAGGTAAAGCAGCATTCATGTTAAACAAACACTTAGTAGGGGGGAGAACCCCTAACTCAGTGAGCCGCTGTTATGTACATATGCCACCTACTGAGGACAGAAAGCACCCTGAGGGGCCAGGCCCACCTTAATCTGCCAGTGAAGGAAGACAGGTGAAATGCAATGTAATCGAAATGAAAATTTTTTTTTTCCATAGAAGCCAGTCTAGGGATGGAAGTAAACTGAAATGCAAATATACAGGTCGTCAGACCAATCTTCTCCTTAAATGCCTTCCAAAGTTCCATCTCGGAGCCAGGGATGAGGGATTAGGGGAGACCATCTCTGAATCAACATTTTACCTTCAATTCCTTGCTTCGCTGACTCCTGACAGTTTGGCAAATTGGGGGTCATCACGTTTAAAAGAAATGGTGCCAAAGCTTGACAAATGCAATCTAAGAAGGTAATATAAATTCTAGAGGCCTGTGCAATTTTCTGTAGTTCCCGGCATTCGACCTCAAGAAGTTACCAGATTTCAAATGTAAGCCATTCTTTAGACGGTATAATTTTAGCAGAAGAAATTATCCAAATTTATGAGGCAATTAAGGCAACACTAAAAATCATGTACTCAAAACTCAAGTCTTTTTTTAAAGATTTATTTTATGTATTTGAAAGGCAGAGTTACAGTGACAGAAAGGGACAGAAAAAGAGATATCTTCCATCTGCTGGCTCACTCCTCAGATGGCTGCAATGGCCTGGGCTGGGCTGGGCAGGAGTCAGGCGCTTCTTCCCGGTCTCCCATGTGGGTGGCAAAGGGCCCAAGCATTTGGGCCATTTTCCACTGTTTTCCCAGGTCCATTAGCAGGGATCTGGACCAAAAATGGAGCAGCTGGGATCTGAACCAGTGCCTGTATTGGATACCAGCGTCACAGGCAGCAGCTTAACCCACTACACCTCAGCGCCAGCCCCTAAGACTCACATCATGGGATACTGTTATTCTAGGTGATTCGGTATAAGTGTGTGTGGGGGGGTATGTGTAGGAATTAAATGGTTTTGAAAAAATTTGAAAATTTTCCAGTCTGATCCTAATTAACAGGTTCCCTAGTATATGCTCAGGAACCTACTTCTGGAATGGGATGCTATTTGCCATCTCTTATCTTCCCATGGCCTAAAATTGGTCAAAAATTGGGTGACCTTATATAGTCTGGAGCTTGCTATTTTATCAATGATTCACCCTCAGCCAAGGCTGAAAACAGGTACACCCAACCTCTGTTAGTTCCATGGATCCTTGACTGCTGTCCTCTGTACAAAATTACTTTTGCAATTGTTTTCCTACAAAGAATATTTTCCTTGAAAACAGCGTTCTTTGAAAATATTAACATTTTTGGGCCAGCGTTGTGGTGCAGCAGGTAAAGCTGCCACCTGCAATGCTGACATCTCATAAGAGCGCCAGTTTGAGTCCCAGCTGCTCCACCTCCAATCCACCTCCCTGCTAACTAACATGCCTGGAAAAGCAGCAAAAGATGGCCGAAATCCATGGGTCCTGGAACCCATGTGGGAGAACAAGGAAGAAGCTCCAGGCTCCTGGCTCCTGGCTTTAGCAGGGCCCAGCCACAGCCATTGCAGCCAGCTATGGAGTAAACCAGTGGATGGAAAATCTCCGTCTCTCTGTCTCTTCTTCTCTCTCTGTAACTCTACTTTTCAAATAAAATCTTAAAGACTTTATATTAAGATTTATATGCTTAAGTACTCAAATGTTACGCATCAGAGCAAAACTTAAAAATCAAAATTTGACAAGTTTAAATGAGAAAAAAATTATATTTCCAAATTCCAGAAAAATACTAACATTCTCAGATATGTTTCATTCTTTTATATCAAATTGATGAAAATAAACTTTAAAAATATCAGTGCAGAGTTGAATACACCTGAAAGAAGATGGTAACATAGAGCTTTGGATTATTATTTAAGAATAGTATGACCTCATCCAAACAAAGAAATGTCAGGAATTCGTGTTTCTCAGGGAAAAAAGATCCTAGTATTTTAGATAATTTCTGTATATCAGCTTTGAGATTTCTAAAAATTAGCTAACCCTTTTCTAACTATGTGAGATTTTTCAGAATAATTTTACTAAGAGGAAACTGGATACAATTTGGAACCTCTGAAATAGTGCGTGGCAAGCCCCAGCTCCACCCTCCTGGAACTGGACTGAAAAATATATGTAAGATTCAGGCAAAGAAATTGGTTCAAATCAGACTGATCCAACATGGCATCTAAATTAACCACTACGCAACCACCAGCCTCATTACACCCTCACTGTAATGCACTAGCACAGTCAAAACCACTCCCCTCGGCGGCATGACAACCTGTGGAAACCACCATGGAGAGGAAAGAGGTGGGTCCCTAATTCCTGGAAGTTGCTGCCTCTTTCCCAGCAATGAGATGAATATTCCTCCCAGATACTACATGCAATTCCTGGACCACGGAAACATGGAGCCCAACCACACCCCGGGCTGCTCTGCTGTGGGGAAGTGTGCTCTGCACCATTTTTATTTTATTTATTTATTTATTTGTTTTTTATTTGAGAGGTAGAGTTATACACAGTGAGAGACAGAGAGACAGAGAGAAAGGTCTTCCTTCCATTGGTTCACCCCCCAAATGGCCGCTACGGCCAGTGCACTGCGCTGATCCAAAGCCAGGAGCCAGGTGCTTCTCCTGGTCTCCCATGGGGTGCAGGGCCCAAGCACTTGGGCCATCCTCCACTGCCTTCCAGGGCCACAGCAGAGAGCTGGACTGGAAGAGGAGCAACTGGACAGAATCCGGCGCCCATATGGGATGCCGGCGCCGCAGGCGGAGGATTAGCCAAGTGAGCCATGGTGCCGGCCCCTGCACCACCTTCTTTAACAAAACTCTGGCTCTGTTTCTGTTTACTCAGAATTCAAGGGCCCTGGAAGACTGTGCGGGGTGGGGGTGGGTGCCACTTGCAGGAGTCCCCAGCTGTCAGGTATCATTTTTCATAAGGCAATGACATGAAATGACGTGGGAAAGGGCCAGGAGGAAGAAGACACAGTATAGAGTGAATCATTACAGGTGAAAAATGAAGTTTCTAAAAAAGCAGGAACAGGGAATTTGAAGCTATAAAAAATAGAGAACCAAATATATTTTATATACATGTATGCATACCTGTAAAATAATTTTATATTTTCAAAATATATCAGGAATGTTACATCATTTAAAATGTAAAGCATCCAAAATGCTCTATAATCATAAAAGGAGAAAATACACTAAGGCAAATTTTCAAGCAAATGAGTTTTGGATCAAAAATTACCATTGCAAACCCTTTAGTCAAAGATTTATTTTTGTTTCCGGCATTACAATAATCTCCCATCTCAGTAAGTCTGAAGATGCTGACCTCACAAAGGTAGTTAGGTCTGCAAGCAAACACTCACCCTGAAGAGGTTCCAGCCACCACTCACGGGAGCAATGCTCACTGCTCCCAGAATACTTTCAGGTGCTTGTGAGTTGTTTCAGTGGAGACAGCTGTCGTCTTCCATTAAACTTTCAATTACTAAATTGCATTTTTTTTAAACCTTGATAGCTTATGGTCATTAGAAAGCTATTTAGTTACATAATATATTATACCAATATATTATGGTAAATGCCCATGTGTAACTGCAAGAAGCTCAGACACACAATTGACTGTATTATACAAAATCATGACACAAGTTTCAGCTTAAGAGGTTTACTTCTCTCCTCCTTAAAGCAAGAAATATCCCACAGTTGAGATTTACACAAGTAGTGCCTCATTTTAAATAAATTAAAATAAAATGCTATCCTGTCTATAAAATTATAAATACTTCTAGTCCATTTTACAGAATGTTAAAATGCTTATAAATGCATTATCTCTCAGTAAATAAACAAATGGCACTGCAACTTGTTTAAACAAAAAAAAGTCATCACACTGGCCCATGGAAACACCTAGGATTATTTTATACCTCTTAACATTAAAAAAAAAATTAAACCAAATAAGAAAAAGAAGCAAAAGAAAAACAAGAAATTTTACAAAATTATAACAAGTATGGCCTAAAAGAGTATACTGAAATGTCTTCATTCAGTTCAGTAACTAAATCATTTCTGGAATGAACATTGTGGATAACCAGGTTAGGAGACTGCTCCTCCTAGCACTCAAGTCAAAGTCACAAGGTATGTCAAATAATTTACACATTTTATAAGGAAAGCAGAGTGACTGTTTAAAAACCACATGGCAGGACACAGCCAGCATATTCAAGGCCGGCAGGTTCTGATGGGGTGAAACCTTCAGTGGAAACACAACAGAGAGCCATAATCCTGGGGATGTCGCTTACTTTTTACCAGTGTGAAGAAAGGAAACATGATTGCAAGGTACAACACAGACTGACAGGCTAACATGAGAAATTATCAACGATGTAAGTACCAAAATGTTCCGACTGAAGCACAAAATCATGATTTTCAGACTGATCCAACGTGTACTGTGTCTCATAGAAGTTAGGAAGCAGTCCTGGTTCTGCGGCCTGCTCAGTCGCTCTCCACACAAAGTATTTCCTTCCTCTGAGAAACAACGGCTTCTGAGTGGCGCTGCAGTCAGCGTGGAAGAGTAGGAAACGGGCTTTGCAGAGCACTGGGAAACGAGCTGCCCAAGTGATGGACTCCACCACGTTTACAGTATCTCCAAATCCACGTGCCGAACCTCAGGGTTTCGTTTCTGGAAAGAAAATCACCACCACATTAGCAGCAAAACTGTTTCTTTTTATTCCGTTTGATCACTAGCACCACCGAAGACATTTGTTCACATTAAATTAACAAAATTAATAATTAAGAATTAGTCATAACTATATTAATATTAATATATTCACTACAGCATGATAGCCAAGAGAAATATCTATGCAAGAAGAAAGGTCAGGAAGGGAACAGTAAAGTGGTCACACCTCCCCGGGTGTGCTTGTAAGTTCATTAATATACAAAAAGTGTGAAGGATTTAGGTTGTGCCAAGTGCTGCAAAGCACTAGAAGTATGCTCTTTTTCATGGAGAAACAAAATCATGGCAAAACAATCAGAAAGAGCAAATTAATAACCACTTATTTTATATAATTGAGTATATCCATTCCGTCTCGGGCCAGGCACTATGCTAGAAAATGGAGCTCTGCTTATTAAATAAGATTCTGTTCCTGACCCTGGGGGACTCAGGTCAGCCAGGGAAATGAGTGTGGCAATAACCACCCATAAGTTAACATATTCTAGCTAAAAATAACCACAGCGCTCACTGAGTACCTAGCACTATGTCAAGTACTGTGCTAAGGGCCTTTACATGCATGTCTGTTTTAAAATCCTCATGATTATTATTTCCATTTTACATACAAGAAAACAAGTTTAAAGAAAATAACCTGTCCAAAGTCACACAGCAAGTAAGTGATGGAATCGGGACAGATTCTAGGCCTGACTCCAGACTCCAAGCTCCTATTAGAGTTTACTAAACCCTGGGGAGGGAAACAAGACAACATTCCTGTTGCTCTGAGACCCAGAGAGCCTCCAGCGAGCACACAGTATGTCAGCGAGTTTGAATGTGCTGAGTCTTCCATACAGAAAATGAAGAATGCTAAACAGGAAAAATGGCACAGGCAAAGGCAGAGTGCCCAGAACACATGTACTCGCACTATGGTCTGTTCAGCACAGAAGTTGCTAAGGGGGCAGAAAAGACAGGCAGAAATCAGGTTGTTAAAAATCATACATGGTAGGCACTCCAATTCAAAAACAAAAATGAGGGCCAACCATCGTGGCATGGGGGTAAAGCTACCACTTGTGACACTGGCATTCCATATGGGCTTCAGTTCAAGTGCCAGCTGCTCCATTTCCAATCCAGCTTTCTGCTAATGTGCCTGGGAAAGTAGCAGACGATGGTCCAAGTGCTTGGGCCCCTGTACCCACGTGAGAGACAGAAATGAAATTCCTGGCTCCTAGCTTCGGTCTAGCCCTGCCCTCGCTGTTGTGGCCATTTGGGGGTGAACCAGTGGATGGAAGATCTCTCTGTCTCTCCCTCTCTCTCTGTAAATCTGACTTTCAAGTAAATAAGTCCTTAAAAACGTTAAAAACAAAAATAATCTATTATACGTCAGGCACTGAGGTATAATAGGAAACAAGCCTTATTTGCCTTCAGTTGACTTACTACATCTAGTGCGGAGATACAGATAATTAAGCAGGCAGTTACAACATTATGCTACCAGAGGGCAAAGTAAAGATTTGGCTTTTGAGTTCCTGGCTTCAGATCGGCCCACCCCTGGCTGTTGTGGCCATCTGTGGAGTGAACCAGCAAATTGAAGACCTCTCTCTCTCTGACTTTCAAACAAATAAATAAATCTTAAAAAAAAAAAAAAAAGATTGGCTTTTATTTTTCCTACAGGTACACAAAGAAAGGATACTTAATACAATCTGGGGGGAATTTAAAATATGAGAATGGAAGACAGGAATATATGAAAGAATTAAGTTTATGCCTATAAAATACAAGAAATAAATAATTTTAACTTACGAGAAGCAGGATAAGACTTATACAGAAATATGGCAGTAAACAAGAAATACTAAAAGACTAAAAGCATTAAAAATGGTTATCTCTGAGAAACAATTAAGGAATGAGTAGGGTAAGGCAGGTGATATTTTTTCATGTTACAAAGTCTTCAGTGTTGATTCACTTTATACATTTTGTGCATTATTTAATAAAAATTATAAAAATAAATCAACAAAGGGATAAAAGCTACTGTAAATGATTCTGGTAGTCATTCAGGGTTAATAATCCATATCATAAAAGACAGTCTATGGGGCCAGCACTGCAGCGCAGAGGGGTTATGCTCACACCTACAATGCTGGCACTCCATGAGTGCAGGTTTGAGTCCTGGCTGTACGACTTCTGACCCAGCTTCCTGCTAGTGTGCCTGGGAAAACAAAGGAAGATGGCCTTAGTGCTTGGGCCCCTGACACACACATGGGAGATCCAGATGGAGTTCTAGTTCTTGGCCTGTAGACATTGGGGAGCAAATCAGCAGATGGAAATCTATCTCCCTCTCTCTGTAATTCTGCCTTTCCAATAGATATCTTTTTTTTTTTTTTAAGATTTTATTTATTTATTTGAGAGAGAGAGAGATTTAGAGACAGTGAGAGGGAGAGACAGAGAGAAAGATCTTTCATCCACTGGTTCACTCCCCAAATGGCAGCATCAGCCAGAGCTGAGCTGATCCGAAGCCAGGAGCCAGGAGCTTCCTCCTGGTCTCCCACGTAGGTGCAAGGATCCAAGTGTCTGGGCCATCCTCCACTGTTTTCCCAGGCCACAGCAGAGAGCTGGACTGGAAGAAGAGCAACCAGGACTAGAGCCGGCGCCACAGGCAGAGGATTAACCTACTGCGCCATAGTGCCAGCCCCTCAAATAAACATATCTTAAAAAATAAAAATTAAATTAAATTAAAAAAAGACTCGTGCTATTTCTTAAAGGAATTCAATTATAACATTTAAAACAGATCTTGGCTCCAGTTAGAGCATTTTATTGAGTGTACACAGGAATTTTTATAACTATTGTTGTTCAAGTTTGCCTGGGGATACTTTTCTTTTAGATCCTAGTGTGAGAGTAGCCAGGAACCCCCAAACATGGAAGGCACACTTTTGCTCTCAATTTTTCATTAGCTGTGTCTTCATAAGCCATCTACTTAAATTCAATATGGAGTAAAAAAATATTTCTCCAAATAGAAATTAGGCAGAATTTTATTTTCCCTCTCCATTCAATGCTTCCCTATCATAATATAACTTGAAAAATCTAGCTGTTCATGAAAAGTTTAATGTTATTCCATCTAAAATGCAATATATAATATACACTAATAAAAAACATAAAAAGCTAATCTACTCTTTTTTTAAAAAAAATTTTTTTTTGGACAGGCAGAGTGGACAGTGTGAGAGAGACAGAGAGAAAGGTCTTTCTTCTCCGTTGGTTCACCCCACAACGGCTGCTGCGGCTGGCGCACCGCGCTAATCCGAAGCCAGAAGCCAGGTGCTTCTCCTGGTCTCCCATGTGGGCGCAGGGCCCAAGGACTTGGGCCATCCTCCACTGCACTTCCAGGCCACAGCAGAGAGCTGGACTGGAAGAGGGGCAACCGGGACAGAATCCAGTGCCCCGACCAGGACTAGAACCCGGGGTGCCGGCGCCACAGGCAGAGGATTAGCCTAGTCGCCGGCCAAAGCTAATCTACTCTTAAAATCAAATTTTGGGGCCAGTGCTAGCAGGTAAAACTGCCGCCTGCAGTGCCGGCATCCCATGTGGGCGCCGGTTCGAGTCTCAGCTCCTCCATTTCTGATCTAGCTCTCTGCTATGGCCTGGGAAAACAGTAGAAGATGGCCCAAGTCCTTGGGCCCCTGCACCCATGTGGGAGACCCGGAAGAAGATCCTGGTTCCTGGCTTCGGATTGGCACAGCTCTGGCCATTGTGGCCAGTTGGGGAGTGAAACAGTGGGTGTAAGACCTCTCTCTCTCTCTGCCTCTCCTCTCTCTGTGTAACTCTGACTTTCAAGTAAATAAATAAATCTAAAAAAAAAAAAAAAAAAAAATCAACTTTTCAGAGAGAAAGCTAATCATATTTGTAAAGTATATATGCACAACACAAAGCAAACACAAATGAATAGAAGAAATAGTATTAATGTACTAAGAAGATATCATGTGACAGAAGAAATTGCTACTTAAATAAAACAGAAAATCAGTAATTAGTTGAAAAGAGCAACAGGGGGGCCTCTATACATTGCTAGGATAGGATAAGAAAAATATTAACAGTTCAAAAATTGTTTTTGATGAGCTTTAAAAAGTGTTTTACTTTGGGCTGGTGCTGTGGCATAGAAAGTCAAGCCTCTACCTGCAGGGCCAGTATCCCATATGGTTGCTGGTTTTAAGTCCCAGCTGCCTCACTTCCAATCCAGCTCCAGGCTAATGAGCCCAGGAAAGCAGTAGAAGATAGCCCAAGCCCTTGGGCCCCTGCACCTACAAGAGAGACCTGGAAGAAGCTCCAGGCTACTGGCTTTGGCTTGGGCCAGCCCCTGCAGTTGCGGCTATCTGGGGAGAGAACCAGCAGATGGAAGATCTCTGTTTTCTCTTTCTCTCTCCTTCTCTCCATATACCTGTGCCTTCCAAATAAATAAATAAATCTTTTTTAAAAAAGACTGGCATTGTGAGCAGCAGGATAAGCCATCACCTGCAACACCAGCATCATGTAGGAGCGCTGGTTTGTATCCTAGCTGCTCCATTTCCAATTCAGCTTCCTGTTAACGTGCCTGGAAAGCAGTGGAAGATGGCCCAAGTGTTAGGGCTACTGCCATTCATATGGGGAGACCAGGATAGAATTCCAGACTCCTGGGATAGCCCTGGCCCAGCTCTGGCTGTTGTGATCATCTGGGGAATAAACCAGTAGATGTATGATTGATCTCTCTCTCCCTTCTCTTTTCTCTCCCTGTAACTCTGCCTTTCAAATAAATAAGTACATCTTTTAAAAAATGTTTTACTTATTTATTTTCATATATTTGAAAGGTAAGGCAACAGATGAACAGACAGATAGGTAGGTCAAGGCCAGAAGCCTGGCACTCAATCTGGATCCCCACCTGAGTGGCAGGGGCCCAAGCACTGGAGCCTCACCTGCTGCGAAGCTAGATCACAAGCAGAGCAGCCAGGACTCAAACCAACACTCTGAGATTGTACGCAGGCATTCCAGGTAGTGGGTTAACCCACTGCCCCACAAAGCACACTAGACATATTTAGGCCTTGTAATAATTTTATAATTCCCATTCTGTGACATGGGAATTTCTGAATTAGCCTCTATTATTAGCATCTTTACATAGAACTCTGGAACTTCTAGAATTTTATGCTACAAATACCATCCAGTCTAATACCCAATAGCATTACTCAATAGAGATGGCTATATTGGTACAGAGTAGTATTAATGAGCATGGTTTTCCAAAGAAATTCAATGATAATTAAAATTTAAACTTAGAACACAACCATGAGATACTAAAAATGAGGGAATACATTACTGTATAAAGTTTTCAAAAGAAAATCAGCTTATTTTCATGACTAGAAAGATTTATATTCATATATTCCCTTTTGGCTTGACATCTCAACTATGAAAAACATTCCTTTCATTTAAGATTAATTATGCTGTACTATCTTAGCCAGAGATGTTCCTACTTGAATGTGTGCGTTAAATTAGTTTAATGTAGGCCGGCATTGTGGCGCAGCAAATAAAGCCACCTCTTGTGACACCAGCTGGTTCAAGTCCAGGCTGCTCTGCTTCCAATCCAGCTTCCTGTTGGATGCACTCTGGGAAGGAGGCAGATGGTGGCCAAAGTATTTAGGCCCCTGCCATCCATGTGGGATACATGAATGGTGTTCCTGGTTCCTGACTTCAGCCTGGCGCAGTCCTATCTCTTGTGCCATTTGGGGAGCAAACTAGCAGACGGAAGATCTCCGTCTCTCCCTCTGCTTCCATTGCTCTGCCTTTCAAATAAATAAATAAATAAGCTTTTTTTTTTTTAAGAGTTGGCTTCTTGGCTTCAAAGACTTCAAAGGGGGCACTTTAAAAAGTTCATAGACTGGGGGGCACTAAGCACAGCAGTTAAGACTCTACTTGGGGGGCTGGCACTGTGACAAAGCGGGCTAAAGCCTCGGCCTGCAGTGTTGGCATCCCATATGGACACCAGTTCGAGTCCCGGCTGCTCTACTTCCAATCCAGCTCCCTGTTAATGTGCCTGTGAAGGCAGCAAAGGATGGCTCAAGTCCTTGGGCTGCTGCAGCCACATGGGAGACCTGGAAGAAGCTCTTAGCTCCTGGCTTCAGATCATCTCAGCTCCAGCCATTGTGGCCACTGGGGAATGAATCAATGGATGGAAGACCTCTGTCTGTAACTCTTTCAAATAAATAAAAATAGTCTTTTTTTTTTTTTAAAAAGAGATTCTACGTGGGATGCCCACATCCCATACTGGAGTGCCTGGTTCATACTCTGGCTCCACTTCCCATCCAGCTTCCTTTTAATATGCACCCTGAGGGGCAGCAGATGATGGCTCACCTACTTGGGTCCCTGCCATCCACATAGGAGACCCAGTTCTGAGTGCTGGATTCCTGGCTTTTGCTTAGCACAGCCCTGGCTGTTGCATGCTATTTGGGAATAAACCAGTGCATGGAAGAGATTCTCTCTTTCTGCTTTTCAAATAAAATAAAAATAAATATTTTTTTAATTCATGGAAAAATGGAATTAAAACATAGTACGCATTTTCTATGAACTTCTTAAAGATCCCTTGTATAATTTAAAAACACTGCTAATGACTTAATATCATTTAATTAAAATACAAAGTTAGCTAAACAAAAATAACAAGGTTGATTGTGATAAGTGTACATATATTTCAGAATGAACAATCTGCTAATTATTCTTAAGTCTGGCATCTGACTTATTGTTTCTATTAAAGTGTACAGAACAAAGATTTAGTTCATTATTTTCCTTGTCAGGGAAATAAAAACAAGTAGAAGAGCAAACTTTATTCTTTCTCATGTTACCTTGTATGAAAATAACTGCTGTCTCATATCCTATACCTAACAGTGGTTCTCAAGGTCCAAACAGTGTTGAGGTCCCAAGAACTTTTCTGGAGCACTCTAAGGTCAAAAACATTTCCAAACTAACACTAAGCTGTTAACTGCCCTTCCTCTGCTGACATTTCCTCACGTGGCATAAAAGTTATGGTAGATAAAACTGCTGGCACCAAACCGGACTAACTGTCATTGGTCCCTTTACTGCTACAAAATCAACAGTTAAAAAAAAAAAGCCAGTATCATTTTAAAATATCCATCTTGAAGTAGTGAAATGTATCAATTTTATTAAAACTCAACTCTTGAGTAACTTGTAAAAATGCAGGACAAAATGGGAAGTATGCATAAAGCGCCTTCTGCATCATACTGAAGTATGTCGTCACATAAAATGCTTTTTTTGTTTGTTTTTACCAGAATACTATTACAAAGATCTATGTAAGTCCATGAACCAATGTTTCCCAAAATTTCAATTTATGATGTTATAGAACCATGCCTAGTATATCTGATGCAAAGTATTCCAAATATAGTTGCCATTGTCATCATGTTACTGTTCTGAAACCACCTTACTTTTAGTTCCTTCTCAAGTCTGTCCACTTCAGCTCCTAAGGTGTCAATAATGTTCTCTCCATGTTTAAGCATAAAGGTCTCTAGTTCTTCTGGAGTTTTCACTTCTTGAATTTCCTATATAGAAAAGAAAAGGAGAAAACAAACTTAATTTTTTTTCACAGAAAACATTTCTTAAAATTATTTTTGTAAAGATTTACTTATGTAATTATTTATATATTTAATTTCTTTGAAGGGCAGAGTAACAGAGAGACAAAGAGAAAAAAAGATCTTCCATCTACTGAATGGTTCATTCCCCATTATACAAGACCTAGGGTTGGGCCAAGCCAAAGCCAGCAGTCAGGAATTCCATCCTGATCTCTCACTTGGGTGGCAGAGGCCCAAGTACTTGGACTATCATCTACTGCTTTCCCAAGGTCATTGGCAGGAAGCTGGATTGGAAGCAGAGCAGTTGGAACAAACTAGAAAAATATCTCCCTCTCCTTCTCTTTCTCTATTACTCTGCCTTTCAAATAAATCTTTTTTTAAAAAGTATACAATATGATACTATGTACACAAATTTTTCAAAGATTTATTTATTCATTTATTTATTTGAAAGATAGAATGACAGAGAAGGGAGAAACAGAGACATCTTCCATCCACTGGTTTATACCCTAAATACCTACAACAATGCTTCAGCCCTGTCAGGATTGCATGAAATTTCAGCATACTGCTCAGAACAGCAATTTAAACTTATGAATCATTTATTTCTGAAATTTTCCATTTAGTATTTTCAGACCACAGCTGACTGTGAGGAACTGTAACCTTAGATTGTGAAACTGTGGGTGGAAGGTGAATCCCAATTGTATTCTTAATGGAAAAGTATAGATGCTGGAGTCAGAGATCTCTAACTTTGTACCTGACTCCATGTATCTGGCCCTGCAACTTGAGACAGGTTTTTCTATGTCACCTTGTCTCTCTGTGTCTCAATTGCGACATGTTAAAATGAAAATGTTATTTCTTTACTTCATGGAATTACACAAAAATTAGATGAAACAGATAAAGAACCTGGCACATAACAAGCATAAACAATTCGATAATAAGTTTGCCTTCTGCTGTTTCCTCCAACCCACTCTCAAATTTTAGGACCTACAAAGTTAAGAGGAAGTTACTTTAAGACCTGTAAAAGAAAAACTTTTATTTATTGAAAAAGTAATTTTCTAATCCTTGGCTATAGAATAAAATGTAAATACATAAACTCACTTGTAGCATTTGGTCAAAATCTTGTTTTTCCAAATATGATCTTGTAACAACTCGTCCATCAAAATCCACTTCTGCCTTAAATCTAACTTTACCCAATCCAAGATCTGTGGCTTTAACGTCATGAATTGCCCTGCAGCCAAAAATAATGCACACAAAGTCATGTACACACAGACACTTTGATGCAGTTCCCCTCTCCCACTAGTGATGAAGATGGACCACCACTGCTTCACAGTGTGCACCCTCAAGTGCCATTTATCGTTTCCCAAGGCTCATCCAACAGTTAGCAGTTTTTTACCTAATGGTACACAAACATGCAAACTTGGTAAATATTGTTTTATGGTGATTTCACACATGTGAATTATAAACCTGTATATTATTGTTTTATGGTGATTTTACATATGTGAATTATAAACCTGTATATTAAAAAATCCTTAATTGGGGGCCGGCGCTGTGGCGCAGTGGGTTAAAGCCCTGGCCTGAAGCGCCGGCATCCCATATGGGCGCTGGTTCTGGTCCCGGCTACTCCACTTCTGATCCAGCTCTCTGCTGTGGCCTGGGATAGAAGCAGAAGATGGCCCAAGCCCTTGGGCCCCTGCACCCACATGGGAGACCTGAAAGAAGCTCCTGGCTCCTGGCTTTGGATAGGTGCAGCTCTAGCCATTGAGGCCATCTGGAGAGTGAACCAGTGGATAGAAGACCTCTCTCTCTGCCTCTACCTCTCTCTGTAACTCTTTCACATAAATAAAATAAATCTTAAAAAAAAAAAAAATCCGTAACTGTAAACTGATTTTCTAAAATGTTATGTTATCACATAAATTTTCCCCATATCCATTTACCAATTTCCTAAATATCACTTATAAAAAAAAATCTTTCATTATAATAATGCCTTAGATTATGTGAGTCGCTTTTATATTTACTAGTTTCTTTAAAAGTATTCATACAACTCTGTGAAGTACTCTATTAGAATGAGGTAGTAATAACTACCACTTGAGCATTAGGTCAGGAATGATGAACTAACACATCTAGAAGGCAGGCATTTAATGAACAACTTCAACAAAGTAGATAGGGTGATATCTTCAGATTATCCACGGTTCCAGAAGGACATCAGTGATTTGCTCAGGCCCAGCCAACACTCAGGAGAGCAGGTGCCTTTCTACTACACTGCTTCGCCTCCTAAAGGAAAGCAGATGCTTGGGTAAAACTGCTTTTCATCCTTCCTGTCCCAGCCCCCAACAACCAAAATTCCCTAAGGAACTGTTGAGAACTCTCCCTTTTCAATGGTGACATTATCTTGTCTTTAAAGGAGGATACATAAGAAATTAAGAAAATACTCTGAATCTTGAAGAAAGTAGAGAACCGTGGGGGAAAGAATGAGACTCCAAGTATATTTTTTTAAGACTTATTATTTGAAAGGCAGAGTTCCAGAGAGAGAGAGAGAGACAGAGACAGAGACAGAGAGAGAGTTCTTCCATCCACTGGTTTGCTCCCCATATGGCCACAATGGCCGAGGCTGGGTCAGGAGGAAGCCAGGAATCAGGAGTTCCTTCCAGATCTCCCAAATGGGAACCCAAGCACTTGGGCCATTTTTTGCTGCTTTCTAGGGGAGCTGGATCAGAAGTGGAGCAGCCACTTTGCCTGTCATAAGCAGCTGCTTAATCCTCCATGCCACAACGCCAGCTCTCAAGTATTCTTTTTTTTTTTTTTTTGACAGGCACAGTGGATGGTGAGAGAGAGAGAGAGAGAGAGAGAGAGAGAGAAAGGTCTTCCTTTTTGCCGTTGGTTCACCCTCCAATGGCCGCTGCGGCCGGCGCACCGCACTGATCTGAAGCCAGGAGCCAGGTGCTTCTCCTGGTCTCCCATGGGGTGCAGGGCCCAAGCACTTGGGCCATCCTCCACTGCACTCCCGGGCCACAGCAGAGAGCTGGCCTGGAAGAGGAGCGACCGGGACAGAACTGGTGCCCCAACCGAGACTAGAACCTGCAGTGCCGGCGCTGCAGGCGGAGGATTAGCCTAGTGAGCCCCAGCGCTTTGTTATAGCAAAAGGAAATAAACTAAAACAAACACCTGTTAAAGTCTGGAAAAGGCCGGTTCCGTGCCTCAACAGGCTAATCCTCCGCCTTGCGGCGCCGGCACACTGGGTTCTAGTCCCGGTGGGGGTGCCAGATTCTGCCCCGGTTGCTCCTCTTCCAGGCCAGCTCTCTGCTATGGCCCAGGAGTGCAGTGGAGGATGGCCCAAGTGCTTGGGCCCTGCACCCCATGGGAGACCAGGAGAAGCACCTGGCTTCTGCCTTCGGATCAGCGCAGTGCACCGCGGCAGCCATTGGAGAGTGAACCAACAGCAAAGGAAGACCTTTCTCTCTGTCTCTCTCTCTCTCTCACTGTCCATTCTACCTGTCCAAATAAATAAATAAAGATTTAAAAAAAAAAAAGTCTGGAAAATACATATGAGTAGGTAACTACCAGAAAATGAGGAATCTAA
The DNA here is from genome assembly GCF_033115175.1 of Lepus europaeus. Lineage (NCBI taxonomy): Eukaryota > Metazoa > Chordata > Mammalia > Lagomorpha > Leporidae > Lepus > Lepus europaeus. Next base: position 56,443,531 of record NC_084842.1, read on the forward strand.
AGGTTTGTTCTTCCATGTCATTATGAAACCACACTGCTACTCAATTATACTGGAAAGCTCTATCAGAACTCTATAGTTCTTCTGCCGACTTCTTCCTAAGTCTTCAATTTTTCAGCCATACACAATTTAAAACAAAAAATTATAAGGAAAAAATTTTTAAATAAGCTGAAATGGTCAATTTTCAAAAGAAGTATAATTTAATTTGATAATCATTCTTCGCAAATAAAAATCTTGTAAAATTCAATGCACTTGAAATTGCAATACAAATATAAGGAAAATACAAGCATAGGGGTTCCACATGAAGGAGTTAACTGATTTGCAAACTTCTAAAGGCTAGGAATCCAAAACTTTTTCTGAAAGCATTTACAAACCAAGCATTTCTGTTTTTTAATATGTTTTTGTAAGCCTTAAAAGCATCACTGAAATAAGGCTGACCTTACTGAAGGGTCGTTCTCCAGGAGTTCAGTAAGCCGCTGTACTTGTTCCGGCTGGATGGATCGCCCCAAGAGGGCTTCTGTGTTAGTGTAGATGAGGAATGCTGAGACCACACCTAATAAGGTGCCCACACCCAGAGAGCCTAGGCTGTCATAGAGTGGATTGCCTGAATAAAGCACATTAAACATTAAATTAACAGTCTATTCGTTTAATGCGATTTTGAGAACAATGAATTACAGCAAGTAAATAAAGGAACTTAAAATCCTTCCTAATTCCTTTAGTTACCTCTTTTAGCTTTACCATACTAAAAAAGGGGGATGCTACTACCACTATTTCATAATACACAGGAAAATTATATGACTTAGTTCCCTAAGACTTTGTTTCTTGCAACTGGTCATTACATGGGTGATGATTCAGAGCTTTTGAAAATAAGAGACATCATGTACATATTAATAATATAGAGTCCATTTCTTATAGACATATTAGTACTTTTCTTACCCCAGACTGACAAAATAATTGCAAAATAAAACGCTTAAAGAAATAAACAATTTTTGTCTTATTCTTACTAAAATTCTGCAAGAGAATTAAGCCCTACAGAAAATGATATCAGTGATTTGTTTCTCATTCAACTAAGAATGACATGTAGCTAGTACCATCCTCGAGACAAAGGACAGGAGCTAATTCACTGCAGGCTATGGGTGCCTTAAGGAGGTTCTCAAAGTGGTTCAGCACCAGCATCACTGGAGAACTTAGTAGAATTCAAATTATCAGGACTCATCCTGGACCTTCTGAATTCTAGAGATGGGGCTCAGCGTTCTGCATTTCCCCAAGCCCTGTAAGTGATCCTTCTAACATCCGCCTTAGGTTGTTAGGGCTTAATTCTCTCCCAGAACCAATGAAAAAGGCTGATTTATTATCTATGAATACATATGCAATATTTATAAAAACATTATTACATTATTATTATGAACATTAATAATGAATTTTACAAATATGCCTTTTTATTCCAAAGATGAAATGCCAAGATTATGCTTAGCTCTTTTAATAACTGACAAAACATAAATTTCACCAAAAATCTGAATTTATATGCTAGCTTTACTAATATTTAGTCAAAATGTAATACAAAAAAGTAAACTAACTTATCTATACTAATTGTTAAAAAATGACCCACTTGTAAAAGTACCATTGACTAGAAGGTCTGTAACCAGTTTAAAATCAAGTATTTAGGTAGTACAAACAAATCACCTGCAATTTAAGAAATATTTACCTGTTATAGAAGTAAGGCCCATGCAAGTGGCTGCTATTGTCACACCTAAGACCGCTGCAGTATCCTCCAATAATATAACATTTGTACTAGGATCACGACTTTCCATTACTTAATCATTAAGAGAGAGACAGAAAAGAAAATTTCTGAAATCTTAACTTGACATTTTAGTAAGTTTTCATTTAAAATCAACCTATAAATTAACAAAAACTGTATGAGAGACCATGATTTTTAAAATGCTGTTCAATATAAACATAACTTCTTGTCTTAAATGTCAGTAATATATAATACATAAAGTCAATTACTTTCTCAAGTTATATAAGCATTTATGAAATATGATAGTTCATTTAGGTCAAATTTAAAGTATCTATGTTCAAATTATACTACAGTTCTCTCTCATTTTTTTTTCATTTGAAAGGCAGAAAGACAAAGAGAACGCCTATCCACTTGTTCATTCCTGAAATGCCCACAATTGGAGAAATCCAGGAGCAAGGAACACAATCCTGTATCTCCCATATGGGTGACGAAGACCCAACTAGTTAAGCCATCACCTGCTGTTTCCCAGGAGGCAAATTAGCAGAAAGCTGGAACTGAGACTGAAGCCAAGACTCAAACCCAGGTACTCCAATCCGGGATGCGGGCATCTCAAGTGGTGTCCTAACTGCTACGCCAAACATGCACCCCTCTTTTTTTTTTTTTTTTGACAGGCAGAGTGGACAGTGAGAGAGAGAGACAGAGAGAAAGGTCTTCCTTTTTGCCGTTGGTTCACCCTCCAATGGCCGCCACGGCTGGCGCGCTGCGGCCGGAGCACCGCACTGATCCGATGCCAGGAGCCAGGTGCTTCTCCTGGTCTCCCATGGGGTGCAGGGCCCAAGTACTTGGGCCATCCTCCACTGCACTCCCTGGCCACAGCAGAGAGCTGGCCTGGAAGAGGGGCAACAGGGACAGAATCGGTGCCCTGACCAGGACTAGAACCCGCTGTGCCAGCGCCGCAAGGCGGAGGATTAGCCTGTTGAGCCGCGGCGCCGGCTGCACCCCTCTTTTTATTATGATTACCTATCTATTTGAGTGGCAGAGAGACAGAGAGAAACACAAAGGACAGTCTCCATCTACTGGCTCACTCTCTAAATTCCCACAATGGCTAGGAGCCAGGAGCTCAATCCAAGTATCCCATATGGGTGCCAAGAACCCAATTACCTATGCCAAAACTGCTGCCTCCTGGGATCTGCGTTAGCAGGAAACTGGAGACAGGAGCCTCCAGTTGTAACTGTGTGGTCATCTTAATCTGTGTCTTAACTGCTAAACTCAAAGCCCACCCCTACACTGCTCTGTATGAAAGACCTTATGTATACAATAAGTGCTACATAGGGAAGAGACAGGGATATATTTTATGCCCAACTATTAGGAACAAAGCAATAGTACTAGATAATTGTAAGCAAATAAAGGAGGTAAAATAAACATCTAGTTTCTAAAATACATACCATACTTGTAAAATGACATTCCTTTGGCCCGGGCACTTCTACGAAGTTCATTTACAGCAACAAGAAGTGTTGCTGAAAGAAAAACATTCATATCAGCAAGGAAGAAACTTCATGCCTCCACATTTTAAAGATGGCATCTCAAAAGATAAATAAATAAGCACAATACTTTAATGCCAAACTAAAAATAAGGAAAAGCTCTATACTAACTAGGTATTATCAAGGCCTCAATTAGTCATCATAATAAAATGAATCATCGTTCTAAACCATAATAAATATATTTACTATAGCAACAGCCTTAATTTATTAAGCAGCTACTATTTGACAGTACCACCCCAAGCACAAACATTTTTGATCCTTCCAAAATCCTGAGACAGGTGTTATTATGACTTTACACACTATCAAAGATGAAGGGCCCCATAAACATTTACAATTATGAATTGTCAATGAAAACACTGTTAAAAACAAGTGAAGGGGGGCCAGCGCTGTGGTGCAGCAGGTTAAAGCCCAAGCCTGCAGCACCAGGATCCCATATGGGCACCAGTTTGAGTCCCAGCTGCTTCACTTCTGATCCAGCTCTTTGCTAATGTGCCTGGGAAAGCAGCAGAGGATGGCCCAAGTGCTTGTGCCCGTACACCTACATGTGAGACCCGAAGGAAGCTCCTGGCTCCTGGGTTCAGATAGGCTCAACTCCAGCAATTGTGGCCATTTGGGGAGTGAACCAGCAGATGGAAGAACTCTTTCTCTTTCTGTCTCTACCTCTCTGTAACTCTTTCAAATAAATGATAATAAACATGAACTTTTTGAAGTACTTTTCTATTACTACAGCTGTATGTTTCAGAAACTGAGATATTTACATCACAGAGGCAGGCTTCTGGTTGACACTACTAAAACCTGATTTTACATAATGACAGGACTAAGAGTCAAAGGGATCACATAAACAAGACTAGTGTCTGCAAATACTAACTGATAGAATAAAAAAGGGAGAGAACGATCCAACATGGGAACCAGGATACACAGCAGACTCATAGAATGGCAGATGTCCTAAAGAGCACTCTGGCTTCAGAATCAGCCCTTAAGGCATTCAGATCTGGCTGAAGAGCCCATATTAGGCATGGAAAGCCAAGACACTCTGGCAAAAAAAAAAAAAAAAAAAAACCTAAATGAAAGATCTCTGCGAGTGAGATCCCAGTGGAAAGAACGGGCCATCAAAGAAGGAGGTACCTTTCTCTGAAGGGAGGAGAGAACTTCTACTTTGACTATGACCTTCTCTAAATAAGATCAGAGTCGGCGAACTCAAGAGGCTTCAATAGCCTTGGCAACTCATGACAAGAGCCTAGGGTGATTACTGACGCCATAAACAAGAGTGTCAATTTGTTAAATCAACAACGGGAGTCACTGTGTACTTACTCCTCATGTAGGATCTCTGTCCTTAATGTGTTGTTCAATGTGAATTAATGCTATAACTAGTACTCAAACAGTATTTCACACTTTGTGCTTCAGTGTGGGTGCAAACTGTTGAAATCTTTACTTAATATATGCTAAACTGATCTTCTGTATATAAAGAGAATTGAAAATGAATCTTGATGTGAATGGAATGGGAGAGGGAATGGGAGAGGAGAGGGTTGCAGGTGGGAGGGAAGTTATGGGGGGAAAAAGCCATTATAATCCATAAGCTGTATTTTGGAAATTTATATTTATTAAATAAAAGTTTTAAAAAACCTGATTTTAAAAACTCAGTACAGTTATATTTTTATACTGTATTTCAAATGTTCTGAGATGATATGATTCGCAAGAACAAAAATTACTTTCCCTTGCCTCCATCCATTACAACAGACACAGTACTTACATAAAGGCTTTACTTCCTAAAAGTAGACAAAGCTTGGATTCCTATTTTCATAGTTTTCTTTAATCAACAGAACTTAGCAGACTGTAATAATGGACTTAAAAAATAAGGAGAAACTTACCTCCTTCAGATACCAATGATCCTGCTAAAATACAATATGCCTAGAAAATAAATATTAAAATGAAACATAAATTATTTAAGAATCACAGCTATTCATGAATAAGGTTTGTAATACCTAAAACACAAACATAAATTCCAATCCAAGCTAGATGATCAGGATCTTGATAGAACAATATGATATGAACATAACATTTGAAATCTAGGATGTGCATACCAAATGCAGTAAGATCCACAACCATACTGGAACTTCTGGATTTTGTTTGGATGCCCAGTACCAACCAATCTTGATTCAGAGAGAAAAGTAGTTATAAATAGTAACCAATATTTCCTTTTTGGTAGCACTACTTTCCTTGCTGTCTCAAGACTTAATTAAATAAAGATGGCGGGGCTGGCGCTGTGGCATAGTGGGTAAAGCCACCACCTGCAGTGCCAGCATCCCATTTGGGCACAGGTTTGAGACCTGGCTGCTCCACTTCCAATCCAGCTCTCTGCTCTGGACTGGGAAAGCAGTAGAAAATGGCCCAAGTGCTTGGGCCCTTGTATCCATGTGGGAGACCCAGAAGAGGCTCCTGGCTCCTGGCTTTGGATTGGCGCAGCACCACCATTGCGGCCAATTGGGGAGTGAACCAGCAGATGGAAGACCTCTCTCTCTCTCTCTCTCTCTCTCTGCCTCTCCTTCTCTCTCTGTGTAACTCTGACTTTCAAGTAAAATAAATAAATCTTTAAAAAAAGTAAAGATGGCAAAAGAAGTTTCAGTCTAAGACATACAGGTATCAACCTGGCAATACAAATTGTTCAAAAATTTTAGTGAAATTGAAGGAAATGAATCAGGGTGGAACAGCTGGGACATGAACTAGTGCTCCGATGGGACGCTGGTGTCGCATGCAGCAGCTATGCCATGACACCAGCCCCAGCCCCACACTTTTCTGAAGTAGAGATTTGAAAATTTGAAACCTAGTCCAACACTCTTATAATTCTGAAAAGGAAACTGATATCTTCCAAAGTTAAGCAATTTCCCTTAGCACACAGGAATGACAGCAGAGTAAGAATCAAACTGCAGTCTCTCCAGTTCAATTCCAGACTCTTTTTACTCAAAACAAAGCATAATTAACATAGTAGGTAAACTTCCCAGTAACTCTTTTTTTAATCCTTCCATCTCCTTCTCAAAAGGATTTAAGACACATTTATCATTCAATGAAAGAAAACAGCAGGTGTCAACCAAGGATTCAAAAATAATTAATAAACATAAACTGGCTTATGGTGTACTGAATCTATTATTCAATTAGCAAAGGGCCATGGTCTTACAAAACCCCACTGAGTTACTAAAAGACACAAGACTTTCTAGAGTTTTAAAACTTACACACAACTGAAAATTCTCTACTTCAGAGAATGTTCTGCCCCTGTAAAACAATGTTATACAAATTAGATGAAGGGCTGGAGTTACGGTGCAGCAGGTTAAGCATCCTGCATCAGATGCCAGTTTGAGTAGTAGCTGTTTCAATTCTGATCCAGCTCCCTGCTTCTGTGCCTAAGAAAGCAGCAGAAGACAGCCCAAGTGCTTTTGGCTCCTGCCACCAGTGTGGGAGACCCAGAGCAAGTTCCAGGCTCCCGGCCTCAGCCTGGCTTAGCCCCGGGAGGGAGGGAAGGAAGGGAAGGAAGGGAAGGAAGGGAAGGAAGGGAAGGAAGGGAAGGAAGGGAAGGATGGAAAGAAGGAAGGAAGGAAGGAAGGAAGGAGCAAGCAAACCTTGAAAAAACATATAAATGCTAGGACAATAAGGTATCTAGAAAGTGGCTAAACCTTCCTGGAAGCAAGAAAATATATTTGGCCATTTTAATTTCATGAAATGTATTACAGTAAGAAACTAGTCAATAAAATTGTAGGAAACTAGTCAATAACAAATGTAAATGAGTCTAGTTTAATGCCTTTGTTATTCATACATTTATATGATCTAATAGGATATTAAAATGAGATCGATTCTGTCTTGTTCTGGCTTCAACCCAAAATATAGAACAAAATAGGTTATAAGTATCCCCATAGTCCAAAATAAGGTGGTATACCATTATTAGGCCTTGCACAGAACACACCAGCCTGGGACCTCTACCCTCTAGACCACATCCTAACTCCACATCTACTGAACCACATAGGAAAAGCTGAAGCTAAGGAGGTCAGAAGTGAAGACTTCAGTGGTGAAAGCTATCGAGCAGCTGAGACTGCTCAGAGGGTTTGATGTGTGTCCCCTGCAGTCTGGAAATCACAGAAAACTGTGTCTGATGCACACATGAATAACAAATCTCCAGACAAGTCTGGTATTAGCTGTGTCAGCAGGCTACAAGACTGTGTTTGGGAGAAACATGTACTCTCACAGAAAATATGTTAGAGATGTCTGTTTTAACATAGAGGCCCTGACATGGAATCTGGAGCACAAGTCTTTTGCAAGAGATCAACTGCACAAAAGGTATTCTTGCCAAATTTAAGGCAATGTCAGCAGTGTCTGGAACAACACCATGAGTTGCAGAAGCTGGCAGGGGTGCTCTGTAACCAATTTGTGCTTGTCAAGGGAGCCAAACTCAGAGCAACCAGGGAAGTTAATCTCCAACAAGAAAAAGACAGCCTGGGGCCGGTACCGTGGTGCACTAGGTTATCTTCCGCCTGCGGTGCCGGCATCCCATATGGGCACCGGTTCTAGTCCCGGTTGCTCCTCTTCCAGTCTAGCTTTCTGCCGTGGCCCAGGAGGGCAGTGGAGGATGGGCCAAGTGCTTGGGCCTCTGCTTGCATGGGAGACCAGGAGGAGGCACCTGGCTCCTGGCTTCAGATCAGCGCAGCTCCGGCTGTTGCAGCCATTTGGGGAGTGAACCAATGGAAGGAAGACCTCTCTCTCTTTCTCTCACTGTCTGTAACTCTACCTGTCAAATAAATAAATAAAATCTTTACAAAAAGAAAAAAAAAGAAAAAGCCTAAAACAAAGGCCAGAGGAATCATGCAAAACGGCATCACTGTCAGTAAAGTTGTATCTCTTGTTTCCTGCCCCAACCTTGGACACTGCCTAGGAAGTAAAAGGGTAGAAGCCCCAGGTTGGGCAATACAGAGGGTAACAATCCTCTCATTCCTACCTGAAGGTTCTCACTTACTATTATCACACAAGACGGGATATTTTAATTACAGATACAAGATGATTCTTGTAAGAAAAAGTGAACAGAGGCATGTTCTTCACTAATGACTGGGAGAAATCAATGGAACTGCCCAAGATCTTAATCAATGAGATGAGGCTTAATAATTGTACCTACAGAAATCCTCTTGGTAAACAGCCCTGAGTCATATGGATTTAGGTCCCATCCAATCACGTTTTTTTAAAACATATTTATTTATCTTGAAAGGCAGAGTTACAGAGAGGAAGAGAGAGAGAGAGAGAGAGAGAGAGAGAGAGAGAGAGGTCTTCCATCTGCTGGTTCACTCCTCTGGCTGCAATGGCCAGAGATGTGCCAATCTAAAGCCAAGATCCTGGAGCTTCTTCCAGGTCTCCCACGTGAGTACAAGGGCCCAAGCACTTGGGCCATCTTCTACTGCTTTCCCAGGCCATAGCAGAGAGCTGGATAGGAAGTGGAACAGCCCGGACTTGAACTGGCGTCCATATGGGATGCTGGCACTGCAGGCGACAGCTTTACCCACTATGCCACAGTGCTAGCCCCTCCAATCAGGTTTCAAAAAACACAACTACAGGTACACAACCCTGTATCAGTCAAAAAGGTATATGTTATTCTTGTTCTTTAACACCAACATGACCAAGGTATTCTGCTATACTCAATTACTATGTCACATTACTTCAAAACAGCAAATAAAAAGAAAGGATTACCCATAAAAGAGATTCTATTGGTTGAGGATGAAGCAATCCCATGACTCCATGGTACCAAGATAATCCTGCTCCCATCATGAAAATACCAACACCACTAATCAGTGAAGAAATGTAGCGCATATTGGAAAATCCATACCTGAAAAAGAAAAAAAATACTTTGCAAAAATACAAATGGTTTCCTTTCAAAATATATAAATAGGTCCATGAAAAACAAAAATTCTAAAGATTATCAAGATGTTATAGGCTTATATATTTAAGTAAAATATAAGTGCCCAACTCTAATCAGAAAAGCAACATATAAAGTGGGGAAAAAGTGACAAGATTTTCAAAAATATTTTTTTTTACATAAAATATTATTTAATTATTTTCTATTCCCCTTTCCTTATACTTATTTGTATTTAATAGAGTTATAGTATTATGTACTGCAGATGCAGTAAAATTATTCTCTTTTAAATGCATTCAGATTTTAATGAATAAAATAACATTTAAAATTGCCTTGTAATGAAACATCTAATTGAATATTTTGGTCTTTTGTGCAACCAGTCTATGATTTATATACCTATAATTTGATGCTGGATACTGAATGGCTTAGCACATATAATTTACTACTGAATCAGAATAATTTGACAAACAGCAACTGTCAAATATTACTATTACTACGTCTACCTTCAGTTTTCTGGGTGTCTTCATGGCTAGTTTTTGTTTTTTTTTTTTTAAAAGATTTAGTTATTTATTTTAAAGGCAGAGTTGCAGAGGCAGAAGCAGAGAGAGAAAGAGGTCTTCAATCTGCTGGCTCACTCCCCAAATGGTCACAATGGCCAAAGCTGGGCCAATCCGAAGCCAGGAGCCAGGAGCCAGAAGCTTCCTCCAGGTCTCCCACGTGGGTGCAGGGGCCCAAGGACTTGGGCCATCCTCCGCTGCTTTCCCAGGCCATAGCAGAGAGCTGATACAGAAGCAGAGCAATTGGGACTTGAACTGGTGCCCATACAGGATGCTGGCACTGCAGGCACTGGCTTTACCTGCTTCATCACAGCACTAATTTTTAAAATTTCAATTATTTTTCAAACATCTTTAGTCACTAGGTACATTATTTGGTATTACTATAAGTACCAATATAATTCTGAGTATTTAGCAAGTCCAAACATATGACATATTAAAGGAGAGAAAAAACTCACTCATTCATAAGATTATTTCCTGGGAAATTTATTCTAAACTCAAGCTGTATGGCATTGTTTTGGCAGATGCAAATTTAAATGACAATTCTTTTTTTTTTTTTTTTTTTTTTTTTTAACTTTTTGACAGGCAGAGTGGACAGTGAGAGAGAGAGACAGAGAGAAAGGTCTTCCTTTTGCCATTGGTTCACCCTCCAATGGCTGCCGTGGCTGGTGCGCTGCGGCCAGCGCACCGCGCTGTTCCGAAGGCAGGAGCCAGTTGCTTATCCTGGTCTCCCATGGGGTGCAGGACCCAAGCACTTGGGCCATCCTCCACTGCACTCCCTGGCCACAGCAGAGAGCTGGCCTGGAAGAGGGGCAACCGGGACAGAATCCACTGCCCTGACTGGGACTAGAACCTGGTGTGCCAGCGCCGCTAGGCAGAGGATTAGCCTGTTGAGCCATGGCACCGGCCTAAATGACAATTCTTAAAGCTGTTCTATAAATTATTTTTTGCAAAGATGTAATCTTACCATAGGGAATTCTCAGTTTACAGATGTGACAATTTCTCCCAGTTTTCTTAAGAAAAAATTACTTTCCTCTAAAGTTTCCCTCCAAAGTAGTATTGGATATGAATTTAACTTAAAGAAAATTAAGATCTAAATTAAATGGCATTAGTTTCATTTTAGGTGCCTTCAGATTTAAAAGCTGTTTTTGAAAATTTAAATTATGTAGATTTGCACTGTGCAATTCACTAACTCAGTAGCCACATGTGCAGTTTCAAATTTAGTTCATCAGTAGCACTGGCCACACTTCAAGCACTTAATAATGGCATTTAGTTAGTGACTACCACACAGGCCAGATGTAAAATATTTTCACCAGGAAGCAGACATTTAGCCTAATGGTTAAGATGCACACATCCTTCACTGGAGCCCCTACGTTTGATTCCCAGCTCCTGATACCAGCTTTCTGCCACTGTAGACCCTGGGAAGCCACAGTGATAGCTAAAGTAATTGAGTTCCTATCCTCCACATGGGAGACTTGGACTGCTTCAGCCCCAGCCTATCCTCAGTCATTGTGGCATTTAGGGAATAAAGAGGCAGACATGAAGGCTGCTTTTCTCTCTCTCTCTCTCTCTCTCTCTCTCTCGAATGAAGAGGCAGACATGAAGGCTGCTTCTCTCTCTCTCTCTCTCTGCTCTTGCACATGCTCCCTCTTTCTCTTCTCTCTTGCTCTCCTGCTCTATGTATCTCAAATAACTAAAAAACAATAAAGAAAAAAAATTTTTTGACAGGCAGAGTTAGACAGTGAGAGAGAGACAGAGAGAAAGGTCTTCCTTCCGTTGGTTCACCCCCACCCCCCAAATGGCTGCTATGGCTAGTGCGCTGCACCGATCCGAAGCCAGGAGCCAGGTGCTTCTCCTGATCTCCCATGTGGGTGCAGGAGCCCAAGCACTTGGACCATCCTCCACTGCCTTCCCGGGCCACAGCAGAGAGCTGGACTGGAAGAGGAGGAACCGGGACAGAACCGGTGCCCCAACTGGGACTAGAACCGGGAGTGCTGGTGCCACAGGTGGAGGATTAGCCTAGTGAGCCGTGGCGCCGGCCGAGAAAAATATGCCCATCATGGGAGAGGGAGCAGGAGATGGGAGGGAAGTTATGGCGGGGGGGGGGGGGGGGGGGGGAGGAAGCCATTGTAATCCATAAGCTGCACTTTGGAAGTTTATATTTATTAAATAAAAGTTAAAAAAAAAAAATGTCCAGGCCGGCGCCGCGGCTCAATAAGCTAATCCTCCACCTGCGGTGCCGGCACACTGGGTTCTAGTACCGGTCAGGGTGCCAGATTCTGTCCTGGTCGCTCCTCTTCCAGCCCAGCTCTCTGCTGTGGCCCGGGAAGGCAGTGGAGGGTGGCCCAGGTCCTTGGGCCCTGCACCCCATGGGAGACCAGGAGAAGTACCTGGCTCCTGCCTTCGGATTAGCACGGTGCACTGGCCACAGCGCACTCGCTGCGGCAGCCATTGGAGGGTGAACCAACGGCAAAGGAAGACCTTTCTCTCTGTCTCTCTCTTACTGTCCACTCTACCTGTAAAAAAATAAATAAATAAATAAATAAAAGATGTCCATCAGGACAGAAAATTCTACTGGGCAGCACTAAAGTAGATTACTGAAAATACCTTAAGAAGAAATCTTCAAAAATGAAATTTAAGAATTTTACTCTGCTTTCAAATCACTGGTATATAAAAGCAGTACAAGATGTCCCAAGTCCTTGGGCCCCTGCACCCACGTGGCAGACCTTGGAAGAAATTCCTGGCTCCTAGCTTCAGATTGGTGTAGCTCTGGCCTTTGTGGCCAACTGAGGAGTGAACCAGCAGATGGAAGACCTCTCTCTCTGTCTCTACCTCTCTCTATAATTCATATAAATAATAAAAGAAATCTTTAAAAAAAAAAAAAAGACTAGAGAACGAGCTGTGCTCTATACTAACTTACTGACAGTTACAGAGTATTCAGAGTATACCACTATTTATAAGAAAACAGTAGTACCTTGCGTTCAAGTAGAGAAAGGCATGTGTAAAGCTCAAGATAGACTTCTTTATAAAAAATAAAGGTGCATTTTTGCCTTAAGATTCATCAAATTTGGGACAGATGCTGTACCCACATCCCACAGAGTGCCGGTACAAGTCCCAACTGCTCTGTTTCTGATCCAGCTCCCTTCTAACATGCCTGGGAAGCAGCAGATAATACCTCAAGATCTTGAGTTCCTGCAACCCATGTAGGCAACCCAGATGGAGTTCCTGGCTCCCGCTTCAGCCAGGCTCAACCCTACCTGTTGTAGCCATTTGGGGAGAAAGCTAGCAGATGGATGATCACCCTCTCTCTCACTCTGTGCATGTGTATGTGTGTTTGTGTCACTCTGCTTTCAAATGAACAAATCTTTAAAAAAATTAAAGATTCATGAAATCTATTACTGAAGCCAGTTGAAAAAATGATGCCTGTGAAATTCAAATATTTTGGATGGTTTAGTAGATGCAACTGAAAAAAATATCAAATATTTGACATAAATTCTAAAAAATTCTAAAAATAATACTCATCTTAAAAATAAATAATTTTGAGGTAATACCAGAATACTATTTCTAAATCACAACAGTAAGATTAAAATAAGTGCATATTTAATAGACATTATCACTAAAACTTTAGATTGAGTAGCTATTGGTCTAAATCAGGAAATATATTTCCTTGTGCCAAAATAAAATAGAATTCAAAGGTCAAAATATGTGCTTTATTATTAATTACCAAAATTAGAGAAGACAAAGACTCCGTCCTATGTTACAAAGCATAAAAATAATTTAAATTCCTTTTCCAAATTATACCTTGAATTTGCTTTGACACATTTTAGATTCGACAGTGGAAGAAATGATCACATCTTTACCAAACTGCAAGCACAAAACTTGCAGGAAATTCTCAAAATACATTTGCTTTCATTTAAATGTCCAAAACAAACGAAAACAAAATAAAGGCAGTGTCCTTACGGGTGTGAAGGATCTGGTGTCTGTACTGACTTACTGATGCCCAATGCTAGTAAACCCTATGGAGAAGAAAAAAGGTAAACCATTAGCAAGGTGACGAGTACAACAGAGTAAAGACAACCTGAAAAGCACAAGCTGACAATGGGTAAAGACCCAGGAGGCATGTACAAAAAGTTCATGGAAAATGCTAATATTTAGAAACTGATGGCTTCAATAGTTTTTGAACTACAATAAACATTTTAATTCCATTTTCCATGTAGCATAACCTCACAAACCTGTCCAATGGCCCAGCTATTCTAATTTCTAATATTTACCTTAAAAAATGAAGATGAGGGGAGGGTTGCGGGTGGGAGGGAAGTTATGGGAGGGGGAAGCCATTGTAATCCATAAGCTGTACACTGGAAATTTATATTCATTAAATAAAAGTTTAAAAAAAAAAAAAAAAAGACCTCCCTGGCCCCCACAAAAAAAAAAAAGAAGATGAATCCAAAGGAGTTCAAACATCATTGTATATAAAGATCAAAAACATGAAAGTATTCTGAAAATACCTCATTGGGGAATCTCAAAAAAATGATAAACCATAATTTAGTTCTATAGCAGCTTAGAAAAATAGGGTTGGGATAGGGCTTTCTGCACTGATGTGGAAAACTTCTTAGACAAACCATGAAGTAGGAGGGGGAAGAAAAGCCAGTTAGGAACAGGATGTACAGTACAGAACAACAAAAGCACAGGACAAGGTGTACAAGAGCACCAATTTCACTATGTTTATGCCTCCGAGGAGAGAAGCAGAGTTGGAGTGGTCTTTACCTAATGTATGAGTTTACCAATGAAGATTTAGTCAGTGTCAACTTGAATGTATCCAGCCTGCTGTGATTCTCAGAATTACTGAGCTTACTGTTCCCTGGAAGTTCTTGGCTCCGGCTCATAACCACAGCCCATAAATCTGTAACTTAACATTCAACAAAGACTCAACTCGAGGAAATTCCTACCTAGACAGCCACAGTTTCTGTCTGTCATGCTTCTTCTTCTATAGATCTCTGCCTTGTAATATCTAGCCCGTTAAGACTTCCTGAACTCTGACTTGTCTTCTCAACTCAATCAGCTCCCACTCTGCTCCACAATCCAGAATGTGCTTCCAGAGCAGAAGCCAGTGGGATCAGAGTTCAAATAGTGTCTCCTATCTCTCAGTCCCCATAGTCTTATGCTGCCACTGTCTGATGTTAGAAAACTATTTTGAGGCCGGCGCTGTGGCGCACCAGGTTAACGCCCTGGCTTGAAGCGACAACATCCCATATCGCACTGGTTTAAGTCCCAGCTGTTCCTCTTTTGATCCAGCTCTCTGCTATGGTCTGGGAAAGCAGTGGAGGATGGCCCAAGTGCTTGGGCCCCTACACCTGCATGGGAGACCCGGAAGAAGCTCCTGGTTCCTGGCTGCTGGCTTCCGATCGGCGCAGCTCCGGCCATTGCAGCCATCTGGGGAGTGAATCAGCAGATGGAAGAACTCTCTCTCTGTCTCTACCTCTCTCTGTAACTCTTTCAAATAAAAAAAATAAATCTTTAAAAAAAGGAAAACTGGTCGGCGCCGCGGCTCACTAGGCTAATCCTCCGCCTTGCGGCGCCGGCACACCAGGTTCCAGTCCCGGTTGGGGCACCGATCCTGTCCCGGTTGCCCCTCTTCCAGGCTAGCTCTCTGCTGTGGCCAGGGAGTGCAGTGGAGGATGGCCCAAGTCCTTGGGCCCTGCACCCCATGGGAGACCAGAATAAGCACCTGGCTCCTGCCATCAGATCAGTGCAGTGCGCCGGACGCAGCGCGCTACCGCGGCGGCCATTGGAGGGTGAACCAACGGCAAAAAGGAAGACCTTTCTCTCTGTCTCTCTCTCTCTCTCACTATCCACTCTGCCTGTCAAAAATTAAAAAAAAAAAAAAAAAGGAAAACTATTGTTTCATATATTTTGTTTAGTTTTCCAGCAAAAGACTAAATTCAGTCCCTTTTATGCCATCATGGCTGAAAATAGAAGTTCTACACATAATATTCTGCAACTTGATTTTTGTACCTTATTTATCATGGTTATTATTCCACATCAGTTTAGTTATCCATCAAATTCATTTACATTCCTGAATAGTATTTCAAGGTACAGACCCTTAAAAATTATCTTCAGTGTTTTACATAACAGCTAATGTAGAAATTAATAGCTTTATATGTATCTCCTTGCCCATATGTCCAAATATTTCTGCATTTTCATTTTCCTATGTTCAGATAAGCTTTCAGGAAAACAAGCTTATGTGTTATATATCTCGCCCTAGCCCCTCTTCTCCCACCCCATATGACAACTGGTAAATTATTATATAGACAGTTGTTGCTAAGTTATTTAATATAAAAATTCAACTCAAGAGAAAGGTTGTTAGTACTAATGGCAAATATTTGTCTTCTTTCCTTACTTTTACAAAGGGTCTTAATCCATTTGCCAATGAGTTAAATAAGTTTCCAGATCTAATTTTTAGTTAATACTGTTCTTGTTCCTGATCATTTTAATGCTGTCTTAAATACCCTTATCTGTGTCTTTCACTATAAGTTCTTCTAAACCTGTTCCTACACAACAGGAGTATAAATAAGTAAACACTGAAAAAGTATTCTTTTTTTTTTTTTGGACAGGCAGAGTGGACAAGGAGAGAGAGAGACAGAGAGAAAGGTCTTCCTTTGCCGTTGGTTCACCCTCCAATGGCCGCAGCAGTTGGCGCGCTGTGGCTGGCGCACTGCGCTGATCCAATGGCAGGAGCCAGGTGCTTCTCCTGGTCTCCCATGGGGGTGCAGGGCCCAAGTACTTGGGCCATCCTCCACTGCACTCCCTGGCCACAGCAGAGAGCTGGCCTGGAAGACAGGCATCCGAGACAGGACCGGTGCCCCGACCAGGACTAGAACCTGGTGTGCCGGCGCCGCAAGGCGGAGGATTAGCCTAGTGAGCCGCGGCGCCGGCTTGAAAAAGTATTCCTTTAATACGCTACCTCTTCAAACTGGGAAATGATACCCAAGTACAAATTTGTATTGTCTTTTAAGAAGGCTTGGGTTTCTAGAATTCACAACTGGGGGCTAAGAGGATTTAAAAGGTATTTTAATTTTTTAAAAAATTTCAGTTCATTTTCAAATTCAAGGAAAGTAATTCAAACTACTAATCTAATATGGAAGTATTTTCATTAATCACATGGTTTTTTTTGACAGGCAGAGTGGACAGTGAGAGAGAGACAGAGAGAAAGGTCTTCCTTTTGCTGTTGGTTCACCCTCCAATGGCCGCCATGGCCGGTGCGCTGCGGCCGGCGCACCACACACTGATCCGAAGGCAGGAGGCAGGTGCTTCTCCTGGTCTCCCATGGGGTGCAGGGCCCAAGCACTTGGGCCATCCTCCACTGCACTCCCGGGCCACAGCAGAGAGCTGGCCTGGAAGAGGGGCAACCGGGGCAGAATCCGGCACCCCGACCGGGACTAGAACCCAGTGTGCCGGTGCCGCAGGCGGAGGATTAGCCTATTGAGCCGCAGTGCCAGCCTGTTCTTGTAATCTTTAAGAAGTTATATTAAAGACAAAATTTCTACTCAATTTAAAAATCTTGGGGCCGGCGGTGTGGCACAGCAGGCAAAGCCACTGTCTGCAGCGCTGGCATCCCATATGGGTACCAGTTCGAGCGCTGGCTACTCCCGATCCAGCTCCCTACTAATGCATCTGGGAAAACAGCAGAACATGGCCCAAGTTCTTGGGCTCCTGCACCCATGTGGGAGACACGGAAGAAGCTCCTGGCTCCTGGCTTCAGATAGGCCAGCTCTGGCAGTTGTGGCCATTTGGGGAGTGAACCAGCAAATGGAAGATCTCTCTCTCTCCCCTTCTTTTCCCACCCCCTCACCCCGTTACTCTGCCTTTCAAATAAACAAATAAATTTCCTATATAAAAATCTGTCCCAGAACACTTAGTGACTAATAAGCATATACTGGTTGGCGCTGCAGCTCACTTGGCTAATCCTCCGCCTGCGGCACTGGCACCCCGGGTTCTAGTCCTGGTTGGGGCATCAGATTCTGTCCTGGTTGCTCCTCTTCCAGTCCAGCTCTCTGCTATGGCCCAGAAAGGCAGTGGAGGATGGCCCCAGTGCTTGGGCCCTGCACCCACATAGGAGACCAGGAGGAAGCACCTGGCTCCTGGCTTCAGATCGGCGTGGCACCGGCTGCAGCACGACAGCCGCAGCGCGCCAGCTGTAGTGGCCATTTGGGGGAGTGAACCAACGGAAAGGAAGACCTTTCTCTCTGTCTCTCTCTCTCACTGTCTAACTCTGCCTGTCAAAAAGAAAAAGAAAAAAAGTAAGCATATACTGCCCATCCCATTGTAGGAAGTTCTAAAGACTAATATCCTGCTTTAAAATATCTGATCATACTTAAAAGTACTTTATCATTCAAAAGTAAAGTTCAATTCTCTTTGACAAGCTAACTACAAAATCATTGTTTTTAAACAGATCAACTTTTAGACTAAAGCCTAAGAGAAAATTGTTTTAAAATTATTTAACTCGGTGCTGTGTTGTAGTAGGTAAAGCTGCCGCCTGCAGTGCCAGCATCCCATATGGGCGCCAGTTTGAGTCCCAGCTGCTCCACTTCCAATCCAGCTCTCTGCTATGGCCTGGGAAAGCAGCTGAAGATGGTCCAAGTCCTTGGGCCCCTGCACCCACATGGGAGACCAAGAAGAAGCTCCTGACTCCTGGCTTCGGATCAGCTCAGCTCGAGGCATTGTGGCCATTTGGGGAGTGAACCAGCGGATGGAAAACCTTTCTCTCTCTCTCTCTCTGCCTCTGCCTCTGTCTCTCTGCAACTTTGCCCTTCAAATAAATAAATAAATCTTTAAAAAAATACTTTTATCCTCACCTGATTACAAGTATCAGATAATGAATGTATAGCTTCTGAGAACATACTTGCTGACCCCGTATAAATCCAGGCAAGAAACTTAAAGAAGCAGTTTAATCCATTTCTAGGAGAGAAAAAGAAAATAATTAAGCATAGGTTTGGATTAAAAATTTCCACCAAAAGCTTATTTAATTGACTTATATACTACATTCTGTTGAAAGTAATTTAAGAAGAATCCTTTGCCTATAAAGACCTTGAATTTAGGCAACAAAAGTGCAAAGTACAAAGATTATGGTGCCGTTAAGAACTCAAACGAAGAGGCATCCTATATGTAAGCAAACTACATAAGTACAATTTGAGAACTAATGAGGACACAGGGTGCTCTGTATTTGGACATAATAAAATTAAAAAGAGAAATTCTGTACTTTAGGTGGAAGAGAGGATCTGCACTTGACACTGTGCAGCAGGACAATGTCACAGGCGAGACTTCAGTGAGGGTCTGTTACTCACACAGACGGATGCCAGGGTGAAGGCAAAAGTCTGAGCAAGCAGTCTCAGGGTCATCCTAGAAGACCTAGATGCTGAAGTAAACATGGCTGGCTCTAGGGGAGCTCGCTGCTCAGATTTCAACAGTAATGACGATTTACCATAGGCACTGTACCAGTCATTACCGTGTTTTACTACGACTCCTATCACAGGGAATCTATACATCTCCAACTGCTTCCAATTACCCTTGTCCCTGCTTCTCTACTTCAGACAGTCTTGAAAAAAATATCTATTCTTGCTGTTTCAGTCTTCCTTACTGTACGTGACTTCAATTCATGTTTCCCCCTTTCAAATACCCTCTTAGATTGTTCTTACCAATACTATCAACCATTCCTTGCACTTAAATTCCTGGAAACAATGAAGCATTTTCCTTAACCTCTCAGAAGCATTTGCATTTTTCCCCTTCAAACCCATCTTTCCTCGGCTTCGTGGCTTTCCTTCTGTCTCCTCTGCAGGCCTTTTTTCCTCTACTCAGTCCTTAAATTTAGCAAGGCGGTGTGGCTATTTTCTTTTTTCCTAAAGGCTTTTTCTTTCTCATAGTATATACACATTCCCTAAGTGATCTTAACTGTTCAATGACTTTAATTATCATCTATATACTAATAATTCTTGACACTAAATCTCTATCTTAGGTCACCCTCCTGAGTTTCAGATCGATATATATTAATAATACACATCGACTTATTAAGTACATATTACTACCAGGTACCATGCTAAGCAGTTTATTTATATTCCTCTAATAAGGGAAACTGTAATGCCTACCTCTGTTTTCCTGGCAAAAGAACTAATCCTTATGGCCATCTCTACCAGGGAGCCTACAGACACCTCAAACTCAAACATGAACTCATCATTTTCTCTGCTCCCTCTCTACAATGCTTCTCTCACTAAATGGTACAATAACTTTCCAATTGTCCAAGTCAGAACCCTGGGCCCACCTTTGTCCATACCTTCTAAACACTTCTGGAACATGTCCATGTCTCTCCAAGTGTACCACCACAATCCTAATTAATATATCATCATCCTTCCCTTGTCTGCCTTATTGTAAGTGCGTTCCTCTAGCTTAGTAACCCTTTAATCCTTAAAGAATTATGTATCGAATTTTATATTTCCAGATCCTAACACAGTATCTGACACATTTTCTTAAAATTTGTTTTCTTAAAATTTGTACTTATTTGAGAGGCAGAGACAAAGCTCCAACCTGCTGGTGCATTCCCCAAATACAGCAGCTGAGGCAGGCACAGGAAGCCAGAGTGCAATCCAGTCTCCCATAGGGGTGAGAAACCCAATTATGTAAGTCATCACTGCTGCCTCTCAGGGTCTGCATTAGTAGGAAGCTGGAACCAGGAGCCGGAGCCAGGAATTGGACCCAGGTACTCACTGGGATGTGGACACCTTAACCAGTGTCTTAACCGCTAGGCTAAATACCTGAACTATATACCTTCTTGTATCTTAAAATATATTAATCAGCAAAGCGAATAACAGACAAAACAATAGGAATCAAGAAAACAGAAAGAAGATGAAAGAGGTACACTATCAACTATGTTCTTCCAGGGTAAGTGGGAGAAAAATAAGCACAAAAATATTCTTCAGTAGCTATAACTCAAGCTGTTTTAGTTACTTGAAAAACAACCTTGGTCAAAGTAACTTCTGATCTAGCTCCCTGCTAATGCCTTAGGAACGCAGCAAAAGATGATCCAAGTGCTTGGACCCCTGCACCCATGTGAGAGAACCAGAAGACACTCCAGGCTCCTGGCTTCAGCCATTTGGGGAGTGAACCAGCAGACAGAAGATCTCTCTCTCTCACTCTCTCTCTCTCTCTCTGTTACTCTTTCAAATAAAATTTTTAAAAAAATCTTAAAAACTTTATTTGAAAAAAGAGAGAGAGAGAGAGAGCGCACTCTTTCAAATACTGGTTCATTCAACAGGCAAGACTGGACCAGGCCAAAACCGGGAGCCATGAACTCTATCCAGGTCTCTCTTCTGGGTGGCAGGAACTCAAGTACTTGAGCCATTATCCACTGCCTCCCCAGACACATTAGTAGGAAGCTAGACAGGAAATGGAGTCGCAGGGACTCAGAACAGCTTTCTGATGCTCCAGGCAGTGGTCTAACCCATTGTGCCAGAACACCTGCCCCTGGCAGCAAATATTCTTAGATCCAAACTACATTAAAAATACACACAGCACAAGCACAGGTGTCTATATGGACTCATACTTCTCTCCCACCCCTTTTATTAAAACTAATGAAGACTTCTTCAACTTCCTTGTAAAACAATATAAACTTCTAACTCTGAGCTAGCTACCAAGTAATGAACTTACATATTCAAAGAATATACATATTAAAAAGAACACACTGACATTTAAAGGGCTTGTTTTTCAGTACTTACATGCAAATGGCAACCATCACCACTTTTCCTGGTCCCTTAAAGAATACTGATGCTGTTCCAGAGCGTGGCTATAAAAAACAAAAACAAAATCTTGCAAAACTTCCCAGAAAAGCACCACAAAAGGAGCCCTGACAAACCCAAAAATTCCCCCTCTGTCAAAACCTCAGAACAACTAAGTTTACTGAGTGAAATATTTTTCTCCAAAATTTTCTCTTTTAAAAAGTGTGAAGATGGAAATTGAAAACACATTTGGATCATTTTCCAGAACTTTATTTTGTAACCTTGTAATTCATGACCTTGATACTTTTTTTTTTTTTTTTTTTGGACAGGCAGAGTGGACAGTGAGAGAGAGAGAGAGACAGAGAGAAAGGTCTTCCTTTGCCATTGGTTCACCCTCCAATGGCCGCCGTGGCCGGCGCACCGCGCTGATCCGAAGGCAGGAGCCAGGTGCTTATCCTGGTCTCCCATGGGGTACAGGGCCCAAGCACTTGGGCCATCCTCCACTGCACTCCCGGGCCACAGCAGAGAGCTAGCCTGGAAGAGGGGCAACTGGGACAGAATCCAGCGCCCTGACCGGGACTAGAACCCGGTGTGCCAGCGCCGCAAGGTGGAGGATTAGCCTATTGAGCCGCGGCGCTGGCCAACCTTGATACTTTTAAAAAGGATCCAAGTCTGCTCCCTAGAAACCATTTTAATAAAATGATAAAAACATATTGAACCGAACAAAATCTATATACTCAAAAATTTTTTCATTTCTAGAGCAACATATTCACTTTTTAAACAGGAACAACCAAAGTCAACAAGTTTGCTGTTCTATTTAACTCCTGACTGCTCTCCGCAGATGAATAACCACACGCAAAAATAATGCATTTGTTTGGCAGAAGTGATCAAAACAAAGATAATAAAACAACAGAGAATCATATTCAGGGAAAATATTTTTCTCGAGTTAAATTTTCTTTTGTTGTTTCTTGAATATCTACTTTTTTATGGATTTTCTTTCCTCTCCCTGGAATGCTACTACCTTCCACCAAAATCTACCCAATTTTTATCAATCTTCTTTCATATCTGGCTAAATGTCAGCAATTTTTGATCATCCACACAGAAATACTCACCATGCAACAAATTTACTACTGCATCCTACATTTCTATTAAAGTACTTTTTCATCTTTTGTTCAGGAAATACTTAAAATACAAGTACTATGTAGCCTTCTGGTACTGTTTTAGATGCTGGGGCGGGTACAACAGTAAACAAGATAGGGTCCCCAACTGCATAACTTTTACCCTCCAGTACAAGACAAAGAATAAATCCATAAACAATAAAGGAAATAAAACAGCACTAAGAGAGACACATAATGTGGTGGAAAACAGAGGACGTGGTAGGGATTATTTTTATTTTAGTCAGAAGAATCAGGGAGAGGACTAATCATCAGAAGGAAGCAAACAGAAAAGAGTGTGGAATAATGTTTTAGGCAGAGTATGTACTAAGTGAAGCTTGGTGTGGACAAAAGACAAAGAGAAGCCTGAAGGTAAGGCATAGAAAGCAAGGAAAATGGAAGGAACTGAGGACAGAGAAGTAGAAAGAAGCCATATACTACAAGAGTTTGTAGACTATACCAGGGAGTTTGAATTTTATTCTAATGTCAGAATGAAGCACTGGATGATTTTAATTAGAAACCTGACATCATCTGATTGATTTATGTTTTTGAAAGGTGCAGTTTAAGTGTAGACAAAAAGCAAAAGGTGGAGAGATCAGTTAGAAGGGTACACTAGATAGAAGCTGATTAGACTAAGGTTTCAATAAGGCACATGGAGAGAAGCAGTCACACTAAGAATCTATTTACAGAAAATACCAATGAGATTTGCTAATGGATTTGAAGTACAGAAAGGGTCCATAACTAATTTCTAATACTTGGAGGTTGAATAAAGGAGAACCCTCTGCAAAGGAGAGAGAGGAGGAGGAATTAACAAAGAGTTTTGTTTCAAAACTAGAAAAGATTATCTCGCACCCCCTGAGAACAAGGTGTTCCAAGGAGGAGGAACACAAGGTAGTGGACCCTTGAATACGTCTTCCTACCTTCTCTAATTTCCATGAAGAGGATTCAGCCTTCACCTCCATACTGCTGCCTCTTACACAAAGATTTCCTCTCCTTCTACTGGTCTCAATAGGCTAAGTTTAATGAGGTAGGTAAACAGTAGGTTTAAGAGAGAATCCTTTGGAAATTTATATTTATTAAATAAAAGTTAAAAAAAATAGAGAGAGAGACAGAGAGAAAGGTCTTCCTTCCATTGGTTCACCTCCCAAATGGCCGCCACGCCGATCGGAAGCCAGGAGCCAGGTGCTTCTTCCTGGTCTCCCATTCAGGTGCAGTGCCCAAGCACCTGAGCCATCCTCCACTGCCTTCCCGGGCCACAGGAGAGAGCTGAACTGGAAGAGCAGTAACCGGGAAAGAACCGGTGCCCCAAATGGGACTAGAACCCGGGGTGCTGGTGCCACAGGCGGAGGATTAGCCTAGTAGCCGCAGCACCAGCCAGGATTAACTTCTTAATAGAAGAGCCCTTCTAGTCAAGTTTAAATGGATGGAAAGGTAACTCTAGACATAGGTTGCTTAGCACTTTGGAAGTGCTAGTGAGCCATTTCAGTGGAGTGGTGATCATGAATGCCCAACCAGACAAAGATCAGGAGAGAAAAGGTTGTGAGATGATAAGGATAAACTTTCTATATGTGTCCTGATATTAACTTCCTTCTAGTAACAAGAAAAGCAGAACATTCTGGTATATATGTGAATTAAGTTAGTAACTTTAATGATGAAAGATGATGTATTTTTACAAATTACTTTACATATATTTTTTGCATGGAGTATGAAGCAATGTCAACAGCTGAGGAGTGAATAGTGAGGCTCTAAGAATTTGGTAAGAGAGAAGATAATGTTACAGTAACATTTCAAATAGTGGGAGAGTGAATATACTACGTAAATTCAGTAAAGCAAACAATATTGAGTGTCTATTCATTTTGTACAATCACATAATAAAGAAAAGACAATTCAAACAACTGTGTAAAATTTATTGGTACAAGCAGAAATTGGCAGCATGAATATTAAAGCAGAGTTAGAAGTAGCACTAGAGAGCAAAAAGAAAATTCAGGGTATACATGAGAGAAATCCTACTAAAATTTTAGAAAATAAAGTCTTCATCTATGGCTACATGCTTAAGGTTCATACATGGTTATAATTTAAAGAAAATTTACTCCAATTTTTAAAATTTGAAGAAAATCAGAAATGAACAGACTATAATTCAGTAAATTCCAGTGTGCTCAAGAAAATCGAATTAAGATCACAGACATGCTAGAATTCACAATAGATTAATATCAGGATTTTACTAGTATATGAGAGTTCTAAAGTAGTCAAATTCATACACACTTATTACAAAGATTTCCTTACCTTGGTATTTCCCAAGAAATCTCGATATTCTCTTAATATTTTTTGGTTTCTAAATAGCCCTATAAGAATTACAAAATGAATTTAGTTAATACATATTCTTAACTAGTCACAGTTTAGACTAACACAGTTATTCTCTTAAATATTATGTTAATTTTTTTTAAATATTCATTTATTTTACTTGAAAGTCAGAGTTACACAGAGAGAAGGAGAGGCAGAGAGAGAGAGGTCTTCCGTTCCACTGGTTCACTCTCCAATTGGCCGCAGTGGCCGGAGCTGCACTTATCCGAAGCCAGGAGCCTGGAGCTTCTTCTGTGTCTCCCACGTGGGTGCAGGGGCCCAAAGGCTTGGGTGATCTCCTAGTGCTTTCCCATGCCATAGCAGAGAGCTGGATAGGAAGTAGAGCAGCCAGACTTGAACCGGCGCCCATATGGGATGCCAGCACTGCAGGCGGCGGCTTTACCTGCTACGCCACAGCGCCAGCCCCAAAACACTAAGTTAAATATGCTCTGCTAGCTCCCAGCAATCATATCAAATTATAGGAAATATAGACTTGCAACCCCAAGTGGGGGGGGATTTCAATAGACATTTCTCCAAAGATATGCAAATAGGAAACACATGAAAAGATGCCTAACATCATAACTGTCAAAGAATTACAAATAGAAACCACAATGAGATATTACCCCACACCATTAGGGTGGCTACTACTAAAAAAAGGCGGGGGGAATGCAGTGGTGTAGCAGGTAAAGCTGTTGCTTGCAGTGCCAGTATCCCATATTGGCAATGGTTCAAGTCCTGGCTATTCCACTTCCGATCCAGCTATCTGCTATGGCCTGGGAAAGCAGCAGAAGATGGTCCAAGTCCTTGGGCCCCTGCACCTGTGTGGGAGACCTGGGAGAAGCTCCTGGCTCTTGCCTTCGAATCAGCATAGCTCTGGCCATTGCGGCCATCTGGGGAGTGAACCAGTGGATGGAAGACATTTCTCTCTCTTTTTCTCTCTCTCTGCCTCTACCTCTCTGTAACTCTCTCTTTCAAATAAACAAAATCATTAAAAAAAAAAAAAAAAGAACAAGTGTTGGCAAGGATGTGAAGAACCCTTGTGTACTGTTTATAGGAACATAAAATAGTGCAATCATTTTACAAAATATACAAAACAGGATGGAGATAATTTAAAACATTAAAAATGGAATTACCATATAATCTAGTAATCACATGTATCCAAAAGAATAGAAAATAGGGCCTTGCAGAGTTATTTGCACACTTTGCTCACAGTAGCACTATTACAACAATCAAGAGGAGAAACAACCCAAACATCCATTGATGGATGAATGGATAAAGAAAACGTGGAAGACACATACAATGGAATATTATCTGGCCTTAAAAAGGAAAGAAATCATCACACGTGCTACAAGATGCAATAATCTTGCAGATAATTTGCTAAGTGAAATAATCCAGGGGAATAATGGATGAAAAAATTCTTCTTATGAGTTATCCGAAGTACTCAAATTCACAGGAAAAAAAAAGCAAAATGGTTGTTGCCAAAGAGGTTAAGGTGAGGGGAAAAGAGTCAGTGGTTATTTAATGGGTATAGCTTCAATTTTGCAAGACAAAAAGGCTCTGAAAATCTACTTCACAACAATGTGAATATACTTAACACTTTTGAACTATACATTAAAAAATAGTTAAGATGGTAAATTCTGTCTTATATGTAGTTTTTACCAAATGAAAAAAGGAGGTGGGAGTACCTGGACTGAGGTACAGTCAATTTGGTAAGATTCTTTTCTCAATACCAGTTATTTAAAAAATGAGTTATTGAGGCTGGCGCTGTGGCACAGCGGGTTAACGCCCTGGCCTGAAGCACTGGCATCCCATATGGATACCGGTTCAAGACTCAGCTGCTCCACTTCCGATCCAGCTCTCTGCTATGGCCTGGGAAAGCAGTAGAAGATGGCCCAAGTCCTTGGGGCCCCGCACCCGTGTGGGAGACCCAGAAGAAGCTCCTGGCTCTGGGGAGTGAACCATCGGATGGAAGACCTCTCTTTCTCCCTGCCTCTCCTCTCTCTGTGTAACTCTGACTTTCAAATAAATAAATAAATCTTTAACAACAAAAAAAAAAAGAGTTATTTAAACCTAATATGAAAACGAATTTTTCATTTTTTAAAATTTTGACAGGCAGAGTGGACAGTGAGAGAGAGAGACAGAGAGAAAGGCCTTCCTTTTCCATTGGTTCACCCTCCAATGGCCGCTGCGGCCGGCATGCTGCGGCCAGTGCACCGCGCTGATCCGAAGCCAGGAGCCAGGTGCTGGTCTCCCATGCGGGTGCAGGGCCCAAGCACTGGGGCCATCCTTCACTGCACTCCTGGGCCACAGCAGAGAGCTGGTGGAAGAGGAGCAACTGGGACAGAATCCGGCGCCCCGACCGGGACTAGAAACTGGGGTGCTAGAGCCGCAGGCAGAGGATTAGCCTAGTGAGCCACGGCGCCGGGCAAATTTTTCATTTTTTTAAAGATTTATTTTATTTATTTGAAAGGCAGAGTTACAGAGACAGAGAGATGGAAAAGGAGAGAGACAGAGAGAGAGATCTTCTATTTGCTGATTCACTCCCCAAATGGCCACAATGGCCAGGACAGGAACAGGCCAAAGCCAGGGGCCAGGAGCATCTTCCAAGTCTCCCACAGGGGTAGCGGGGGTCCAAGGACCTGAGCCATCTCCCACAGCTTTCCCAGACACATTAGGAAGGAGCTGGATTAGAAGTGGAGCAGCTGAGACTTGAACCAGTGCCCATATCGAATGCCAGCATTGAAGGCAACAGTTTAATCCATTATACCACAAAGCTGGTCCCAAATTCTTCATTTTTAAAAACACAAGACGTACAGATATTTGGCACAGTGATTAAGCCACTGCATGAGAAACCTGCATCCCATACTGAAGTTCTTGGGTTCAAGTCACAAGCTTTATCCTCAATTCTAGTTTCTTGCTAATGCATACCCAGAGAAACAGCAGATGAAGAGTTAAGTATCTGGGTCCCTGTACCCATGCAGGAAACCCAGATTAAGTGTCTGACTCCTGGCTTCAGTCTGGCCCACCCCAGCTATTGTAGGCATTTGTAGAGTAAATCTATGGCTGGGAAGTAGAATAGCCAGGACTCAAAGCCACCAAGCAAAGTTTATTGTTCATAGTAGGTGTCTGTCAAACATCTGAGAAATTATTTAAAGTGGTAGCTGAATTAATAGATTTTTCTGTAAAAAATCAGTTACTGTCCATTCTATCATTTTCATTTGTTTTAATAGTCATATATCTTATAGAAACTACAACCTGTACCTTCTCTTCCTCTCATCTTTAAAATGCTACAGGGGAAAAAAAATAAAGCATCCTGTGTTTTGTGAAATAACTGAATCCCAATATAGGAACTGGTATTTGCTCTAACCAATAGGGCCAAGGCTGAGAGGTGTGCAAGTACCACAGAGCACATAGTTGCCATAGGCACAGTCCTTACCTATGAGTCACTTCTCAATTAACTAAATTTGAAATGGAATATACTTACGTTCTCTATATTCTATTTCTGCTTCCTTACGTAGTTTTTTTTCTCTGGCAAGAGCTTCAGGGCTTCCCCAAACTTCCAAAGATCTGTGCATACACAAGTGGTCAGCAGCAATGCACACTTTCAATGACTTTAACATAATCATATTCAAAATCTACATATGAACTATATATGAGAATTTTATAATAAAGCGTAAGTCCCTTTTGGAAAAATATAGAGCACTTGAGCAACTTTTCTAAATCAAATCTGAAAATGTGAGTAAATGCAACACTAAATTTTCTTATAAATTACAATATGTGTTCAGTTTACAGGTAACTCCCAGGTAAACAAATTTGCAAATACAAAAACATTGATTTTAAAATATTCTATCTGGGGCTTGGTCTTTCTTACTACTAGCCCTTCTGTTTGTTTGGAGTCTTTTTCTTCTTTAAATAAAACTTCACTTCTACTCTCAAAAAAAAAAAAAGCCAATTCTATCTGAAAAAGTCTGAATCTGTCTAAAATTTATTCATATAAATCCTATATTTGGTTTGTACTTTTATTCCACAAGAGTATGTTCTTACTTTGCCTCCACATCTGATCTCAAGTACACAGTAAAGGACTCGGTATCTTCATGGGGACTTCGTCTTCTGATTTTTCGAAGCTGTTCTAGATCACTGGAGAAAGACAAATGTTTAATTTATTTAAACAAAGTGTATATGGTTTGTGTGCTTAAAAAGATTACTAAAGGCAGATAAAAGCAACTATGTAGATTCTCATCTTAAAAGAATACAGCAGATCTGTATAGCTTTTAAAGATCAATCCAAAGATGGCATTTTACATAAAAAGATGATATAGATTCTACTTCTCAATAAATAAATGCATAAAATCTTTAAAAAATAAAAAAATAAAAATCTGGGGTTCAGAGCTGTGCTGCAGCTGGTTAAACTGCCATCTGCAATGACAGCATCCTATACAGGCACCAGTTCAAGTCCCAGCTGCTCCACTTCCAATCCAGCTCCCTGCTAATGTGCCTGGGAAAGCAGCAAAGGATGACCCATATGCTTGGGCCCCTGCACCAACATAGGAGACCTGGATGAAGCTCCTGGCTCCTAGCTTCAGCCTGGCCCAGTCCTGGCTGATGTGAACCAGAGGATGGAAGAACTATCTCACTATCGCTATCTCACTATCTTTCTCCCTCTCCCTCCCTCCCTCTCTCTTTCTTTCTCTCTCTCTCTCTCTCTCTCACTCTCGCTCTAGTTCTAACCCTGCCTTTCAAATAAATAAAATAGCCCCCCCCCTTAAAGACTTTTTTATTTATTTGACAGGTATAGACTGTGATAGAGATAGAGAGAAAGGTCTTCCATTAGATGGTTCACCCCCTAAATGGCCGCAATGGCCAGAGCTACGCCGATCCGAAGCCTGGAGCCAGGTGCTTCCTCCTGGTCTCCCATGCGGGTGCAGGGCCCAAGCACTTGGGCCATCCTCCACTGCTTTCCCGGGCCACAGCAGAGAGCTGGACTGGAAGAGGAGCAACCGGGACTAGAACCCGGTGCCCGCCCATATGGGATGCCGGCACCGCAGGTGGAGGACTAAGCTAGTGCGTCACTGTGCCGGCCCCTAAAATAGCCCTTTAAAAATAAATTAAAAAATAGAAATCTGGAGACCATAACATGTCATTAAATTCTAGAAATTAAACCTATATTTTCAAGAAATTGACAGCTATTACATGTCAGTTAAAAAGTTTAAATGAGGGGCCGGCGCCGTGCCTCACTTGGTTAATCCTCTGCCTGCGGCGCTGGCATCCCATATGGGCGCCAGGTTCTAGTCCCGGTTGCTCCTCTTCCAGTCCAGCTCTCTGCTGTGGCCCGGGAAGGCGGTGGAGGATGGCCCAAGTGCTTGGGCGCCTGAACCCACATCGGAGACCAGGAAGAAGTACCTGGCTTCTGGCTTCAGATCGGCATAGCTCTGGCCGCGGCGGCCATTTGGGGGGTGAACCAATGGAAGGGAGACCTTCTTCTCTGTCTGTCTGTCTGTCTCTCTCTCTCTCTCTCTCACTGTCTAACTCTATCTGTCAAATAAAAAAAAAATTAAAAAAAAAAAAGTTGAGAGGCCAGTGCTGTGGCATAGTAGGATAAGCCCCCTCCACCTACAGCATCAATAGCCCATGTGGGTGCTGGTTCAAGTTCCGGCTGCTACACTTCTGATCCAGTTCCCTGCTAAAGTACCCAGGAAAGCAATGGAAGACAGCCCAAGTGCCTGGGCCCATGCACCCATGTGGGGAGCCCAGAAGAAGCTCCTGGCTCCTGGCTTTGAATCAGCCCAGCTCTGGCCATTGCGGCCATTTACTTGGGGGAGTGAATCAGCAGATAGAAGAACTCTCTCTGTGTCTCTCCCTTTGGCTATAACTCTTCCTCTCAAATAAATAAATAAATATATTTTTTAAAAAAGTGTGGACAAGATATCAAAAGCTATGTAAGACAAGCTCCCTTTCTGTCACTGATTTGCTCAATGAGCTGAGTCAAATCATTGTCTTTTAATCTGTTTCCTGACCTAGAATATACAGACAGCAATACCTGATCCACTTAGTTCACAAAATGCTTTTTTTTTTTTTTTTTTTTTTTTGACAGGTAGAGTTATAGATAGAGAGAGAGACAGAGAGAAAGGTCTTCCTTCCATTGGTTCACCCCCTAAATGGCCGCCACGGCCGGCGCTGCGCCAATCTGAAGCCAGGAGCCAGGTGCTTCTTCCTGGTCTCCCATGCGGGTGCAGGGCCCAAGCACCTGGGCCATCCTCCACTGCCTTCCTGGGCCACAGCAGAGCTGGACTGGAAGAGGAGCAGCCAGGCCTAGAACCGGCGCCCACATGGGATGCTGGCACCGCAGGCGGAGGATTAACCAAGAGAGCCACGGCGCCAGCCCCACAAAATTCTTTTAAGAACTAAATGTGAAATGGAATAGTTTTACATCAGTGTTCTTACTGTTATTTTAAAGATTATGAAAATCATAAAAGTTGTTATAGGAATACTTATTTCTAGGTACTACACCATGGTGGGTGTGACCCTGAGGGAGGCAGGGGAAGAAGTAGATCACCTGATTTCTCTAGCCACAAAGGAGGGAGAAAAATTTAATTCATGACAATATTTAAGTTCAATAAATCTTTTTTTTTTTTTTTTACAGGCAGAGTGGATAGTGAGAGAGAGAGACAGAGAGGAAGGTCTTCCTTTTTGCCGTTGGTTCACCCTCCAATGGCCGCTACAGCCAGCGCGTCTCGCTGATCCGAAGCCAGGAGCCAAGTACTTCTCCTGGTCTCCCATGCGGGTGCAGGGCCCAAGCACTTGGGCCATCCTCCACTGCCTTCCTGGGCCATAGCAGAGAGCTGGCCTGGAAGAGGGGCAACCAGGATAGAACCCAGTGCCCCAACCAGGACTAGAACCTGGTGTGCCAGCGCCGCAAGGCGGAGGATTAGCCTGTTAAGCCACGGCGCCAGCCTCAATAAATCTTTAAGGCTAAAAAAATATTATTGACAAAAGACACCACAAAGAAGTAAAATAATTTAGTCTCATTAGAAACTACATTTGGAATTTGAATATTTATAAATATAATTCACAAAATTACTCAACTTTGCTATTAAAAAACTTTAAAAAGTAAAATATACAATATGCAAATAATCTTATTGATAACTCTGCAATGCCATTGTATAACAATATAATGTTCAAGATTCTGTATGATACAGAAGTTTCAAAGAACTTGATACTGTGATTTTTAAGACGCTAAGAATAGAATTGCTCAGGTTAAGGGAGAATTCAATTTGGTCACCTGACAATTGTAACATTTTTGACTGAATAAAAACATTTATTCAATTTAGAAAGAAGTCAGCAGTAAA
Organism: Lepus europaeus; assembly: GCF_033115175.1. Classification (NCBI taxonomy): domain Eukaryota; kingdom Metazoa; phylum Chordata; class Mammalia; order Lagomorpha; family Leporidae; genus Lepus; species Lepus europaeus. Next base: position 56,475,843 of record NC_084842.1, read on the forward strand.
TGTCCACATATGAATGGCAGCAGGTGACACACTAAGAAATAAAATGGTTATTTGAATTATTTAGATAGATAAACTACTACATTTTTAAAAATTACTGTACCTGGATTTCAGGCAGAACTCATTTATCGCTCGGACCCCCGTGATGAAATTATTTTGAGTATATTTAGATCCATACTCCCTTTTCTTAAGGACTGCTTTGACTAAACAAAAAAACATAAGAAAATAAATATACACACTAAAAGGTGAATATATATGATGATACTTTAGTGAGTTCACTAATGAATTCTATTTAAAAAACTAAACATTTTCCTGATGCATTGAATGATACCAAAAAAAAAGAATTATCCCAGTACAAAACAGGGTGGAATTATATTTGTGCCCATCTAGCTTTTATGTCCATAATTCATCTACTATTGATGACAAAATGCCAACCCTTTGTCTAATGGTTACCTTGTATAGGTATTTTCAGTCTGACTAAATCACCTTAATATAATTTAAATTGCTTAGGCTCTAACTAAAAATGAGCTGGAGTTTTAATAAAATATTATAGGCTAGTTTAGTGTTTTTCACACTGTGGGATGAAATCAGTATTTTATAAAAAGTGAAAACAGGTGGGGCCGGCACCGTGGTGCAATAGGTTAATCCTCTGCCTGCAGTGCTGGCATCCCATATGGGCGCCGGTTCTAGTCCTGGCTGCTCCTCTTCCAATCCAGCTCTCTGCTATGGCCTGGGAAAGCAGTAGGAAGATGGTCCAAATGCTTGGGCCTCTGCACCCGCATGGGAGACCAGGAAGAATTACCTGGCTCTTGGCTTCGGATCGGTGTAGTTCTGGCCGTTGTGGCCATTTCGGGAGTGAACCAACAAAAGGAAGACCTTTCTCTCTGTCTCTCCCTCTCACTGTCTATAACTCTGCCTCTTAAATAAATAAATAAATAAAATCTAAAAAAAAAAAAAAAAAAAAAAAAACAGAAAATAGAGTATTATATATAATTAAGAATACGAACTGTTTTGTGAAAACTTTTGTTTTGGTTATATATAATAATGTATATAAGGCATTACTTAAATGGACTACAATAAAATTTTTTTAGTTATCAGACTAACTCACAAAATGTAACAAAACTGAAATAAACTAACAAACAATTTTATCAGTCAAACATTACAGGGTATGCAAGCAAAATACTGCCTTCTACTGAATCATTTTCCTATTGTCAACCATCATACTGTCCATAAAAAGGCCAGAAACAACAGTAACAAAAAAATACCAACTTGGTAATCAATTTGAGTCTGCTAGTTACAAATGATAGAACACTGCTCTATGTTAACAGATCATTATTAAGTGAGGCTTTGGTCACATTACATAAAAAAATAACTTAAGCAAACATCTGAAGAACAAAAGCAAAACAACAAAAAGTTCTGCTTCAAACTGTTATCTACTTATTTCACATTCTACTCTGCCACCTATTAATTCATAGTTTTCTGTTATATTTCCATGCTGAAAGTAGACTAAATCTTTATGGTCAATCTACTTAAATAAAAGTAAAAATAAATTATACTTTAGAATAACAGAATTAAAAAGATCTCCCTATATACTAATATTATGTATTTAATTCAAAACACCAACATAATGAAAAATAGTATAAAATGGATATTTACCTCTTACTTGGAGAGGTTCTTTAAGTGGAGCTTTGAGTTCTGCGCCTATATTTTCTGCTGTAAAGTTTATTAAAACAAGTTTACATTATATAGCTGCTTTCATACTAACCTATAAACTTAATTAATGCTCACAAACGTGATCTAACAATGTAAAGACAGATAAAATATCAACAGACTGTGTTGGATGTATCGTAAGACAGTAAAAGTAAACATAACAAATGTTATTTATTCCCCCTCATTAATAGATTAAAGAGAAAACTATAATACCATTTCAGAATCTAAAGAAAAAACATACAACAAATCCAATATTCAAAATTCAAAGCATATAACAAATTCAATTTTTGAAGCAAATCACAAGCCCTTTTAGAAAACTAAGACAAGCCGGCGCCGTGGCTCAACAGGTTAATCCTCTGCCTCGCGGGGCCGGCACACCAGGTTCTAGTCCCGGCCGGGGCACCGGATTCTGTCCCTGTTGCCCCTCTTCCAGGCCAGCTCTCTGCTGTGGCCAGGGAGTGCAGTGGAGGATGGCCCAAGTGCTTGGGCCCTGCACTCCGTGGGAGACCAGGATAAGCACCTGGCTCCTGCCATCGGATCAGCGCGGTGCACTGGCTTCAGCGCACTGGCCGCGGCGGCCATTGGAGGGTGAACCAAGGGCAAAGGAAGACCTTTCTCTCTGTCTCTCTCTCTCTCTCTCACTATCCACTCTGTCAAAAAAAAAAAAGAAAATTAAGACAAAAAAAATTTCCTTAAAGGATAAAACAAACTTATAACAAATATTGCACTCAATGGTGAAAGTTTATAGGCATTCCTTTACAATAAAGGAAAAATAAGTATACACAGTTTTTCCACTTAGAACTGTTCTAGAGATACTTCTTAGCAAAGAAAGGATGATTATTAACTGTCCCAGGGTCCCAGAACAACTAGGCAATCTCCACCCACTTCCCCTCACGCCACCCCAGCCTCCAAAAAAGAACAAAAAAACCATTAAATAAAATAAAAGGAACTGGAATTTGTCTCCAATCATAAACAAAAAACAATTCCAAGCAGATTATTCATTTATATGTTAGCACTTTTATAGACTCATAGCAGACATTGAAGAATATTTTTACAGTACAGAAAGATTAACAAGACATAATCAATCACACAAGAAAAAAATGAATAAATGCTGCTAAATTAAAATTCAAAACATCTGTTCATCAAAGAATCCCATTAAAAAAGGGGAAAAAAACAAAGCCTCAAATACGAAGAAGATATTTCCAACAAACAGAATCAACAAAGGATTACTATCAAAAGTACTTAAAGAATTCTTCCAAAACAAAGAGAAATATAATTTTAAAAAGCAGGAGAAAAACTTCCACAGAAAAGGAAATACAACCAACCATAAAAATATGAAAAGATGTCTGACACATTGTTCACAGAATCCAAATGAAACTACAGAATGCTATTCACAACCATCAGATGAGGCAAAATGAAAATATGACAAAACTTAACATTGGCCAGGGTACAGAGCAATAGAAACACATCCACTGCTTGTAGAAAGAGGGCACAGGGCAGAGGTACACAAATGCTCAGAACAGCAACAGTAGAAAACAGCCCAAATGTTCATCAGCAAGGGGCCAGATACAGGAACCACATCCTAGCATTACAACATTTCATACAGCAGTGAATAATAAACCTAACAGCTATCTTTGAGATCTTACTGTGTGCCAAGCACTACTCTAAGCACTTAACAACTCATCAACTCATTTAATTCGCAACAGCCCTGAATAGTATGTTTTATAATTCTCTCCATGACAATTACTGAACCAGACACTATACCAATATTTAGGAAGACTCTTAGCAACCAAATTTAATGAAAAACTAAGTCACAAAAGAATACAAACAATAAATTATCACAACAAAGTCCAAAAACAAGCAAAACTAAACTAGCAGTGATATACAAATGTGTAAAGGGACTCTCTTTTAAATCCTTAAACACAAAATTTGGGACAGTCGCATGGACACATGGGGCAAAAGGAGAGTGAGGGTGTGACCACGAAGGGACAGGTCTCAGATTGAGCCCTAAATTCCAGGGCATTAATTTTATTCTGTTTTCTAACTTACATATATTTGTACATGATTATATTCTTTTATACATATCATAGTGAAAGTCTGTTAAAATATCCTTCCTTATATTTATGTCATCAATTAAAATAACATGTCAAAGTTCATCAGTAAGAGCTAGAATTCAGTAAGCATTTAACACATGCCATGTCTTGTCCTATGTACTTTATATGTATTATTTCATTTAATACAAAATCACTGAGAGATAAGTATTGGTGTCTTCATCTTTGTGAGGAAACTGAGGCACAGAGAGGATATCTTAATTTCCCTCCAAATCACACAGCCATTATTTCCTTACTATGAAAAGACTGGAGCAGAGAGATTTCTCTAACTTCCCTCAAATCACATAGCCCGTATTTTAAGCATGGAACCATGGCAGGATTGAAATTCAAGCTATTTTGATTAGTCTCTGCTCTGAACTACTGTCCTATGTTGCTTTTGCATGTAAAATAATATCAGTGCATTTTTCCTAAGCGAAAAAAGAGGACAGAAGTGAAAACCACATTAGCAACATGGAGATTACTGGAGCTTGACAGGAGCAGGTTTTTTTTTTTTTTTTTTTTTTTTGACAGATAGAGTTAGACAGTGAGAGAGAGAGAAAGATCTTCCTTTCGTTGGTTCACTCCCCAAATGGCCGCCATGGCCAGAGCTACGTCAATCTGAAGCCAGGAGCCAGGTGCTTCCTCCAGGTCTCCCATGCGGGTGCAGGCACCCGAGCACTTGGGCCATCCTCCACTGCCCTCCCGGGCCACAGCAGAGAGCTGGACTGGAAGAGGAGCAGCCGGGACTGGAACCCGATGTCCCTATGGGATGCCATCACCACAGGCGGAGGATTAGCCAAGTGAGCCATGGCACTGGGCCCAGGAGCAGGTTCAATAGAAGAGTAGACACAAAGGCAGAGGGCTGAGAGAGACTGGAAGATGAATTGGAAGCAGGTCCTGGACTTTCTGTAAGAGCTGGAGAGCACAATGGGATCAGGAAAAGTTGATTGTATTTTACAGGGATATGCGGATGATGGAGAAAAGAGGGAGAAACTGTCATATAGTAGATTAAGGAGATAATCACAAGAGAAAAGTCTTCAAGCAGATGAGATAGTAGCAGTCCCAGAACATGAGGGAAATGTCTGAAAACATGCTATGAAACAGGAATTAACTATGTTTCAATATATTTACAGTAATGTGGAACCACCCCTGATTGTCGTAATTTGGCCTTGTGCCATCCTACTGTTTTCACTTATCATACTTTTCCCTTCCTTTTATTTTTACTTCATCTTTCCTGCCATCTGTTATACTGATAACATTTTCTATATCATCCTACCACCCACACCCTAATGGGAGGTTTGGAATTTCTAATATTACATTTCTATTATTTAATTTCACATATTTTCCTATAAATCTTCCAGCCATCTATAAAGTATTTAGTAACTCCATCTTCCTCTGGAACAACCACCACAAAAAAACTCTTTTGGAGTAGGCCTACATCCCTTACTGGAGTGCCTGAATTCTAGTCTCAGCTCTATTCCAACTCCAATTTCCTGCTAATGCATATCCTGGAAGGAAGCAAATGATGGCCCAAGTGCTTGGGCCCTGATAGCCAAAAGGGAGATCCAAACTGAGTTCCAGACTCCTGGTTCTGGCCTAGCCCAGCCCCAGCTTTTGTGGGAATCTGGGAGCGAATTGATAGATGGAAAATCTCTCTTCTATCTGCATTCTAAACATAAATTTTGAAACTGAAAAAAGAAAAAAAAAAAAAAACTTTTGACTTCCAAAAACCTTCTGTCTCCTTATTCTTAAAGGTTTAACATTTAATTTTTTTTTTTTTAAAGGCAGAGTGGACAGAGAGAGAGAGAGACAGAGAGAAAGGTCTTCCTTTTGCCGTTGGTTCACCCTCCAATGGCTGCCGCGGCTGGCACACCGCACTGATCCGAAGGCAGGAGCCAGGTGCTTATCCTGGTCTCCCATGGGGTGCAGGGCCCAAGCACTTGAGCCATTCTCCTCTGCACTCCCGGGCCATAGCAGAGAGCTGGCCTGGAAGAGGGGCAACCGGGACAGAATCCGGCACCCCGACCGGGACTAGAACCCGGTGTGCCGGCACCACTAGGTGGAGGATTAGCCTGTTGAGCCACAGCGCTGGCCAACACTTAATCTTAAGTGAAAGTTTGTTATTTTTATCAATAGTTACTTTCACCAACACATTTTATTCTTGTTCTTCATTGTTTCTTTTACAGCTCATACCTTCTATCCCTCTGAGCTTATTCTGTTTTTTGCTTTTTTTGTTAAAGATTTATTCATGGGGCCAGTGCTGTGGCACAGTAAGTTAAGCCTCTACCTGTGGTGCCAGCATCCCAAATTGGCTAGTTCGAGTCCCAGCTGCCCCACTTCCGATCCAGCTCTCTGCTAATATGCCTGAGAAAGGAGTGGAAGATGGCCCAAATGCTTGAACCCTTGCACCCCACATGGGAGACCCAGAAGAAGCTCCTGGCTCCTGGCTTTGGATCAGCCCAGCTCTGGCCATTGTATCAATTTGGGGAGTGAACCAGCGGATAAAAGACTTCTCTCTCTCTGTCTCTCCCTCTCTCTCTAACTCTGCCTCTCAATAAATAAATAAATCTTTTAAAAAATATATATTTATTTACTTACTTGAAAGGCATTGATCCAAGTACCTGAGCCATCATCTACTGCTTCCCAAAATGTACATTACCAGAAAGCTGGATCAGAAGCAGAAACAAGACTCAAACCTGAGCACACCCTCTGATATGGGATGCAGGGGTCCCATCCAGCTGCTTGACTGCTAGGACAAACGTCTAATCCAAGGGGCAGGCACTATGGCATGGAAGGTTAAGACTCCACCTGCAGTGTTGGCATTTCATATGGGTGGTACATGGGCTACTGTCACTCATGTGGGAGACCTGGATGGGGTTCCGGGCTTCTGGCTATGGGCTGGCCCACCCCAGGCCATTGCAGCTACTTGGGGAATAAACTAGCGGATAGAAAATCTCTCTCTGTTCTGCAACGCTGCATTTCAAACAAATAAATAAATCTTTAATTTCTTTTTTCTTTTTAATGAACATGTCTTTCATTTATCCATTTGAGTATATTAAACTTATTTTCAGGGGCTGGCGCTATGGCGCAGCGGGTTAACTCCCTGGCCTGAAGCACCGGCATCCCATATGGGCACGATTCTGGTCCCAGCTGCTCCACTTCCAATCCAGCTCTCTGCTATGGCCTGGGAAAGCAGCAGAAGATGGCCCAAGTCCTTGGGCCCTTGCACCCCAATGGGAGACCCAGAAAAAGCTCCTGGCTCTTGGCTTCGGATCTGCGCAGCTCTGGCCATTGCGGTCACCTGGGGAGTGAACCAGCGGATGGAAGACCTCTCTCTCTGTCTCTACTTCTCCCTATAACTCTTTCAAAGAAATAAATCTTTAAAAAAAAAAAATTAAAAAAAACTGATTTTCAAGCAACTCAGACCATTATTTTAATATTACTTGGCGTGTACTCATTTTTGTTGACTGTTGGCTTTCATGGCATTGGAATTTTTCATGTATAAGTATTTGTAATTTCTGGAATTTGATACCTTAATCTGAATAGAATAGGTACTTTCCCTCTCTTCCTCACTTGCTTGCTCAGAACCAAATCTCACACTGCCACTTAGAAATTCTACTCCTCAATTCAGTCTCCAGCCAACAAACAGGCTTCAGTTCCTGGTCTTCTCTTGCCTCCCTAGGACAGCAGTTTCCAACAACACAGCCTCTGGTGGCAACACGGAACTGGTCATCATCAGCCTCCTTGTGTGGGATGGGAGAGTGGGAGTCTGACTCTGGTCCCAGGCTATTCACATAGCACTTATACGTGAATTACATACAAACAAGCCAAACTTCTGGCTGCCAGGCCTGCTCATAGATCCAGAGCCCAGTTGTTTCTAATCCATTTCTTGAAATATCACATGCTTGTTTTAATCCAGTTATATCTTCAATTTTTTTTTTTAAGATTTTATTTATTTATTTGGGAGGTAGAGTTACAGTGAGAGAGGAGACAGAGAGAAAGGTCTTCCATCTGCTGGGTTCACTCCCCAAATGGCCACAACAGCAGGAGCTGAGCAGATTTAAAGCCAAGAGCTTCTTCTGGGTCTCCCACATGGGCCATTTTCCACTGCTTGGTCATTTTCTACTTGGGCTATTTTCCACTGCTTTCCCAGGCCACAGGCAGAGAGCTGGATAGGAAGAAGAGCAGCCGGGACACAAACCAGTGCCCATAGGGATGCTGGCACCACAGGCGGAGGCTCAGCCTACAGTGCCACAGCACCAGCTCCCAATTTTCTCTTTTTAAATTTCATCTACAACTCCAGTGAGTGAAAAGTAAAAGGGGTGCCTCAAAGTATGTTATCCATAATGCCATCTTGATCAGAAGTGCTGCCTATTTGACGACTTATCTTCCTTCAAACTTACATGAAGGAATTAAATGCCAATAGACTAAATACTAACAAAGGCAAAACTCTCTTTTAATTAAAAGCAAAGATTTTACATGTAATTTTAATATGTATCTTGACAACTGCTTATCAGTGAAAATCAGAGAAAAATGACTAAATATGGTATAAACCTAAAGCAAATTCAAGAAATCTAAAAATGCTTTCACTATTCACCAAACCCAAGCAGGTTATGATGACATACTGGTAAGTTAAAAAAATGGGCTTAGGGGGCCGGCGCTGTGGCGCAGCAGGTTAAAGCCCTGGCCTGAAGCGCTGGCATCCCATATGGGAGCCGGTTCTAGTTCTGGCTGCTCCTCTTCCAACCCAGCTCTCTGTTATGGCCTGGGAAAGCAGTGGAGGATAGCCCAAGTCCTTGGGCCCCTGCACCCACATGGGAGACTGGGAAGAAGCTCCTGGCTCCTGGCTTCGGATTGGCCCAGCTCTGGCTGTTGCAGCCATCTGGGGAGTGAGCCAGTGGATGTAAGACCTCTCTCTCTGTATCTACCTCTCTTTGTAATACTTTCAAATAAATAAAATAAATCTTTAAAAAAAAATGGGTTTAAAATCACTTCTATTTAATTTACAGCTTGTAACAGCTGGATTGAAGAGTTAAATGATTATGATTTTAATTTTCTCTGGTTATAAAGCAAACAATTTCTAAAGCATCTTTATCTACAGTATATACTCCCTACAAGTTTACTTTGGGGAATAGTAGGGCAGAGAAAAAGGGAAAGGGATGAAATGATATGTTCTCCACACTCACCTAGGGCCTGAACAACTGAAATTTGTCACCAGTTTCAGAAACAGATCTTTTCCTTTCCACAGTTCAAAGCCATTTAACCAAATCAAAGAAAATGAGCTGCTGTAAGGTGACTATTTTTGGATATTCTCCTCACTACCAACTGTCTAGATGTTACTAAATATATACTGTTACGAAGCACAAACAACTAACTGGTTCAAGCACATATATGAATACTTATTTGCATGCTATTATTTTAATAAACTCATACTGCATCACTGGAGTAGAATCGTTATGATTTCAATAAGTAACCAAACATTCTATCCACGAATACCCCTAGACATTTGTTTTAAGCTCAAACCCTGGCTGTTTGCCACACATCTGCTATCATTATCAAAATTAAAACTAATTTTACTAAAATTTAAAACATCTGACTGCTCCTTAAAAACTTAAGGGTTCCTTGGCAAGTCTCTGCTTCTTAATGAGCTGTTCCTGGCTTTCTCATGCGATCTGAATTATTCAAAAGTCAATCTCAAACCCTTAAAAATAAAAATTATCATTCATTCAAGCAATTACTTGCTGTCTATCTGATGGCTAACAAGATCTAATTTGGTCTAAGCAAATCTTGAAAAACTGAGTCCAAAATAAAACTGTCAATAAACAATGCATTTGTAATATAAGAAAATTAACTAACATTTTTATTCCACTTAGCAGAGAAAAAAAGAAACCTAGTCACAAATTACAATTTCAAGGATCCTATATAATGGAACTGACACTAAGTATTTTTGTCGGGGTCTATATTTACCTCAGAAGAGAACTGTAACATCTTTTACCATTAATGATTACTTCTTCTCCCTTAACTACATTTTAACAAAATGCTTATTTCTGGAACGTAGGGACTCATTACTACACTCTCCATCCCTTCATCCTCTAATATCAAACTCTCAATCAATATTTAACCCAGTAGGTCTCCATAACCACAGGACAAAGAGAAGAAATCAACTAAAACTGCACAGCTAAGTACAAAGAAAGGATGTGGCTTAGGAAAAAGAATAAAAAACAGGATTAATTAACATGAATACAGGTTTCTCAAGGGATGTGTAAAATCTTCCCCTGTGAAACACATCTAACTAAAGGAAAGACAGTCTTGCAATATTTATTATTCTCCGCTGTCTTCTCCGGACACCACATACTCCCTGATTCTTCCTGGCCACTCCTTAGTTCTCCTAGCAAGCTCCTCTTCTTCCAACTGCCCTTTAGTCATTTGAGAGATTTTGCCCTAGAAGATCTTACCTCCTCACTTTAAACACTCTCCTTGCACTGTTTCACCGCCTCAGCTACCAAATGTGTATAGCTAAGAACTAGTTTCATCTCCGGCTTAGAACTCTATGCATTCACTCATTTACAAACATTTATTAAGGCTTTATTATGTGTGCAAACTATTGCTCTAGACACAGAATCTTGCTTTCATGGGGCTTGCAAACAAGTAGAGGAAGAAGAAAAAATAAAAATATTAAAAGGGATGACATAAAAAACATCAAATACCCAGTAAAAATAAAAGAATTAAAAAAGGAAGGAGGGACCAACATGGGAAGCAGTCCGCACAGTAGACTCCTAGAATGATTTTCGCAGTAAATAACACTCTGACCTCAGATTCAACCCATAAGGCTCCCTGGTCGGGCTGAAAGACCTGAAAGAGCATCTCAGGCATGGAAAGACAAGACTCTGGGGCAGGGCGGGGGGGAACTACACGGAGGATCTCTGTGAGACCTCAGAGGAAAGGAAGGGTCATCAAAGAAAGGGACGCTCTTCTCTGAAGGGAGAGGAGGACATCCTCTTTGCTTATGGCTGTGCCAAATACAGTGGAGTCTATGGTCACAAAAGGCCTCCATAGCCCTGGCAGCTCACAACAAGAGCCTCGGGTGATCACTGACGTCATTAAAAAAGAGTGTTAATTGTTAAAGGAACAACAGTAGTCAATATGAGAATCTACTGCAAATTCTTTTCCCAAACTGTACTCTATATATTGTGTGTGTGTGGAGGCAAATTGTTGAACTCTATGATGAGCATGAAGATGGTCTTCTATATATAAAGTCATACTAAAAATAATCCATAATGAAGAAGGAGATGGGAGAGGGAATGGGAAGTGGGAAGGGAGCAGGGTGGGGGGCATGAGGGAAAGAACCACTATATTCCTAAAGTTGTATCTATGTAAAAATGCATTCATTAAATTAAAAAAAATTGAAAATAATCAACCAGGATTACCTATGCAGAGATTTAAATGAAGGTAATATTGAAGATTGAATATGCAGCTACTTTAGATCAGTGATTTAAAAGTGCCTTTGTGAGGAGAGAACAATCCAATATGGGAACCAGGATACACAGCAGACTCATAGAATGGCAGATGTCCTACAGAGCACTCTGGCCTCAGAATTAGCCCTTAAGGCATTCAGATCTGGCTGAAGAGCCCATATTAGGCATGGAAAGCCAAGACACTCTGGCAAAAAAAAAAAAAAAAAAACAACCAACCCTAAATGAAAGATCTCTGCAAGTGAGATCCCAGTGGAAAGAATGGGCCATCAAAGAAGGAGGTACCTTTCTCTGAAGGGAGGAGAGAACTTCCACTTTGACTATGACCTTCTCTAAATAAGATCAGAGTCGGCGAACTCAAGAGGCTTCAATAGCCTTGGCAACTCATGACAAGAGCCTAGGGTGATTACTGACGCCATAAACAAGAGTGTCAATTTGTTAAATCAACAAGAGTCACTGTGCACTTACTCCTCATGTAGGATCTCTGTCCTTAATGTGTTGTTCAATGTGAAGTAATGCTATAACTAGTACTCAAACAGTACTTTACACTTTGTGTTTCAGTGTGGGTGCAAACTGTTGAAATCTTTACTTAATATATACTAAATTGACCTTCTTATATAAAGATAATTGAAAAATGAATCTTGATGTGAATGGAATGGGAGAGGGAGCGGGAGATGGGAGGATTGTGGGTGGGAGGGAAGTTATGGGGGGAAAAGCCACTGTAATCCAAAAGGTGTACTTTGGAAATTTATATTTATTAAATAAAAGTTTTAAAAAAAGTGCCTTTGTGGAGGCAGTGTTGTGCTGCAGCAGGTTGTTGCCATTTGTGACACCAGCATCCCACATGAGAGTGCCAGTCCAAGCCCCAGCTGCTATGCCTCCATTTCAGCTTCCTGCTAATATGCCTGAGAGAGCTGCAAGTAACAGCCTAAGTACTTGGGTTCCCACCACCCATGTGGGAAACTCAGATGAAGTTCCAGGCTTCTAGATTTGGCCTGGCCCAGCCTTTGGCAGTTGAGGGCCTTTGGGGAGTAAACTAATGGACAGAAGATTTATTTTTCTTTCTTCCTCCCTCCCTTTCTCCCTTCTTTTCTTTCTTTCTTTCTCTTTCTTTTAAATACTCTCCTTCCATATTTAATATTATCTCTCTCTCTCTCTCTCTCTCTCTCTCTCTCTCTCTCTCATACTCCCACCTCGTCTCTGCCTTTCAAATAAATAAATACATAAAACTTTAAAAATTGCCTCTGGGCAGAGCTGACATTTAAACTAAGATGCAAATGACCAGAAGAAGTCAGTCATGAAGAAGGGGCACCTTGGAAGGAAAACATAACCAGAGCAAAGCCCTATAACAAGAATAAACCAATAGGAGAATGGTTTGGCTGAAACGTAATACATAACTACACAAGTTGTAGAAGAAAATGGAAAGGAATGTAGGGGCAAAAATCAGCTAAGAAGGGTTTGACAGCCAGGATAGTGAATTCTGAATTTGATTCCAGTAGTTTAGGCTTTTTCTGTGGCAACAGGAAGTCAATGGAGGGTTTTGATCAAGGAAGTGACATTATAAGGTTTTCAAAAGACCACACTGGTTATGTGAACAATGTATTACAGAAGAAAACGTGGAAGCAGGAATCCCAGGGAGCAGGCTACTATAGTAATCCTGTAGATTGATGTCTCAGAGAAGGAGAGTTGTAAGTGTTGAGAGTGTTTTAGTATTAAGATGAACGACACTGTGGGGGCCAGTGCTGTGGCGTAGCGGGTAAAACCACTGCCTGCAGTGCTGGCATCCCATTTGGCATCGGTTGGAGTCCCAGCTGCTCCACTTCCCATCCAGCTCTCTACTACTGCCTGAGAAAGCGTAGAAGATGGCCCAAATCCTTGAGACCCTGCATCCACATGGGAGACCCAGAAGAAGGTCCTGGCTCCTGGCTTCGGATCAGCCCAGCTCCAGCCATTGGAGCCATCCGGGAGAGTGAATCAGCGGATGAAAGACCTACCCCTCTCCCTCACTCCCTTCCTCCCTCCCTTCTTTCCTCCCTCCCTCCCTCTCTTCCTTTCTCTCTGCCTCTGCATCTCTGTAACTCTGCCTTTCAAATAAATAAATAAATCTTTAAAAAAAGGAGAGATGTATGACATGACATTTGTTGGATACCACCACCCTACTGTTCACTGTATTATCTCTCTCTCTCTTTTTTTTTTTTTTTTTTTTGACAAGCAGAGTGGACAGTGAGAGAGAGACAGAGAGAAAGGTCTTCCTTTTGCCGTTGGTTCACCCTCCAATGGCCGCCGCGTCCGGCGCACCACACTGATCCAAAGGCAGGAGCCAGGTACTTATCGGTGCTTCTCCTGGTCTCCCATGGGGTGCAGGGCCCAAGCACTTGGGCCATCCTCCTCTGCACTCCCAGGCCACAGCAGAGAGCTGGTCTGGAAGAGGGGCAACCGGGATAGAATCCGGCGCCCCGACTGGGACTAGAACCCGGTGTGCTGGCGCCGCAAGGTGGAGGATTAGCCCATTGAGCCGCGGCGCCGCCCTCACTGTATTATCTCTTAATATATCTCATACAGATCTATAATTCAGACACCCAAAACCAAATCATCCCATTAAAATATGCTCTACCTTTGGTATCTGTAATTTTACAAATCAGTGAAATCATCTGCATAATTGCCGAACCCATAAAACCAAACATTATCCTTTACTTAACCCTCTCCTTCATCCCCCAAATTCAATCAAGTCATAATTATTCAGCTTCTAAATTTCTTAGCCCACTACACCAGCCCTGTGGCGTAGTGGGCTAAGCCTCTGCCTGCAGCATTGGCATCCCAAATGGGCACCAGTTCTAGTCCCAGCTGTTTCACTTCCAATCTAGCTCTCTGCTTATGGCCTGGGAAAGCAGTGGAGGGTGGCCCAAGTGCTCAGGTCCCTGCACCTATGAGGGAGACTGAGAAAAAGCTCCTCGTTCCTAGCTTCAGATCAGACCAGTTCTGGCTGTTGTGGCCATATGGGGAGTGAACCAGCAGATGGATGATCTTTCTGTCCCCCTCTCTGTCTGTAACTCCACCTCTCAAATAAATTTTAAAAAATCTTAAAAAAAAAAAAAAAGCACTGCCATTAGCCTAGCATAGATCTTCATTTGTACTTCCTCTAATCTCCCTTCATTCCAATGTCTGCATTTTGCAAGTAGTTATCTTTTTTTTTTTTTTTGACAAGCAGAGTGGATAGTGAGAGAGAGAGAGAGAGAGAAAGGTCTTCCTTTTTGCCGTTGGTTCACCCTCCAATGGCCACTGCGGCCAGCGCATCTCGCTGATCCGAAGGCAGGAGCCAGGTGCTTCTCCTGGTCTCCCATGCGGGTGCAGGGCCCAAGGGCTTGGGCCATCCTCCACTGCCTTCCCGGGCCATAGCAGAGAGCTGGCCTGGAAGAGGGGCAACCGGGACAGAATCCAGAGCCCTGACAGGGACTAGAACCCAGTGTGCCAGCGCCGCAAGGAGGAGGATTAGCCTGTTAAGCCACGGCGCCGGCCAAGTAGTTATCTTTCTAAAATCTTACATCTGATCAAGAATTTCCTCTATACTGGAGTATATTAAGTAGAGACGATTCATTTAATTTTTTATTTTTTTATTTAACATTTGAAAGGCAGAGTGAGAGAGAGTGAGAGGGAGAGCCATCTTCCATCCACTGGTTCACTCCCTGAATGGCCACAACAGCTGATCTGTGTCAGGTCAAAGCCGGGAGCCAGGAGCTCCCACATGGTCTCCCATGTGGGTACAGTGACCCAAGTATGTGGGCCATCTTCTGCTGCTTTCCTAGGTGCTTTAGCAGGGAGCTGGATCAGTAGTGGAGCAGCTGAGTCTCCAACCACCGCCCATACAGGATACTGGCATTCTATGCCACAACACTGGCACCACCCCTCGTTTTATAAAGATTTATTTGAACGAGTTACAGAGGGAAAGGGAGAGAACAGAGAGAGAGGTCTTCCATCCACTGGTTTACTTCCCAGATAGCCTCAAGGGCCAACCCTGAGTCAGACAGAAGTCATGGGCTTCAACTGGTCTCTCATGTTGGTGTAGGGGCCCAGGGATTTGGGCCATCTTCCAATGCTTTTCCAGGCACATTAGCAGGGAGCTGGATGAGAAGTGGAGCAGGACTTGAACTAATGCCCATTTAGCATGCCGGCCCTGTAGGCAGTGGTTTTACCCAGAACTCCACAATGCCAGGCCCAAGTTCCACCTCTTATATTGCACTTTTAACACTACCAATAACACCACCAGCTCTTCTACTCACTAGTCTAGGCAATTTTACCGCCTTTCTTCACCATTTACCAGATCAAATCCCACCTATCTTTAACGTTATGGCAATAGGCTTGTCTGTGCTTTCATGTTGGGTAACCAGGAAGAAAAAAACTCCCCTGAAAATCCTAAGGATAAGTCAGTGCTCACACAGGTATGCAGTCTGAATTCATGCTATCGATGTGGTCTAAGAAATCTAAAACTGAATTTAATTTACCATGGTCCCAAGTTGTTTCTCAAGCAGTAATAGAAGCAAAAGCAAACCCTCTACACAAGAATGAATCTTCAGTTTTTCAATCCAAACATCAAATAGTTTATAAAAGCTGTACGGAAATGAACAATTTGGCTACAAAATAGATACGGTATCATGAATGAGCAAGAAATAGAGGAAAAGGAAAATATAGAGAAAATCCAAAGGTTTCATAAAGTGGAATTTTCAGTCACAAGATATAAAATAGCTGTTTAACCTAAGGTAATAAAACAGAAATTTACTTATATAAGCAAGGAATAAAAGACTAACCAAGCAAGGTGATAAACAATTTCTAGGAATGAAAAATATAACCACTAAAAATATATACAGCAAAAATTATACCAAACTATAAGGAAAACACACCAAACCTACCATCACAATATGAAATGCCAACATCTCTCTTGATAATAATGATTAAATGAAGGACATAGATGTGAATAAACAACAAAAACTAGAAATGACACATATCAACTCTGAACCAGCAGTTAAAATACTCACTGTAGTCAAGCACATGAGGGCTATTTAAAAAACTGACCAAGTGATAATCCAAAACTTAGACTCAACAATTATTTCAAGACTGAATCACACAGCCCACATTCTTTTTCAATACAATGAAGTTTAATACAAAATTCCATCTATCTGACAATTTAAAATCATACTTTAAGGAGTCAAAGAATCACAATATAAATAAGAATACATTTATAATTACAAATAAAAGATACTACATATCAAAACCTGTGGGATGTATTATCATGGTTTAAATGCCTATTTCAGAAAAAGTCTTAATATCAATGAGTAATCAATTGATATTTAATAAAAGTGACAGAATAAACACAGAGAAAGAAGAAAGGAGACTATCATAAAAGAGTAGAAATTAACAAAATAAGAAATAAACATGCAACAAAATGATTCAAAGTAAAAAATTAATATTTAAAAAGATAAAAGACAAAGCTCTGGCAAGATTAATCAAGAAAATAACAAACATCATTGGGAATGAGAAAAGGATATAACTGCACGTGCAACTGAGTAAACACGAGAATATTCATGAATTTTATGCCAATAAATTTAAAATTTAGGTTAAGTGGGAAAATTCATAGAAAAAAAAACAGAACTTACCAAAACTGATTAAAAAACAAATAGAAAAATCAAATTAAGCCAGCAGTTTAATAGCTCCCACAAGGAAAACATCAGTCCAGATAGTTACAAGTTCTATCAAACATCCTAGGAACAATTTTACACAAAGTAATTCAGCATACAAAAAAAAAAAAAAAAAAGAAGAAGAAAATTTAAAGCTGTTGACATACCTGTTTCATCAAATGATGGCCCTTTTTCCACTCTGGGAGTTTCAGATCCCTGTCCTTCTTTCTGGGCATTTGTAGAGTACGACTTTACTTGACTCAGTGTACAAAGATATGGGTGTCTACAAGGAACTACATTTGCAAAGCTTCCAAATGTCACTAAATTCTGCCATTCTAAAAGAAAAAAAATTATTTTAATTTCAAACAAACTCACAAACACAGAAGTTCAAGCCATCCCTCCAGTGGAGGTATTTTGATGACCTCTAGATACAGAAGGACTACAATTTGTAAGAAGGAAAATATTCCAATTTTCTCTAATTTGTAAATTTATCTATACAAAACCGTTAAAATATATATAAAAATCAAATGTTCATATTATTCAGACATTCTGGAAAGTATCTGGAACATAAAAGATAATCTTCATTTTATATGCTTGTTGCATGCCCAAAAAAAAGGTTAGCATAAAATATTTTTCAGAATAGAAGACTGGAGGGAGAGGGTGGTCAGGAGGGCATTGCACTCAAAATAACCATGAATCCTCCTTCTAGTTGCTGGAGATTAACTGCTCCTTCATTTCAGAAGCAGTAAGTGAATATTAATCAGTCATTCATATTGTCACTGATTTTTAATTAGATAATTAGACCAACATTTGGTGAGATGCCTCAGTATAAGGGGATTTTAACTGAGGGAAGCCTAGGAGACTAATCACGAAGCACTTCAGCTGCTACATCTGGGTTGACTGTGGGCTTGGAGGGCAGAAACACAGAAGGGGAAAAACAGAGTCCACAGTTGCACCAAAGTGGTAGAAAACTAAATCTCTACTTAGAATTTCTCTTTTTTTTTTTTCCTTTAAGATTTATTTATTTGCTAGAAAGGCTGAGCCCCAGAGAGGCAGAGAGAGAGAGAGACAGAGAGAGAGAATGAATGTCTTCCATTCACTGGTTTATTCCCCAGATGGAAGCCAACGGCCGGAGCTGTGCCAATCTGAAACCAGAAGCCAGGAGCTTCCTCCAGGTCTCCCATGTGGGTGCAGGAGTCCAAGGACTTGGGCCATCCTCTACTGCTTTCCCAGGCCACAGCAGAGAGCTGGATCGGAAGTAGGGCAGCCGGGACTTGAACAGGCGTCCATACAGGATGCCGGTACTGCAGGCTAGCAGCCTTACCCACTATGCTACAGTGCAGGCCCCAAGAATTCCTCTTTTTAAAAGAACTCAAAAACTCTGTCTAGATATGATTCATATATTTAGGTGAAATAATGAAATTATATCATTACAGATAGCCAAGGTTTTCCAAGAGTGAAGTGTTGGGTGTTTAAGAGCTAAAACTTTTCTCAGTAAATAATAATGATCTTCCAAAAATGTTAATTTGTTTATGTGCAATTTTTTTTTTTTTTTAAGAAAGGCCAAGGCAGAGGCAGAAAGACAGAGATCTTTCATCAGCTGGTTCATTCCCCCAAATAGCTGCAATGGGCAGAGCTGGGCCAATCTGAAGCGAGGAGCCATTTCTCCTATGTCTAATCTGGATGGTAACCTATCACTTAACTCTGGCCTTTGTTTAGATTGTGGACAATTAAAACAAAAAACAAAAGAAAAACATCCTTTTCTAACCCATGTAAACTGACAATTAGGTCTACTGTTATTTCTGCAACAACGATAAAAACAAAAAGATTTCTTGCAGTTTGAGTTTACTAATTTCAGGTCCAGAGTCAAGCTTGTAGCTTAAGTATTCTGGATGTCAGTCCCTGTATTTAGTCTACTTTAGTAGTTTTTCTCCCAAAATTTTTTTTAAAGATGTATTTATTTGAAAGTCAGCGTTACACAGAGAGGAAGAGACAGAGATCTTCCATCCTCTGGTTCACTCCCCAAATGGCCACAATGGCCAGGGCAGGGGCAGGGCCAGGTCAAAACCAGGAGCCAGGAGCTTCTTCCAGGTTTCCCACATGGGTACAGGGGCCTAAGTACTTGGGCCATCTTCTGATGCCTTCCCAGGTGCATTAGCAGGGAGCTGGATCAGATGTGGAGCAGTCAGGACTCGAACTGGCACCCATATGGGATGCCAGTGTCATGGGCAGCAGCTATGCCAGAATGCCAGTCCCTTTCCCCAGAATTTCTAAGGCACTGCCATACAGAAAAACTAAATAGGGAGCAGGCTTTGGACCTGGCCATTAAGACGCTGATTAGGACACCTTCATCTACACTGGGGAGAACCTGAGTTTGAGTCCCAGCTCAGGCTCCTGATTCCACCTTCCTGGTAATGCAGAGCCTGGGAGGCAGCAGTGATGGCTTAAGCAGGTGGGTCCCTGCCACGCATGTGGGCAACACAGATTGAATGCCCAGCTCCAGGATTCAATCTGGTCCAGCTTCAATTGTTGCAAGCATTTGGGAAGTGAACGAGCAGATGGAGGCCCCTCTCTGTCTCTCAAAAAAAAAGAAAAAAGTTATTTTAAAAAATGCTACTGGTGAAATATCTGGCTTATGCATAACTTTTTTTTTTTTTTAATTTTTGACAGGCAGAGTGGACAGTGAGAGAGAGACAGAAAGGTCTTCCTTTTGCCGTTGGTTCACCCTCCAATGGCCGCCGCGGTAGCGCACTGCGGCCGGCGCACCGCGCTGTTCCGATGGCAGGAGCCAGGTGCTTATCCTGGTCTCCCATGGGGTGCAGGGCCCAAACACTTGGGCCATCCTCCACTGCACTCCCTGGCCACAGCAGAGAGCTGGCCTGGAAGAGGGGCAACCGGGACAGGATCGGTGCCCCGATCGGGACTAGAACCCGGTGTGCCGGCACCGCAAGGCGGAGGATTAGCCTGTTGAGCCACGGTGCCGGCCTATGCATAACTTTTACTTCAAGCTTTGTATTTTTCCATGTTTTTTTTTAATTTTTTTTTTTTTTTTTGACAGGCAGAGTGGACAGTGAGAGAGAAAGAGACAGAGAAAAAGGTCTTCCTTTGCTGTTGGTTCACCCTCCAATGGCCGCCGTGGTTGGTGCACTGCGGCCAGCGCACCGCACTGATCCAATGGCAGGAGCCAGGTACTTATCCTGGTCTCCCATGGGGTGCAGGGCCCAAGCACTTGGGCCATCCTCCACTGCACTCCCTGGCCACAGCAGAGAGCTGGCCTGGAAGAGGGGCAACCGGGACAGGATCGGTGTCCCGACCGGGACTAGAACCCGGTGTGCCGGCACCGCAGGCGGAGGATTAGCCTAGTGAGCCGCAGCGCCGGCCGTATTTTTCCATGTTTTTTAAAGCTTAAATTTTTCTTTAAGTACAAATAAATACATCACTAAATTATCTGGAAATTCACCAAGGTCTTAACTAACATCATCACAATTTGTGAAAGCCTATGTAATACTGATACACTATTTCCAGGTTACTTTTATCCTTTCAGTGAGTCCAAAGTGCACCAAAATCCCTTTTATCCGTAACCATATAATAAGCAAAAGTGTGACTGTGACCTAGAGAGAGTAGCTCAGCCTGGTGATCTACTAACAATGTGGTTTTTCTTCAAAACAGAGGAAAGAAATAAGAGATGCTAAGAACCTCCTGCACCGCCTCCTGACACAGAACTCCACAGCCTGGTTTAATTCTCTTTCTTGATATTTGCTTAGAAGTAAAAATAAAAATAAAAACACTTAACCAAGGGGAGCACGTGGCACAGCAGTTAAGTCCCCACTTGGGACATCTGCATCCTGTATCAGAATCCCTGGGTTTAAGTCCTGGCTCCATTTTTTTTTTTTTTTTTTTAAGATTTATTTATTGACGTGAAAGAAAGAGTTAAGAGAGAGAATCTTCCATCTGCTGGTTCGCTCTCCAGATGGCAGCAACAGCCTGGGCCAGCCCAAGGCCAAGAACTAGGAGTTTCATCCAGGTCTCCCACATGAGTTGCAGGAGCCCAAGCACTTGGGCCATCTTCCGCTGCTTTCTCAGGTGCATTAGCAGAGAGCTGTATCAGAAGTGGGACAGGTCAGACAGCTGGGACTAGAATTGACCATCATGGGGGATGCTAGTATCGCAGGTGGCAGCTTAACCCACGCACACCATCACCAACCCCCACAGCTCCACTTTCAGTACAGCTTCCTGTTAATGTACAGCTCAAGAACCTAGGTCCCTACCACTTTTGCAGGAGACTCAGAATGAACTCCTGGCTCCTGGTTTCCACTGGACCCATGTGTTGCAAGCATCTGGGAAGTGAACCAGCAGATGGAAGCCAACTCTCTTTCTGCCTTTCAAATTAAAAACAAATTAAAACACCCAACATAGTATTTACCAAGTGCCAGGCATTGTGCTAAATATTTTAACTACATTAACACATTTTACACTCTAAAACATATCTTGACTCCATCTGCTCCTCTTCATTGCACTGCTAACTGCCATGGCCTACATAACTACTACAGTCGCCCAACGCTCTTCTCCCCACCCCCCTTCACGATCCACTCTCCACAGAGAAGTGATATTTTTTAAAAACTGCCTTAAACAAACAAGAAAACCTAAGGCCTAAAAGACTCTAATAACTCCCAGGTGTCACTTCATACTGCCTCACCTTACTCCAGTCATAGCAGGTTTGTTTCTGCCCCAAAATACTGCTAGCTAATCTTACAGTTTCTCTGCTCTGCCCAGATTGCTGTCTCCTCCAGATAGTCACTGGCTTGTTCATTTCCATCACCTCCCAGAAAAGCTGGCGTCCCAGGCAGTCTATCTAATGAAATGGCCTCAGCGGCTCCTTTCTAGCCCATCACCCTGTTGATGTGGCTATGCTTTCCTCGTTCTGGTGCCTGTCCCATACAGGTGCACACTATGTCTTGTTTCAGCACACTGTACTCCCAGCAACCATAGTGCCTAACACCCACTGGCTGGATGATCCTCACTCATGAAAATCCCCTGAGGCACATGCTATGGTTAGCTTCATTTTTAGCAAGTATAAGAAATTCTATCATGAACTTCTACATAGAATCATGCTGACAGCCTGCTAATTGATTTTTATAACTGAGGAGAGGAGAAAAGAGAACAGGAAAGTATAGTATATAGCACTTAAAGATCTCCCTATCTCAAATTTTTGTTGGGGCCACTGCTGTGGTGCAGTAGGTTAATCCTCCACCTGCAGCACTGGCATCCCATATGGGTGCCGGTTCTAGTACCGGCTGAACCTCTTCTGATTCAGTACCCTGCTATGGCCTGGGAAAGCAGTAGGAGATGGCCAAGTCCTTGGACCCCTGCACCCGTGTGGGAGACCCGGAAGAAGCTCCTGGCTCCTGGCTTCGGATCAGCACAGTTCTGGCCGTTGCAGCCATTTGGGGAGTAAATCAGCAGATGGAAGATCTCTCTCTCCACCTCTCTCTCTCCTTCACCCCTTCTCCCTGACACTCTTTTAAATAAACAAACAAATCTTTAAAAAAAATTTTTTTGTCAAATTAAGTAGGTATAACTACATAAGTAAGTATGTGCTCCATGCAAAGCCAAAGAAAAATATACATATGTATATACATATATATATTACACACATACACAGTAACATTTTATAGAAGTGGGGGAAGGGACAGGCATCATGGCACAGCAGGTTAAGCTGCTACTCTAGACACCACATCCCACACCAAGGTGCCTGATTCAAATACTGGCTACTCTGCACTTCCAATCTAGCTTCCCACTAATGCACCTGGTAGGCACCAGATGATGTCCTAAGTACTTAGCTTCCTGCCACCCACAGGAAGACCTGGATAGAGCTCCTAGCTCCTGACTCTGGCTGGGCCCAGCCCTGGCTGTTGTTAATATTCGGGCAGTGACCCTGCTTTTCCTCTCTCTCCATCACTCTGCTTTTCAAATAAACAAATAAACCATAAAAAAGGGGGAAAAAAAAAAGGGGTAGGAGCAGGGGTGTGGTAATAAGTAAGCTGGGCCACTGCTTGGGACACTCACATCCTATATTGGAATGTTGGAGTTAAAGTCCTGGCTTTCTTTCCAATCCAGCTTCCCATTAGTGTGCACCGAGGGATGCAGTATGTGATGGCTAAAGTACTTGGGTCCCTGCTACCCATGTAGAAGACCAGATATAGTTCCAGACTCCTGGCTTCGGCCTGCCCCAATCCTAGCTGTTGTGGGCATAGGGAAGTGAATCAGCAGATGGATGATCTCTCGATCTCTCTCTGCCTTTCAAAAATGAAAACAAATTTTTAAAAAAGAAATATATGTTTACTGCAGATAATTTCAAAAACACAGGCCGGCGCCGCGGCTCACTAGGCTAATCCTCCACCTTGTGGCGCCGGCACACCGGGTTCTAGTCCCGGTCAGGGCACCGATCCTGTCCCGGTTGCTCCTCTTCCAGTCCAGCTCTCTGCTATGGCCCAGGAAGGCAGTGGAGGATGGCCCAAGTCCTTGGCTCTGCACCTGCATGGGAGACCAGGAGGAAGCACCTGGCTCCTGGCTTTGGATGGGCGCAGGGCACTGGCCGTAGCAGCCATTTGGGGGGTGAACCAATGGAAGGAAGACCTTTCTCTCTGTCTCTCTCTCTCTCTCTTGCTGTCTAACTCTGCCTGTTAAAAAAAATTTCAAAAACACCAAAAATTTTTAGAGAAATCACTGTTAGTATCTTAGTAACTATTCTTACTGTATCTTTTTCTATAGTTTAATTACTACAATAAGAATATTTTCCTATGTCATGTTCTAAAAAATGTTTATATATATTACCAACCCATAAAAATATACCCTATTATAGTTTCCAATTTTTCTTAACTATAAATATGCTATCAGATTCATTTAATAATGAACTTCTGCCCACATTCCAATATTTATCTGATTATTTTTTTAAAGTAAGTCATTTTACAGGGCCAGCGCTGTGGCGCAGCGGGTTAAAGCCCTGGCCTGAAGTGCCGGCATCCCATATGGGCGCCAGTTCTAGCCCCAGCTGCTCTTCTTCCAATCCAGCTCTCTGCTATGGCCTGGGATAGCAGTAGAAGATGGCCCAAGTCCTCGGGCCCCTGCACCCGCGTGGGAGACTGGGAAGAAGCTCCTGGCTCCTGGCTTCGGATTGGCCCAGCTCTGGCCGTTGCTGCCATCTGGGGAGTGAAATCATCAGATGGCAGACCTCTCTCTCTGTATCTACCTCTCTCTGTAACTCTTTCAAATAAATAAATAAATCTTAAAAAAAAAAATAAAGTAAGTCATTTTAAGTAGAATTGCTAGGTCAGAGAACATGAACTTTCTGAAGTTCTCTTTACACAAAGAATAACCTCCAAAAGTACTGTTTGGAGGGCAGGCATCTAGTCTATTGGATAAGCCATCAATTTTCATCAGAATGCCTAGGCATGTGCCCAGCTGATCCAATTCGTTTCCTACTGATCCGCAACCATGAAGGCAGCAGCTAATGGTTAAAGTAGTTAGGTCCCTGCTCTCTATGTGGGAGATCTGGGTTGAGTTTCCAGTGTGGCCTGCCTCAGCCTGGCCATTGCAGGTAACTGGGGAGTGAACCAGCAGACAGAAGCTGTCTGCCTTTCAAATATAAAAACTGTATCATCCAGCTATATGTTCCCCATCAGCAGTAACAGAGTTCCTGTTTTACTGCACCCTCAATATAAAGCATCATCATCTGGGCCGGCGCTGTGGCTTAGTGGGTAAATCGTCGCCTGTGGTGCCAGCATCCCATGTGGGTGCTGGTTCAAGAGCCAGCTACTCCACTTCCGGTCCAGCTCTCTGCTATGGTCTGGGAAAGCAGTAGAAGATGGCCCAAGTCCTTGGATCCCTGCACCCACTCAGGAGACCCAGAGGAAGTTCCTGGCTCCTGGCTTAGGATCAGCACAGCTCCGGCTGTTGCAGCCATTTGAGGAGTGAACCAGCAAATCAAAGACCTCTCTCTCTGAGCCTCTCCTTCTCTCTGTAACTGATTTTCAAGTAAAATAAATAAATCTTTAAAAAATATATAAAGCATCATCATTATGAAAAACAGCTCATCCAAGCTAGGCAGTGAACATTAAGTGAATATGAAACATATTTCCATTGTTTTGATCATCTGAACTTCTTTATTAGCTCCTTATTCATTTCCTTTGCCCATTTTTCTACTGGAATGTACACTGGTTTACAAAAATTCTTTTAAAATTAGGAATACTAACTCCAGTTAGTAGTCACTCTACAAAGTAGACCTTCAGTATATCGAGCACTTGAAATAAGATTAATTGGAGGGGCTGGCGCCGTGGCTCACTTGGTTAATCCTTCGCCTGTGGCGCCGGCATCCCATATGGGCGCTGGGCTCTAGTCCTGGTTGCTCCTCTTCCTTTGCAGCTCTCTGGCCCAGGAGGGCAATGGAGGATGGCCCAAGTGCTTGGGTCCCTGCACCGCATGGGAGACCAGGAGGAAGCACCTAGCTTTTGGCTTCGGATCAGTGCAGCGCCAGCTGTTGCGGCCATTTGGGGAGTGAACCAACGGAAGGAAGACCTTTCTCTCTGTCTCTCTCTCACTGTCTATAACTCTACCTCTCAGATAAATTATAAAAAAAAAGATTAATTGGAACTGAAATGTGCTGGACTGGATTTCACACATTAGATTTTGAAAAAAAAAAAAAACAATGTTAAATAGCTCTTTAATTCTTATTTTGATTACCTGTTGACTTTTTAAAATATACTGAGTGAATTATATTATCAAAATTAATGTTATCTATTTTCACCAGACAATTCAAAATTATATATTCTTTGGATAGTACTGCTCTAGAATACTGTTTTCCTCTTCTGTGTTTATAAATTCTCAATTCTCATTTATAAGTACTCAAATCAAGCAATCCTTTCCTCAAGGTTTCTCGCTCCTTTCTTTACCAGCTTCCCCTAGTCACATGGGCATTTTAGAAACATAAAGACTTTATTTCTTGACAAAGACATGTGTTTTTGGATTTTTTTCCCCCAAAAAGTTTTTCAAATAGTCTTTTCTTCTCACATATTTCCAGTAAAACAGCATCCTTTCCCTAAATGAGTTTTAACTTCCACCATAATTTTGGGTGCCTTTTCAGAAAAATGTTTCAGTATTAGTCCAATTAAATTTTCACAAACCTGGTTATATCAAAACTCTGTTTTTAAGTGTGAAAACACATTTTAGCAATAAACACTCCAAAGAACTGTGCAAAGTCATTCTGTCTGGTGAGATAGGTAATTATTATCTGTGTTTCACAGACAGATGAGACAAGGAGCCTATAATTTTCAACATGATGACAGCTCCAGAGAATAGGGATTACAAATTACACTATTTCAACTCCTTTCTATCAACATTTAACGGGCAATTTAGGCTACGTTTAACAGTCACTATATGTAATTTCAGTGTAAAATGCCAAAACTGATTGGTCAATAGAAGGAATTTCGTTTAGAAACTTTACTTGGAGGTTTTGGAGTACAGTATATAACCAAATATTCATTTCATTCATAACAGAACCAAGCATATTGCCAAAACAGGAAAACTCAACAGCTATAATTTTTATCACTACCATAAAGCCCTAAGAACAGTTAAAATGAATCCGCTTGAAATATGAAGAGCCAGCTTTTATTTTTTTACAAACAAAAGATGGAGACTATATTCTGCCTTATTTGCACAGAGTAAGAATTACTCTGCACATTACTTAAAAAGCTTTACTGACCACTGCTTCTGACTTGTGTTGGGCGGTCACAAACATGCTACAAGTTTTCTTTTCAAACACGAATTTCTGTGAAATGTTTCTATGAATACTGTTTGTCACCCCCAAGAATCTGGGGGGAAAAAAATCAGGCTTGAGTTTGGTTCTGTCTTCTCCCTCAGCGTTCCCATCAATTCTCAGTGCCAAGCCATGGCAAAAAAGAAGGTAAACTGGTGTAGAATTTACAAGCCCGGTGTTATTTTTGGAAACTCTGAGACGACTTAAATTGTGAGAAAAGAACTGAAGGAGAGGGAAGAAAATTCTTGTCCAACAGCTCTTTCTTCTAGGTTATAACTGCGGGAGGCACCTTTTCCCCAAAAGAATTGTTCCGCGAACTGTAGGGTTCTGCGTTTTGGTCCAAAACCGGGCTCATTCAAAGACCGCACAACACCTTCACGCCTTTTAAGGAAGACGTTTAGTAGCGCCTCCCTTCCTTTTAGGACATTTAAGAAAACAGGAGTACGGGAAGACTGGCAGGGCAAGTGACTCGCGGCCAACAGTGCTGAGGAAAAGATGAGTCAGGGACCTCTGAGGGCCATGGAAACTGGACGACTCCGCCATTTCCAACTTCCCGGGTGCACCTAAGGTTCTGTCTGGTACAAAGTCGTCTGCCTCAGAAGTGCAACCCGATCCGCCATGGGCCCGCACGATCCCGCGGGGGCTACGCGAGGGCTGCGGACGGGACTGGGCTCAGGGAGACCTGTCAGGTCCCTTGAGGACTGGACAGGTCCAACTGCAAAGGCGGAGGCCAGAATGGAGGGTTCTGGGGCTTGGGGAAGGGCCCGAGGCGAAACCTCGAGCGCCAAGCCTGGCCTGGCCGGTCGGGCTTCCGCGGAGCCAGCAGCCGGCGCGGGACACTCACCCTGGCGGTCGCTGGAGCCGCGGGCCGCCGCCCTGCAGCGCAGACGGAGCCGGCACAGAGAGGACCAGCTACATCTGTGGGCCGCAGCGGCGGCGGCCAAGCCCGGTAACATCCTGGCGGGGCAGAGGCCCCTACTCGTGCACCACCGCCTGCCTCCGCGAAGCCGCGGGCACCCACTGACTCCATAGACTGGACACCAGCACACCCTGAAATCCTGCGCCGCCGCAGGGCGGCCTCAGCGACCCGGAAGCTGTAATTTCGTTTAGCGACGCCCGCCGTGGAGCCCCGGAAGTGACGTCAAAGGCCGAGCGCGAATCGCGAGGCAGGGGAGAGAAGGGCGTGACTGCAGATGAAACATGGCGTCCGCCCGGTCTTGTGTTTGTACGACTGTGCTTTCTTGGAAATAATCCTGTAAGCTGCATCTTAGCGGCCAGGAAAGCCTGGGGAGACGCAACAGCCTTTGTGGGGGGAGAGTCCTGCCTACTTCTTTATCCTGGGCTCGGAGCCTTGATCCCGAAGTCTGGGCCATGGTACTGGAAATGGCAGGTCCGGTGGGAAGGCAGAACGACGGTCTTAGTGGAGGCTACCAGGTCCTCAGCACGCTCTGAACCTCCGTCGTAGCCCACGGTTGTCTTTGTAGCACCATTGTGTACCAGCACCGTGAAGGCAGGTACACTAATCTCTGAGCCCCAGATTCTTGCCTGTGATATAAGAGGTTTTGTAAGTTCACGATATGTTGGGTTATATGAAGATGTAGGGATGTCTCAACACTCCGGTCCTAGGGAGGAAGAAACCGGAACAATATTCAACACAACTTTAAACTGTTTATCTCTGCCATGCCCATTCAGATATTAGCTCAAACTCAAAAGAGGCCTCTCTTGACTACCCTGTCCGCAGTAGGGTTCCTTAAGAAGTTATGGAAAATGCGTATTACCAAGGAAGTATGCATGGATTTCAAAATTTTATGCACCAAAATAAAATTATCTTCTAATTTTTATTTATTTGTATTTTTTTTTTTAAAGCAGAAAGACAGAGATCTTCCATCTACTGGTTCACTCCCCAAGTGCCTGTAATAGCCAGGCCTAGGCCTGGCCGAAGCCAGGAGCCTGGAACTCAGCTTGGGTCTCCCAGTAGGGAATAAAGGACTCAAATACTTAAGCCATCACCCGCTGCCTCCCAGGGTGTGCCTCAGCAGGAATCTGGGAAACAGGCACTCCCGGTATGGAATCAGGGGTCCTAGGCGGTGATTTTACCACTATGCCACATGCTAGTCTTCAGCCGCATATCTTTTAATTCTATTTTTCCATAAACTTTTTGAAGCCCCCTCATACTAGGCCTGGCCATTCTCTATTACCTTAAATGCTTATTACTATTTGAAATTACCCATAGTTATTATTTTCTATCTCCCAAAAGAGCAAATAAGCGTCATGGTGCTGGAATCCTGCCTGTTTTGTACATTGCTATATCCAAGGAGCTAAAACAATGCCTGGCACAAAATAATTAATTGAATGAGTGCATGGTGCTTTATTATAAAGTTAATTCGAATTGCTCAACTATATGCTACAAACTATTTCAAGAGGAAGTTCATTAGTATGTTCCTAATTTTAAGAGAATTAACAATTTTTATTTTACCAATAATAAATTATCACAATTATCTTAATTATCATAAGAAATTATCAGAATAAATTATCACAAGAATAGTAAGGCAAATTTAACCTCCTATGGCAGTTTAAAACATTCAATGGACAGACATTTTAAAAAATGCTATCTGGTCTGGCACTGTGGCGCAGCGGGTTAAGGCCCCAGCCTGAAGTGCCAGCATCCCGTGTGGGCACCGGTTCTAGTCCCAGCTGCTCCTCTTCTTCTTCTTCTTTTTTTTTTTTTTTTTTTTTTGACAGGTAGAGTGGATAGTGAGAGAGAGAGACAGAGAGAAAGGTCTTCCTTTTTGCCATTGGTTCACCCTCCAATGGCCGCTGCGGCCGGCGCATCTTGCTGATCCGAAGCCAGGAGCCAGGTGCTTCTCCTGGTCTCCCATGCGGGTGCAGGGCCCAAGGGCTTGGGCCATCCTCCACTGCCTTCCTGGGCCATAGCAGAGAGCTGGCCTGGAAGAGGGGCAACTGGGATAGAATCTGCCGGCTGCTCCTCTTCTAATCCAGCTCTCTGCTATGGCCTGAGAAAGCAGTAGAAGATGGCCCAAGTCCTTAGGCCCCTGCACCCACGTGGGAGACCTGGAGGAGGTTCTTGGCTCCTGACTTCAGATCAGCTCAGCTCTGGCCATTGCGGTCATTTGGGGAGTGAACCAGCGGAATGGAAGACTTTTCTCTCTCTCTGCCTCTCCTTCTCTCTCTGTGTAACTCTTTCAAATAAATAAAATAATTTTTTTTAAAAAATGCTAACATATATCCTTACTCTCAGTATTACCCAAAACCCTGAATATTACTGGAAAATTACTTTTCCTTCCTTGTGAATATATTTTAACAAATTTAGCTTTATAATATAAAAAAATAAAGGAGGGAGGGTAGACTGGGAAGTATTACTATGCTCCTAAATCTGTATATGAAACACATGAAATTTGTTCACCTTAAAAAATTTTAATATATTTAGGGAAAAAAAAGTATGATGTTAAAAAGTATTAAAATAAAAAAATAAATAAAAAGAAAGCTAACCTAATACTTTAGATTCTTAAAGTGGCTCTGGTTTCAACTATTTTTAATCAAAACTGCTAAGAGTTTTTTAGGCTTTATTTTTAAATTGTACAATAGAATTTTTATATTATTGTTCATCTACATTTCCTAATTAGTCTTAGAAGAATATACATCCTTTTGTGATAAACATGTAAAAATAAATTTTGTACGGGGTTGTTATGAATGTAGATTGTAATGTTGATGCATAGTAAATTCTCACTGTATGTTAGTTTTTCCCTAGCTTCTTTTTTCCTGATATAGCTGGAGTATAACCTGATTAATATCATTAATTTTTATAAACTTCTAGGTAGGAGCCTTAGTTTGCCAAATAAGTTTGAAGAATGAAATGGGTCCTACTGCATTAATCTGTGTAACCCTCATAATACTGAGTCATATAAAGTCTCAACAGACTCGGACTAAAATACATCCACAGTTGTCTTGGTGTTTATACATACATGTCATCATAAACTTGTCCTGCTGTGGTGGTCTTCAAAACTTCCCTAGGAGTTGAAAGTCAAGGTAACCTCAGCTTTAGAGTTCCTAAGGGGAGTTTCCTTTGACCCTGACTGCTTTTATGTCCATTTGAGATGCAGTCAGCAGCTGGCTTTCTATCAGAGGAAACAGAAAATTTTAGAATCAACACACAGATAATTTCAAATAGCATAGTAGTAATATTGGTCATTTACTGATTTTCAGACCCCCTCATTAATAATTCCTTAACAAGTTATAGATGAAGAAACTAAGACACAAAATCTTGCTCTTAAAGCAATATTGTACTTTCTAAGTCCTTTGGAAGAAAATGTAAAGTCTTTCCAAAGACTTGAATGACAATCTAGTGCTTCATTGGTTTCTGGAATGTAGGCAAGAGAGAGCATTCCCTAGATTTTTTAAAAAATCATTTTATGTGTGAACCACATGATGTTAAACTGAGATACATGAGGATGTATCATATAAATAGATGCCTAAATATAGAGAACTATTAAGTCAGATAGATGGAAATAGAAGTAGGAAAGAGATGCAGTGCTATTCAATTATTCCCATCAACATAACTCTTGCAAGGCTTTCCACAAACTCTGAAGACATTCTAACATTTTTCAGAAAGTGGCTTCTATTGGCCTGACTATTCCTTGGTTGCATCCTGTCTATAGCTTTGGGAAAATAATGACGCAGATCATGAGACAAACTTGGCTGGCTATCTGGAAAACTGACTTAGATAATCCATTACAAAATGAAGTAAGAGGCTCTATCATGAGGCTTACCAAGAATACAAACTGAATTTTGCACACAGATATATTGGCTACCTGGAAGAAAATCTCTCAAAACTGGAGATGAGGAAGAACTTTGTCAGAAACTGTATCAACTCCACCTTTCACTTTATTTCCTTTTTGCAGGAGAGGTCTTCCTACACATGCAATATATGTCATGCAGTCCCACTTTGCTTATGACAATGGTTGCACACTAGAGTGATATCCCCACTTGTGGCCAGATGATTCTCTTTTTTATCCATTTGTAAGCGAAATGCCTACCCATGTGTGTATCTTTTTAACATAAGATTGTTTTAAATGACTAGGATTAAATCTTAATACCTAGAATCAAAATTTGATTAACTAAGGAGGTTGATTCTTGGAAACAAGAAAGTTTGACAAAGTACCAAGTGTAGAAAATACAAGATTTTCAGGATTATGCTTCTTGAGATCTCAGACTCTGCATGCTCTCCTTTCCCTAGTGACATCTTTATTCAGGATTGTTTCTTATTCATCTTTTCCTCCTTGGAGTCATGTGTAAATATAGCACATGGGACATGGGCTATATGCATGTGAGAGTGATGAAAAAAGATGAAAATCATAAGAACTAGGTAACTTTTCATTCTCATTTAGTCCATAGGCTCCTTCATTGAGAGGGATTATCTGTGAAGTCCATCCAACATCTACTCAACAAAGAGAGTTGGTTTTTTTTGTTTGTTTTTTTGTTTGTTTGTTTGTTTGTTTGTTTTGCAGAGTGGACAGTGAGAGAGACAGAGACAGAGAGAAAGGTCTGAAGGCAGGAGCCAGGTGCTCCTCCTGGTCTCCCATGCGGGTGCAGGGTCCAAGGACTTGGGCCATCCTCCACTGCACTCCCGGGCCATAGCAGAGAGCTGTCCTGGAAAAGGGGCAACCGGGACAGAATCAGGCGTGCAGGCACCGCAGGTGGAGGATTAGCCTATTGAGCCATGGCTCCGGTCCAAAGAGAGTTTTCAATCCACTTCTACATTTTCTAATCAACTCTCCCTCTGTCTCAATAAGCTCATAGAGAAAGTTTCTAGGAGAAATAAGGCTTTCCTCCTAAATGTTATATGGATTTTGACTCAATTCCTCCCTCTGTCTGTAACTCTGTCTTTCAAATAAGTAAATCTCTTAAAAAAAAAAAAAGGCAGTGTCCACCAGCTTCCATCAAGTGTGTGTGTGTGTGTGTGTGTTTAAATTCCTAAATCCTCACACATACATCTCAGTGCTGACAGCTCCTCCCATCCACTAGCTCCGTCCATGCCTGGAGCCACTTCTCCACTTGAGTATCACTGTTGAGTCAAGGGGAAAGATACAAGGGGTGATATTCCTCATCTTCTTACCTCCAATAGCTATACCAGTGGGGATAGGAAGGTAAAATGATAAACAGCACTAGATTCTTAGTCTAGTCTGTTCTCAGACCCTTGCAAAGCCAACTTCCAAATGCATCTTCAAGGTATGGACATGGACATACTTCATTACATTTTTTTCCCATCAGTTTTATTCTACTTTTGCCTAATACCTCCCACAATCCTTTTCTTATCTTAGGGTTGCTTGTGGAAATATTGTCTAACATCATTGTAAATGTAGCAGATTCCTGTGAAATTTTACACTATTTACTCGATCTAAAAATATCCAGGCCGGTCCTTTTTTTTTTTTTTTTTTTTTTCCAAAAAGAGTTTGTTGGGATAAGTGTTGCAGGGCAGTGGGTTAGGCTGTCACCTGGGGCACCTGCATGCCACTTGAATCCCTCAGACTGCCTGAGATAAAGTTCTAGCTACCCTGCTTCCAATCCAGCTTCCAGCAGGTGATGACTTGGATACCTGAGTTCCTGTCACCCATGTGGGAAACCCATATGGAGTTCCTGGATTCTATGACCTGTGCCAGCCCTGGCTGTGTAGGCATTCGGTAAGTGAACAGGAGATGGAAGATTATTTCTCTTTCTCTCTCCCTCTCATTCTCTTCTTCCCTCTGCCTTAAAAATAAATGAATCTATCCAGAAAACAAAAATTGAGGTTGAATTGAGTCAATTCTCCTATTACTTGTAACTATATCATGTCTACTTCTGGACATAAGCAACTATAGAGAAACTGGAATATAAAGCAAATCCTGTTCCTTTACAGCCTCCTGGTTAGGAGGACAGCATGGTTTGTGAGTGGCTGAAACTATGCCCTTGAAAGTTCAGGCCTCAGTGGTGGCTGTGAGATGGCAAACAAGCCTGACCAAGGCTTTCGCTTATTTACAATAAGGAACAATCTGATTAAAGTATTTCACATTCCTCTTTGCACTTTAACAGAAGTAAACTGCAAAAAGCCAACAGACTTCTCCCAAAAATGGGATAAATGGCAGAATTTACTGGAAAAGAATTGAACAAAAGGGTATAAAAAAGTTAAGGAGCAATACTTTCTAAAAAGCTAAAACATTTTAGAAAGTGTCAACGAATAATTACTAAACCCACACGTCTGTGACAAATGAATTGTAATCAGAGGCCAGAGTGCAAGAAAGAGTTATTCATTAACTTGACTACAGCATCTGCTACATGTTATTTCAGCAACTGAGTTGTGCAGTAATGACAGTGAATTCTAAACTTGAATATCTGAAAATTTAACATTCTTGTACTCTATTTGCAAAAAAAAAAAAAGGAGAAAGAGTAAAACTTACAGAAAAATGAAACTGATGTCAAGACTAGTCATAGCATTTGATACACCATTCGAATTGGGCAGCCAGCTTTCCACTGCACTAGCTACTGAATACAGCAGTATTCAACTCTTTTTTTTTTTGACAGGTAGAGTTACAGACAGTGAGAAAGAGAGACAGAGAGAAAGGTCTTCCTTCCGTTGGTTCACTCCCCAAATGGCCGCTACGGCCGGCGCTGTGCAGATCCGTCCGAAGCCAGGAGCCAGGTGCCTCTTCCTAATCTCCTCTTCCTAATCTCCCATGCAGGTACAGGGACCCAAACACTTGGGCCATCCTCCACTGCTCTCCAGGGCCACAGCAGAGAGCTGGAATGGAAGAGGGGCAGCCGGGACTAGAACCCGGCGCCCATATGGGATGCTGGCGCCACAGGCGGAGGATTAACCAAATGAGCCACGGTGCTGCCCCTCCCCCCCAGCTCCAACTCTTGACTCCAGCTTCCTGTACCAGCAGCAGTACCATTCACATGGAAACTTGAATTGACTGTGTTCCCAGCTCCCAAGTTCAGCCCCAGCCATTGAAGGCATTTGGGGAGTAAACCAGATCAGAGTTCTCATTCTCTCTCTCAAATAAATAAAGATTAAAATTACATATGTGAGCCGACCAACGGCAAAGGAAGACCTTTCTGTCTCTCTCTCTCTCACTGTCTACTCTGCCTGTCAAAAAAATAAAAATTAAAAAAACAAAAATTAAAAAAACTTACATATGTGGTTCCCATTTGTGCTTTGTATTGTATTCCTCTGGACAGTGCTTCTCTAAAAACACAATCTCCTTGTCATTTTGATTCACTCCTTCCTAACTCCCAGTTCCAGCTCTCCCTGGGTCTTGTTTTCAAAGGACAATGTCAGTCTTTCATACCTCTAACTGGTTCTGCTTTGTGGGCAGATTTCAGAACTTCAGCGTGTATGAGGCAGAGAGGAAAAGGCCTTATGAGTGCCTGGTTCCCAGGTAAAAATTTTAATGCAATTAGATCTTTCCAGGTTGCACCTACCTCATGTTAGGTAACATTATTCAAACAAAAAACACCCTTGTGTTCAGGTAGCATTTAAAGATTTAACATTCTAGAAAACAGAAGAGAGTAGAAGACAAGAAAATCCCACGCCATGACACATAGATTGACTGATTTTGACATATCACTCTCCTTATTTTACAAGAGGAAATGTGTTCAGAGTGGTTTATACGTGCCAGCCAAGGTCATAGTGCCCTATGAAGGGCTTATGACGGAGAACTGGGTTCTGACCCTCAGTTGATGCTCTTACTTTTATTATAGTATCAAAACTTAAACTGACAAATGTAGAATTTTACATTACCTGGTGGGAGTGAAATGAGGTAGGGGAGAAATCATCAATTATCACTAGGCAGTATCTGAAGGATAATTATAGTTATTTTCTATTGTGATATAAGTGGGAAATTATGCTAACTACTGAATTTATTCAATAATCTGCAGCATTGTTCTAAATTACAGATGATCATGGCAGTCAAAATTTATTGAGCCCTTATGTGTGAAGCCCTATGCTAAACACTGAACTGATCTCCCAAAATATGGGTTATTGTTCTGTTTTACACAGGAGAAGCAGAGGCCATGTGGCTAAAAAGTGACTGACACACAGTCCGTCAAACTTCAGTTCCCTAGAGCTTGGGCAGGTTACACTGCCTTCCAAGGATCACGTTCTTATCTGTGCCACTTCCTAGGTACCTCACACATTGACCCAAGTCACTGCCAATTTGTGGCATATCCCCTAATGACGACAGAATTGTAATTCTGGGCCACATTCTCTGAACATTACACATAAAGTTATCTTGAGCATTTCTCAGACTATTTTTGAATCCTTATGTATTCATTTGGGATAGCTTAGAAAGAGTATGCATTAGAGAGGACTTTTAATCACTTACTGATTTGAAGATGTATTTCTGAAGAGAACTCTTTAACTGCTTCAGAGGTGGATCTGATTTTTAAGTCATAGCATTTTTGCTTTCTGTCTTCTGCATAAGCTTTGGAATTGTGAGAGTAAAAAAATTCCAGCTGTTGATATAAGGCTTTGAACTTTAAAGACAAAATCATTATCTTCCCAGATCCAGAATTTCTTTTTTTGCCTAGAAAGATGATAACTTAAAACACGGCAATACAATGTTTAAACTTAAGGGGCTGGCGTTGTGGTGTAGTGGGTATGGGCACCAGTTTGTGTCTTGGCTGCACCACTTCAGATCCTGCTTTCTGCTAATGCACTTGGGAACAGCAGTGGAAGATGGCCCAAGAGTTTGGGCCGCTGTACCAACATAGGAGACCCAGAAGAAGTTCCTGGCTACTGGCTTCAACCTAGCCCAGCCCTAGCCGTTGCAGCCATCTAGGGAGTGAACACAGGGAGGGGTTGGATGACTTCCTTCTCTTCTCTGTAGCTCTGATTTCAAATAAATAAATAACTAAATAGTTTAAAACAACATAATAAACTTAAAACATGGTGACACACTGACTCATCAAGTGTGACCTTGAGGGCAATTTAAATTCCCAGACTCTCCAAATGTAAAATGAGAAGCATAATAGAATGTATAATATGGTTGTCTGTATGGATCTTTACAGAGTACAGATACAAATTCAACAACTCAAACAATTCTCAAAACAATAAATTCTCTATTGGTTACATTCTACAAATTTCAAAATTGAGACCCAGGGAAGCTAAGGGAATGGGCAATGACTAGAACCACCATTAATGGATTTCCTGACATTACTCTTTATTATTTTTATTTATTTGAAAGGCAGAGTTTCAGAGAGGAGAGACAGAGAGAGGTCTTCCATCCCCTGGCTCTTTCCCTAAATGGCCACAATGTCAGGAGCTGGGCCTATCCAAAGCCAGGAGCCAGAAGCCAAGAGCCAGGAGCCAGGATATTTTTCTGGGTCCCCCATGAGGGTGCAGGGGCTTCGATTACTTTCCCAGGCCATAGCAGAGAGATGGATCAGAAGTGGAGCAGCCAGGACTTGAACTGGCGCCCATATGGGATGGCGGCACTGAAAGCTGCAGCTTTACCCACTATGCCATAGCACCAGCCCCGACATTACTCCTGATGCATTTCTAACCCCACGATAATTTTTTTAGATTATTTATTTATTTATTTATTTGAGAGGTAGAGTTACAGTCAGTGAGAGGTAGAGACAGAGAGAGAGGTCTTCCATCTGCTGGTTTACTCCCCAAATGGCCGCCAACGACCGGAGCTAGACCAATCCGAAGCCAGGAGGCAGGAGCTTCCTCTGGTCTCCCACGGGAATGCAGGGGCCCAAGGACTTAGGCCATCTTCTGCTGTTTTCCCAGGCCACAGCAGAGAGCTGTACTGGAAGAAGAGTAGCCGAGACTAGAACCGGCGCCAATATGGGATGACAGCACCGCAGGCAGAGGATTAATCTTCTGTGCCAGAGCCCTGGCCCCCATGATAATGTTTTAACATTTGGGTTGCCAACTTGGGTCCTGTATGATTGGCAGTGTTTCACAAATTTTTTTTAAAGATTTATTTATTTATTTGAAAGACAGAGTTACAGAGAGGCAGGGCAGAGAGAGAGAGTTTTTTCATCTGCTAGTTCACTCCCCAGTTGGCCACAAGGGCCGGAGCTGCACTGATCTGAAGTCAGGGGCAAGGAACTTCTTCCGGGTCTCCCACACAGGCGCAGGGGCCCAAGGACTTGGGCCATCTTCCACTGCTTTCTCAGGCCACAGCAGAGAGCTGGATCGGAAGTGAAGCAGCTGGGACTTGAACCAGCACCCATATGGGATGCCAACACTGTAGGCGGCAGCTTTACCTGCTACGCCACAGTGCCGGCCCCCACAATTTTTTTTT
Source organism: Lepus europaeus (assembly GCF_033115175.1). Classification (NCBI taxonomy): domain Eukaryota; kingdom Metazoa; phylum Chordata; class Mammalia; order Lagomorpha; family Leporidae; genus Lepus; species Lepus europaeus. The sequence goes on from NC_084842.1 coordinate 56,513,901, forward strand.
TTAAGTTTGAATGCTTTCAGGTGCAATTCAGTCTTCTGACAGTTCTGCCAGTGGCTCATTCACCTATTTTGTTAGGGCACCCAAAAACATTTGTGTGTGACAGTACGCCTTATTTTCTTTGGGTAACAGTAAATACCTACTTGAAAACTTGAGGTCCTGGCCAACTGTTTTTTTCTTAAGAGCCTTGATCAGTATTCAATAGCTGTAAGAAAAAAATCCTCCAAAGATTCTATGTGACTTCTACCCCTTGACTTACAACAAGATTTACTAAGTGGTTAATTACGATAACCCAAACTTGTTTTGTACTCCTCAAGAGTATTCTATTCAATAATGAGACGAAGAAGTGAAATATAAGGGGTGGGCTGGACATTCTGTAAATTAAAAAGTATGCACCAATGAAACTAAAATAATCCATGTCAAGTTCTACTAACATCTCTAATGATGAATTAATTCACGGCAAAATTAATAGTATTTGGTGTATCAGCTATGCAATACTTTTTTTCTTGGCAAGGCAGTTGTTAGGCTATCTGTTAATGAGAGCCATTATTGATAGCCAAAAATGTTTACTTATAAAAGAACATTTCATCTTTGCATAAGATGGTCTTTTTTCTTCTTTTTTCTTTTTCTTTTCTTTTTTTTTTTTTTTACAGGCAGAGTGGACAGTGAGAGTGAGTGAGACAGAGAGAAAGGTCTTCCTTTTGCCGTTGGTTCACCCTCCAATGGCTGCTGTGGCCGACACACCGCGCTGATCCAAAGCCAGGAGCCAGGTGCTTCTCCTGGTCTCCCATGGGGTACAGGGCCCAAGCACTTGGGCCATCCTCTACTGCACTCCCGGGCCACAGCAGAGAGCTGGCCTGGAAGAGGGGCAACCGGGACAGAATCCGGTGCCCCGACTGGGACTAGAACCTGGTGTGCCGGCGCCGCAAGGCGGAGGATTAGCCTATTGAGCCACGGAGCCGGCCTTGCATAAGATGTTGAACATGTCAGAATGTCTCAGACCACCCAAGACTCAGAAAACAGCAAATGTATAGAGTTATCTCCTAAGTTCTGAATTATTTAGTCTATCAATATTAAAAGACTGAATCATGTGAATAACCAAGTTATGATGTTATCCCAAAGAACAGCCTTGGGCTGATGTTTTCTAAGACTTTTATTTAGAATATAAAATAAGTCAGTGTTGTGGTGCCGCCTGCTGGCAACCTTTATGAGCAACGCTTCCAGTCCCTGCTGCCCCACTTCCTATCCAGCTCCCTATTATTAGGCCTAGAAAAGCAGCTTCGACCGCTGCCACCCATATGGGAGACCCCAATGAATGAAGCTCCCGGCTCCCAGCTTTGGCCTGGCCCGACCCCAGCTCAGTTGTTGCAGCCATTTGGGGAGTGAATCAGCAGCTGGACTATCTTTCTCTCCATGTGATTTTGCCTTTCAAATAAATAAATAAATCTTGAAATCTCTCTCTCTCTCTATATATATATATATAGTAAACTCACCAGTGAACATGGTCTGAATGAAGGTTATACATCCTAACAGCGAGACCAAATGCCACCCCAAAAATGATTTTATAAACCTGCTTCAAAGTTATCTGTGCAATATAGACAAAGGGTTTACTGAAATATACTGATGCTACTAAATGCATGTTAGTACTGTATTTATAAGCATAGTTAACTGTAGCTGCCACAAAACCATTTTAGAACAAATTTAATGAACATAAGCATTCAAATAGAGTTGTAGTAAGTACCCTTAGAGATTCCTCAACTTTGCTGCAATATTAAAAGGCAAAGAAAATAATCCCTCTGGTATGTTCTCATTAGGGTAAATGCTTAACTACTTACATTGAAAAAAATATTTTACTCCCAGCACTAGTTATAAAACTAAAATTAGGGGCTGGTGCTGTGGTGCAGCAGGTTAATGCCCTGGCCTGCAGTGCCGGCATCCCATATGGGCGCCAGTTCAAGACCCAGCTGCTGCACTTCCAATCCAGTTCTCTGCTGTGGCCTGGGAAAACAGTAGAAGGTGCCCCTATACCCATATGGGAGACCCGGAAGAAGCTCCTGGCTCCTGGCTTTGGATCAGCACAGCTCCAGACGTTGTGACCAATTGGGGAGTGAACCATCAGATGGAAGACCTCCCTCTGCCTCTCCTCTCTGTGTAACTCTGACTTTTAAATCAATCAAGCAATCAAAACAAACAAACAAACAAAACAAATAAAACTAAAATTAGAAGACCCCAAATAAAACTTTTTTACTAAAAACTGTTATAATAGCTTTGTAAGAAAAGCCTCTTTTGTTCTTATTTTGAATGAAGATTCACCTCAAGGATGGGAAACAGAGTTCATACCTAATAATGCATATTGTCAAGAACCACTGGGGTGGACATTGTGGTGCAGTGAATTAAACCACCACTTGGGACACCCACATCTTATATCAGTGCCAGTTTGGGTCCTGGCTCCTCTGCCAATGGGTATGGAAAGGCAGGAGAAAATGGACCAAGTACTTGGGTTCCTGCCACCCATGTGGGACACCCAGATGGCGCTCCTGGTTCCTGGCTTTGAAAGGCACAGAGATACAGAGATCTTCCATCCACTGCTTCATTTGCCAAATGTCCACAGCAGCTGGGGATGGTCCAACACAAAGCCAGGAACCTGGAACTCAATCCAGCCTGCCATGTGGTTGGAAGGACCCAAGTATTTGAGCCATCATCTGCTGCCTTCCAGGGTGTGCATCAACAGGAAGCTAGAATTAGCAGTGGAGCGATTCCAACGAGGGACTCTGATATGGGCTGCAGGGGACCTAAGCGGCATCTTCACCACTGTATAACTGCAATAAACTTTTTTTTTTAAAAAAGACTGTTGACATATCACATGTCAGACTCAACTCTCAATAATGTTCAGTGTACCACTTCTTTGGGACTCTCCACTCAACCAGCCTTAGGAATGAGATAATCTTGCCATTTCCAAAGCTCAGAATTCTTTTACATACAGCTCTAAATACTCCAATATCCTAAATGAAAAAGCATATGTCAACAATGTTTATAATGGGATTTCAAAAACCTCATAGGAAATAGAATCAAAAGATGAATTTGTTGTGTTTCAAACATTTTTAATGCATCATTTAAAAATAATATACATTTTCCATTACTTTTTGAAGATCCTTTAACCTTTTTCCTCTTATGTGAACAACTCATTTACTAATTAATTAAATATGTATTTACTTCTAGGACTGCCTTTACACAACTGGTTTCTATAATGCCTCTAAGATTATATCTCCAAGTGGTGAAGATTTAAGTTGCTTGTACAGGGGCCGGTGCTGTGGAATAGTAGGTAGGTTAAGCCTCTCCCTGCAGCACTGGCATCCCATATGCGCGCTGGTTAGTGTCCCAACTTCGGCCTGGCCCAGCCCCTGCCACTGCAGCCATTTGGGGAGTAAACCAGCAGACAGAAGAGCTATCTCTCCCTCTCTCTGTAACTTTGCCTTTCGAATAAATAAATGAACCTTAAAAATAAATTGCTTGTACAGTGTATTACTTAGTACCAGTTATTAAACTACATAGAAAAGATCTGCCATCTGTGAACACCTTAGAAGGGAAATATATATCCTTTATGCTATGTTTTCTTGTGTTGACTAATGAGTTTGGGTATACTGTGTATTGTGAATCATTTTGGAGTTATAAATAACTCACCTACTCGGCTATAAATTTCACTATACAAACAAAAAATTACAGAAACACACAGTTGAGATAGCTAATGTAATTTTTTTTCCAGTTTCACATTAGATCTCGAAATCACAGCATTTCTACTCTTCATAATTGGCTGAGAATAACAGAAGTGAGTTCGAACCCACCTTATTCTACAACAAGGCAATTAGGCTGAAAGAAAAGCTCATTTCTAACAGCAAATGTTCTTTTACAACATAACATTTTTAAATCTACTTCAATCCAAAGAGATTTTTATTACACAATTTGATTTTTACATAAGTAAAATAACAATAAAGATGAAGGAACAACAATTTAATTTGTATTGAAATAAATATTAGACATATAAAGCACATACAGTGAAACGGGTCACAGTAAATTACAAGTGGAGACATTATTTTGCTCAATCACCAAAGAAAGCCCTTGATATTTCCAATTTATCACCATCAAATTTATCATTCTTGCTGATTTAAGCAGAACACAAAACAAATATGGATCCCAGGGCTTACTTTCACAGGTACCAGCATGGATAATTTACTGCAGTGATCCAATTTGGAAATCAGTAGGGACCAGTAAATCGCTGCATAAAAGAAAAAGCGAATGAGGTCCTTTTTCCTTAGTGTCAGCAGGCTATGATTATTATGTTTATTAGATTTTCTTGAAAGGACTTCACACTTTCTCAAATATGCAGGAGAACTATATTTCCCCTCTGAGCCCTACATTAGCATCTATGTGCTTTGGTCTTGAATACAGGGGAATGATGAATTTCTCAATTTATTTTATAAATTTATATAGTCTAGATAGCATTGGCTCAAACAGTACAATTCCCCAACATGTACAATATTAGATATTAAAAATGGATTCAAGAGGAGTTACTAAGAAATGTTGATATACTGTACATACAAATTTTGAGTTCAATATATCCCATTATATAGAGCACCAGAAGTAACGCATATATAAAATCAAGCAGTTATTTATGACTATTTCTAATCTTTGTGGTCTCTTAACATCTGTTCCAATATATATACATCATAAGTGTTACCTGCCCAAGACTTTGCCCACTTAGTCTCAACTTACAAATATATATATAGGCAAAACTTAGTGTCACAAAGAATTGTTCTGTCAAAGTTACAAAGGAAAATAGTAAATGTGAAATTAAACTGTCATGAACCAAGAAAAACAAGTTTCAAGGTGATAAGCATATCAAAAAAGTAGCATTCCAAGGCTATGGAGGAGAATGTAACATTTTCCTTGGGCCCTTCTTTCTTTGAGAATACAAGCTAATTAATATTCCAACAAAGATATCCATCTATATTTTTTCTTACTGATTTCTAAGAAAAAGAATCTGAAGATTTAAAGTCCTGGGCTCTTTTCTCACATCAACTCAAAATCAACGCAGGTCAGTTTTCCCACATGCACTACACAAGAGGGGACAGACTGTGGAGACAGTGAATCCCCCACGCAGGAATATGCTCCTTCTAAAGAACCCACCTGAATACCATCTTAGGACATATACATTTCCGAGAATAATTACTACCAGGGAAGTTTCCAAACGTTTAGTATCTCTTTTCTTATTCTTAATACCAGATCTAATAACTTTCCACCCAGAATACGAGAGGACTGCTCATTAAAGCAACCTCTGGAAATAACTCCTCTAAGTTTATAAAACTATGCCTTTGGAATATCATATGTTGAACTGTACATGGCCTCAGAAGAATTCTCCTAATGCTAGAGAATTCCAACGAAGTGTTTAGAGAAACTAGTTGTTTATACAGCCCAATTTTTAAATCTAGCTACCATTTCTGATATAATAGCTAAAAATTTCAATATGCTTTTATATTATTGTGAAAAGTCAAATTTTAAGAGAGCTTGAACTGGCTATATCTAGTATACCTACAAAATGATGAAAACATTACTGATTATGAACACATCTAAAAATGAAGGAGAAAGAACAACTTTATAATTGATATGTTGAGCAATTCAGGCACTTAGAATAAAAAGAAAAAAACAGAGACACCATAATCTGAATGATACCACTTCCAAATGTGGCCTATTTTACTGTTTTTCTGGAAAGTACATAGTGACAAGGTACTTCTTTTGAAAATTTCGTTTTTTAAAAATGTACTCACAGTAAATGATTATTAAATATTGTTCAATACTAAATGATTACACATTGACAAAGGTCATGGAATTCAGATCCTTAGTTTTATGACTGACTCAGCACATTCAGAGGCATTTAACACAGCCTGCAAAAACGAGGGCAGGGGTCTCCTTGAGCAAAGAGTGCCACCTACTGATTAAAAACGTAACTGTGGCTAATTTCTTTCTGGAAATTTTCATTTCTGGAGTATCAAAATTCATCTAATAAGGGTGACAGCTGTGAAGCTAGCAGATTCTAAGGAGAATGGGGTGGGGTGGGGCTCTAGAGTAACTATATTAATTAAATTCCTTAGCATTACTTAAGGGGCTTTACATAATCCTTCAAAATTAACTTCACTTATTCTAATCAGAAACCTTTTTAAAAATGAAATCTCTCAGTAGTCACATATATACTCATTTTCCTTTTCAGTATAAATAATAATCATGTCCTAAACGTATCAAAACTAACCTGAATCTTTTGCTACTGCTCATTAGGAAGAAAGGAAGCTTTGCATTTCGGAATGACATAATAGAATGCATTGATTTTTCATTGACTTCTGGTTTATTATTAGCTTGCCTTGATGTTCTCTTAAAGAATATTCTTAAACAAAACTTTTTTTTTCTTCCAGGATCACCTGCCTCAGTGTACTTCATTCAAAGAGAACTTAAATATAAACTGTATTTAAGAAATCTCTCGGCCGGCGCTGTGGCTCAACAGGCTAATCCTCCGCCTTGCAGAGCAGGCACATCGGGTTCTAGTCCCGGTCGGGGCACCGATCCTGTCCCGGTTGCCCCTCTTCCAGGCCAGCTCTCTGCTGTGGCCAGGGAGTGCAGTGGAGGATGGCCCAAGTGCCTGGGCTCTGCACCCCATGGGAGACCAGGAGAAGCACCTGGCTCCTGCCATCGGAACAGCGCGGTGCGCCGGCCGCAGCGCGCCAGCTGCGGCGGCCATTGGAGGGTGAACCAACGGCAAAAGGAAGACTTTTCTCTCTGTCTCTCACTGTCCACTCTGCCTGTCAAAAAAAAAAAAAAAAAAAAAAAAGAAATCTCTCTGCACTAATGTTAAGTAGAGTTTAAATTAATGAGAAACCAAGTACACAAAAGGAAGATAAAATCCCTGTGTGAGGCTCCACCTGTCCAGAAGAGTTTAATAAGACTAAAGAGTTAACTTCTCCTTCTGCATTCTTGTTTATACTATCTGTATTTCCCTAATTTTAATTTGACAGGCATACACTGAACACTATAATATCAGGTGCCAAGAAGCTGCTTGTACATAATTATACTGCAGAATTTCTAGCGATAAGCTCATGTAAACTAAGTATCTAATAATGTTCAAACTGCCAAATTTACTTTTTCATGAATTCAAGAGTATTTTATTTATTAAGTAAGCCACCCTTTAAGGAACAAATCTGTATTTCTGTTCAAACATGAGTATATCAGAAATATAATCCTGCTAGTGATTAAAAAGCCTTGATTTAAAACCAGTGCTTGAAACTGCAGTAGTTTTAATGTTAAACATGTTTTTGTTAAAAGTCAACGTGAATCATTTCCCTTAGGGAAATACTTTTAACCAACAATAATTTTCAAAATAAAGAAGAAAAAAAACCAAATTTATAAATCTTTAAAAGATGGTCATGGTAAAAAAAAAAAAAAAAAAAAAAAAAAAGGGCACACACACACACACACGGAAAAACTGGTGAAAACCAAGTACATTTTTTACTTTAGTTAATATTGTTTCAAGGTCAATTTTGTACTTCTGATAAATGTTCTTCAGCCATGCAAAATGTTAACACAAGAGGACGCTGACTAAAAGGTATACAGGAAACGCTCTACACTATTTTTGAAATTATTCTATAAATATAAAGTTATCTCCAGATAAAAAAAAATTTGGAGGGGGGCCAGTGTAGAGGGCTAAGCTACCACCTGCAGCACTGGAATCCCATAACGGGAATGGTTTGAGTCCCAGCTGCTCCTCTTCTAGCTCTCTGCCATGACTTTGGAAAGCAGTAGGATGTGCTTGGGCCCCTGGAGGCCCGGACTCCTGGAGGCTCCTGGCTCCTGGCTTCAGAATGGCCCAGCTCCGGTCACTGTGGCTATTTGGGGAGTAAACCAGTGGATAGAAGACCTCTCTCTCCCTCTCTCTGTCTGTAACTCTGCCTCTCAAGTAAATAAGTAAATCTTTAAAAAAAAATTTGGAGGCAAAAAATTAATAACTTCAAAATAAATAACCTTTCAGCTGCCAAAATTTGTAAAATTCAAGACTTAAGATCATTAGAAATGAATGCTTACTTAACATTATAATCACTTTATTGCTCTAGAAAGGTTTTTTTTTAAAGCATTATATTACATATTGAGTGAAAATGAGGCTAGACACACACACATACACACTCAACTATTATGAGGTTGCTTCTCCAACTTAATTGATATTACAAAAATATAAAAATAGCTGGTTATAGTGAAGCTATCAGATAAATCTTTCTATTTTATTCTAAAAATGTCACCTTTCCAGAGATTATGAAGTTGAACAAGCAAAAAAAACTGATGTTACTGATAAATTGCTAATGAGTATATTTTAGAAATCCAAATTACATGCAGGCAGAAGCAAACTGGTTACAAAAACCATAACATTATGCAATATTTTAAACATTTCCTATCATGCAGTAGTAGTAAGTATCAGAATGAATTTTATAAAAACGTTGATGGGAGTTCAACAAACAGATTTAACATATGATACAACCCAAATCACAGTTGCAGAATACATCAGATTCCCCCAAATTGATCTATGCGTTATGAGAGTAAAATATGCACTATCTGTCCCCAGTGCCCCACCTTGCTTCATTCCCAATTACCTTACCAACAAACCTTTTAACCTGTTAAATCAGATTTAATAAGTAAATATGTAATCTACAAGATACTCTTCATTATTATTTCAGAACAGACACAAATATATGCTCAATCTTCAGTTACATTCCTTTGAAAAGGCATCTGAACTTCTGTATTTGTCTAGGAAAATTCAAGCCTAAGAAACGGAGAAAATTGGCAGTCAAGAATACGAACTAGGTAATTGCACAACTATAACATAAATAACTTATGTGTCCACATTTGTAAAAGGATTTCCTGCTTGAAAATGTTTCTCAAGGAGATTCTGAGAGCTGATCACTACTGCCTTCTGATGTAACACAGTCAGCAGACCCCACTTGTTTACCCAATGGCAAATAAGCTTCCAGTTGAGCCTTTTGTTTTTAATGTTCAAAGACAACAGAAATACTTATATAATTAAAATCTCAGAAGGCCACAGCATAAGATACATATAGATTACCTCCTATAATGTTATATCCTAAGAAAGCAGCACAAAATAACAATCTGGAATTATACACAGTGGGAATGCTTCTGTTACAATCACCAACCAAAATTACTGAATGGCAAAACAATACTGTCTCAAAGTATACTGAATTCACATATTTTTTTATATTATCATAATGAACTCATGCCAGATATAAACTCAGATTACTAATTAGGCTGAAACAAATTTTAAAGCTATTTTACAAGAGAAATAAATGTAGTTCATGATACAGGCACAGAAGCATAAAAAAAAAATGTAGTACATTTATCACTACAAACAAACTTCCTTAATCATGAGCTATAGTGCAGTAAAATTTTCTCAAAAAAATTTTAAAAGGCTTGATTTAACATGCCAAGAAAATGATTATTTTTCCAGTGAGATGCATTTATGTAAATTACGTAAATTGGATTGAGGTCAGTGTCACACCTGGAATTTACAACCCCTAGCAGAAGTACTAGCGGTTAATAATGCTTATGTTATATAGAGATATACAGCTTAACTAGACATTAGACTACGCAACTGTGGGCGCCAGTCTGCTTATGAAGGCAATGCTCTGTAGACAAAGTCTTCTCACAAACAGCGGGCAAGCAGGTTTCATTATTATATGTTCAACAACAATCCTCAGTTCATTAAACAAGATCCTGCAAAACAAAAATGTTTCCTTCAGGAACACAGGCAAAAGCAAAATAATGATAAATAAGCAAATACTGATGATGGAATTTACCACAGCCTTTAAAGAATCTGAAGAAATAAAATTAACAGGAATGCACACAATGCAATTCTCAAAATCTATATCCATGTGGTTTTTTTAAGGTGGAAAAGTTTATTTAACAGAGACATTTAATAAATGGCTACCTCTGATGACTGAGATTAAGGAAGATTCATATTTTTTACAGAAATAACATTTTCTTAGGCAAATTCAACTTCTTTAAATGAAAGAAAAATTATAGAATATGAGCAATCCAAGTACTATTTCTTAAATGAACATACTGTTTTCCTTTTCTATAAATTAGAAGCAGGTACCTCACCTGGAGTCATAGTGAAGTTTAAAAGAGATAACACAGAAGATGTTCAGAGTTCTTACTCCAAATTAGATCACTCTGCTGATCAAACTAGTTTTGCTTGCTCACACCAAAACCCAACTCCTCAACTCAACATCCAATACTCTACAATCTGGTCTCAGTAAAACTTTCTGCCTCATCTCCTGTCACTCTCTGCCCAAACTCCTATGCTCAAGTCATGCTGCAAGCCTGTCCACTCATGATGTGGACTTAGCCTTTGCTCTAACTGCTCGCTGCCTACAAAGACTATTTTATTGCATATTGTACACATCGCACATACACTGTACAGCTGGTAATGCCTAAATTATTTATTATACTGTCATTTAATTTCTTTGAGGCAGAAAGAGCTCCCATCTGCTGGTTCATGCCTGCCTGCCTGCCCGCCCGCCACCAAGAGGGGCTGGGCTAGGCTGGGATAGGAATCAAGATCTCAACCCAAGTCTCCCATGTAGGTAGGTATCAGGGATCCAGTTACTTGAGCCATTAACCTGCTGCTTCTCTGGCTCTATCACTAGCACAGATTAAATCAGAACTCCTCTACAATAGCACCAACAACAGGACTTTCTGTGATAAGGAAAATCCAAAACAGTGGCCACCAGCAACATATGGCTTTTAAGCACCTAAACTGTGGTTAGTGTGATTCAGTAACTAAGTTTTAAGTTTTAAAAATTTTAAACGGTCAAATGTGGTTAGTGACTGCTTTACTGAGCACCCACAGCTATAAACTACACCAGCCATCTACAACAAAAGTGATACCACCAACTTGAGAATAAATAAAAGTGAAAATGGTACAAATGGCTGATGTACACAGTCTCAAAACCTTTAATAAAAAAAAAGTTTAGCATAGAAAATTTAGTTTTTTAGCACAGTTATTAAGATTTGTAAGCTCAAATATTTTCCATTATCTTTCTACTGTTTTAATTAAAATATGTGCTTACCAGTGTTCTTTATTAGCACATATTGGTGTTACCTTAAACCACTGCTGTCCTTTCTTTCTCAGTCCACTGAAAACTTCTAAACTTCTAGGTGTACTGCTATGATTTCAGTGTATGTATAGGAAATGAGAGTAGAGAAGGAGATATGTAAGAGGCACAGGAAAACAAATCTCCTAACAGAAATGGATGTTAGGAAAGAGGACCAGAAGATAATGTCTGAGATGAATATGTGGACCAGAAAGAAAAAAGGAATCACTCATTGAAGCAAGTAAAAGGTTTATTGGCTACTAGGGACTCATGAACTTATGCAATGTAAGTAAGGCCTATTTCAAGAAGTATTACTAAAAAGACATTATCTTAAAAGAACATAAAAATCTTCTGAAAAGAAGAATCAGACCACAGAATAAAGAAAATAATTTAGTGGAACTTAACATATTCTCAGTCTTTGTAAAACCTTTACTTCATTGACTCTCAGGAGGAGGTTTTCAACTCAACCCATGAGGAAATTCATATTTAGTCAACGTGCAGAAAGCCACACACCTGCTAAATAGCAGGCCAGTACTCAAAATGAGTTATTTGTACTGTACATGTGAAACATAACGGAGATCTTCCTAATATACTCATTGGATTTCTGGTCGAATTCTACCACTTTATTTTAAATGTAGAAATAAAAACTATATTAGCATTAGTATCTAAGTAACATTTTTAAAAGACAGCAAAAACAGGTATTTTAAAATTTTACTCTAACTTTTGAGATCAGATCCTGAAAAACTACAGTAATTGCCTAAAACACCTCTATTCTCTCCTTACCCATTTTTCTGCTCCAGACTACCCTGCACAAGGATATCAGAAGAATATTCTGATCATGTCGACAGGGCTGGTGATGTGGCATAGCAGGTTAGGCCTCTGACTGCAATGCTGACATCCCATAGGGGAACCAGTTCGAGTCCTGGCTGTACCACTTCTAATCTAGCTCCCTGCTAATGGCCTGGGAAAGCAGCAGAGGATGGCCCAAGTACCAGGGCCCCTGCACACATGTGGGAGACCCAGAAGAAACTCCAGGCTCCCAGCTTTGGCCTGGTGCAGCCCCTGCCATTGTGGTCATTTGGGGAGTAACCGGTGGCTCAAGACCCCTGTTTCTCCTCTCTCTTATAGTCCTGCCTTTCAAATAAAACAAAAACAAAAAACAACAACAACACAACAAAGCTATTAATGCTATGCATTTAAAAAGATAAATTCTAAAGTTCTTACCCTGAAACTCAAGTTTTGTTAACAATATGGCTCCAATATACTTTGATTTTTACTAATTTATTTATGTATTGAGTGGCAGAAAGACAGAGAGAGAGCAAGATAGAGTGCTTCCATCAGATGGTTCACTCCCCAGGTGCCTGCAACAGTTGGGGCTGAGGTTGGAGCCAGTAGCAGGGAATTTAATTCTGTCTTCCAGTGTGGGAAGCAGGAATCCAATATCTTGAACCAGCCACACTGGTGGGAAGCTGGAGCCAGGAAGTAAACCCAGACACTCCAATGTGGGATGTGGGCATCCTAAGCAGAAGGCTGAATGCAGGCTCCTCCAATACTGTTTTAGTCATAGCTCCAGCAACTCACCATTCAGAATCTCCATCAAAGTCAAACAGATCTATAAATGTCCTTTAACCTTCTTGCCTGAATCTGTGCTCTCACTGTCTCCCCGACTAAAATGCTTGATCTAGTCTCCCTATCTATTCAGTTTTGATCCTTCCAGAACAAATTTCTCTCTATTTTAGGACACTTTCTTGGGTTAATTTATCTTCCAGTCCAATGACCTCTCCCTTCTGTGACCTATAGTACTGATACAATAAAGCAAACAGATAGCAACTTATTAAATAAGTTATTAAATAGCAGCTCCATTAATAAGATCCCCTGTGGATGCCTGAAGTTGTGAATAGTACCTTATATACAGATTTTCTATTCATATATACATATGCTAAAGTTTAATTTACAAATCAAACATTATATAGTATAAACACAGAAATGATTCACCTCCCACATGGGAGAGAGTAGGACAATGCAAGATTTCATCATGCTACTCAGAATGGCATAAATTTAAAAGTTATGAATTGTTTGTTTCTGGACTTTTCCATTTCACATTTTCATATTATGAAAACAAACCATAGGTAGGGGTGACTACTTTTATTGATTTGTGAATACCATATACTGAGCTATTTTTTTTTTAAGATTTTATTTATTTATTGAGAAATGGAGTTACAGAGAGAGGGAATGAGAGAGAGGAGGAGATCTTCCATCTGCTGGTTCACTCCCTAAATGGCCCCAACAGCAGGAGCTGAACCGATCCAAAGCCAGGAGCCAGGAGCTTTCTCCGGGTCTCCCATGTGGGGCGAGGGGCTCAAGCACTTGGGCCATCCTCCATTGCTTTCCCAGGTCATAGCAAAAAGCTGGATTGGAAGAGGAACAGCCAGGACTAGAACTGGAGTCCATATGGTATGCTGGCGCTGCAGGTGGAGATTTAGCCCAGTGTACCACAGCGCTGGCCAGGAACTGTTCTTTTTATTATTTGACATGTATTTCTGTTTCTTCATCCAGGAAAATTCCTCGATAATGAGACCTATGTCCCAGACATCGTTATTCCCTCAGCACTGGCAGTGTTTTAAAGGTGATCAAGATAATTTCAGTCTCAGTTTTCAAGAACACAGTTGGACCCAATAGTTGAACCCATAGTTCAACTTATGATTATCTGACTTTATAATGGTGCCACAGCAAAATGCATTCATTAAAAACCGTACTTGGAATTCTGATTTTTTTTCTTTTCTTTTTTTTGACAGGCAGAGTGGACAGTGAGATAGACAGAGAGAAAGGTCTTCCTTTTCCATTGGTTCACCCCACAGTGGCCGCTGCGGCCGGCACACAGCACTGATCTAAAGCCAGGGGCCAGGTGCTTCCTCCTGGTCTCCCATGTGGATGCAGGGCCCAAGGACCTGGGCCATCCTCCACTGTACTCCTGGGCCACAGCAGAGAGCTGGCCTGGAAGAGGGGCAACCGGGACAGAATCTGGCGCCCCAACTGGGACTAGAACCTGGGGCGCTGGCACTGCAGGCAGAGGATTAGCCTATCAAGCCGTGGCGCCGGCAGGAATTCTGATCTTTTCTAGGCTAGTAATATGCTGTGTGAGTCACAGGTAGTGCTGGGCAGCGGCAAGTTCCAGCTCCATCAGCCACGTCACCATAATGGATCAATGAATCCACACAGTGTACCGTGTTGGGAAGCTCTGATGTTCAGAGCTACTGGTGTATTCGTAGTTTAAATGCTTTCCTGATTTATGAGATTTTCACCTTCTGAGGGTTTATCAGGCTGTAACCCGATTATAAGTGGAAGAACATCTGTTTAACTACCTTCTCACTAACATCAGTTGGTTCAGGGCCTAAAACTTAAACTTAAAAAAATTGCATACTTAAGTCCAACTCACTAGCTAAATAACTCCTTAGAGTTACAAACACTATATTTTCACAACACTCTTAACAAGCAAAACAGATTTAAACTAATCCTCAACTTACCGACAATACGGATTTCTTCTAGAGGAATATCGTAGAGTAAGAAATCTATAATATATAAAAGGCTGGAGCAAGCTTCCTTGACCACTGAAATAAACAAATACATGATGGTAAGAACACATTATCAATTCATGCGTACATTCTCAGAACATAAAGACAATTCAAACAGAAAATGTACATGTCTTCATTCATCAAAGGGACAGCAACGTCCATCATCTCTACATTCAGGTTATTCAATAATTGGTAAAGAATAAAATATTACAGCTTAAATTTTTATAAATACATTCATATATGAATGACATGAAATTGTAAAATATTAAATTATAAAATATTATATAAATCATTCTCTAATCACAATTGATGAAATCAAGCTTTGAAATTCAATATACAGGGCTGGCATCATGGCACAGTAGGTTAAATCACTGCCTGCGATGCTGGTATCCCATATGAGCACCAGTTCAAGTTCTAGCTGTTCCACTTCTGATCCAGTTTCCTGCTAATGTGCCAGGAAAAACAGAAGAAGATGGTCCAAGTAGCTGGGCCCCTGCCAACCAAGCAAGAGACACAGACGGAGTTCCAGGGTCCTGGCTTTGGCCTGTCTGGAATATTTAGTATGGCTCCAGTCTACAATTACAAATAAAGCTACAATAATCATCCTTTTCTCTGTCTTTGCACACAAGTGCATGTTTGTGGAAGATAAACTCATAGAGACTATGTGCTCATTTTTAAATAGAGCAAATGTAACTTAAAAGCCAGCTAATATTAGACTATGTGTCTACCACAAAGGATAGGACTAGTAATAAGGATTACTAATGATTTAAAATTGTTTTTATACTTTTGAGTTATATTCAAGTAATAGATTAAAGCATTAATAGCAGTTCCTAATAGCAATGGAGTATAACTTTGCAAGCTAATTTTGATTTTTTAAAATAATCTATCTACTTAAATATTTCTGGTTAATTTTCATTTCCTTTACAATAATCTTCAAAATTAATATAAGTATGCACATCCTAAGTATTTAAATAAAACATTTCAAGAACACAATTGAGTTAATGTATCAATGCAGTCAACATCTCTAACCAAAAACTCACTGAAGTTCCAAAGTGAGAGTTTTTCAAAATATGCATGGCATCTCAACATTTCATTTTAACTATTCTGAGATGATCCAAGAGGACCATAAATTATGTTATTAAATAGAACCTGGAAGTTTCTGAATATGAACATCAATTATATCCATACAAAAAAAACTAGCTTCAGAATATAACATTTTAACTTTCACTCAATTCCAAGAAATAAATCTCAGAACTTGATGTGATCCAAGACCAGAATTACGTGACCCAAGAAAAATAAAACGAATAATAGAGTAAGATGACAGAAAATTCCTTTTACTAATTAAAGTGTTTAAGTGTCTGATCAGAATTACAAGAGGAAAATCAAAAGCTGAAACCTAAAATCACGGAAATACTAGAATTTAAAACACATCTTTTTTTCCCCTTGTCATAGATTATATTACCCTTTTCTTTTGTTTCTTTAGCTTCCAGGAAAAGAGAAGACTTTTATTCAACTTAAGGGTGAAAGCTTTGGAGTGGAATGACTTACAAATACAGCTTCATTAAATCCTATATTCAGCATTCATGGAGTGTTGCACATGGAAGGATTTTACTCATTTACTATTTCAATTAACACCAGTTGCATTTTGGTTTCTTATTTTATTTTGTTAATTTGAGAGGCAAGGAAACACAGAGAGCTATACATAGAGAGAGAAAAACAGAGTTCCCATTGGCTGATTCAACCCCCAAATGCCCACAACAGCTACTGCTGGGGTCAAGGCTGATGCCAAAGCCAGGAACTCAATTCAGATCTTCTACATGGGGAGTGGGAACTCAATTACATGTGCCGTCACTACTGTCACTCAAGTGTCTGCAGTAGCAGTAAACTCAAATCAGAAGTCAGATGCAGGTTTTGAACCCAGACACTCTGATGAGGGATACAGGCATCTTACAGGCCAAATGCCTATCCTTGTTCCTGAACCAACAGCCCAGCCAAGGCTGTTATGGGTATTTGGGGAGTGAATCAACTTGTTCTCTCTCTCCCTCTCAAATTATTTTTTTAAATTAAACAAATAAAAGAACAGGACAGATGCATTTTTAATAAAATCTATAAACTGTGCTCCTAGTTGGAAAAGAGATTGCTAAAAAAAGAAGTAAGTGGGAGGTATACAGGGGCAGGTGTTGTGGCACAGTGGTTTCAATCACCACTTGGGACACCAACATCCTAAATCAGAGTTTCCCTTTGAGTCCCAGCTGTGCAAAATCCAAATTCCTGCTAATGTGCCCGAGGAAAACAGTGCATGATGGTTCAAATACTTGAGTCGCTGCCACCCATGTGAGAGACTCAGATGGAATTCCAAGCCACTGGGCTCAGTCTGGCCTATGGTTGGCTGTTGTGGCCATTTGGAGAGTGAATCGGCAGATGGAAGATCTCTCTCTCCATCTCCTTCAAATAAATAAATAAATTTATTAAAAAGTCCCCTAGTTAATCAACATAATGAACATTAGAAGTTATAAAACATTTTTATAATTAAGTAATAATTTTTGTAATATAATAATTTATAATACAGACTTTATATACAAAATTTATAATTTTATAAAGTAATAATTTATTTATTTATTAATTTTTTTTACAGGCAGAGTGGATAGTGAAAGAGAGAGAGAGACAGAGAGAAAGGTCTTCCTTTTTGCCGTTGGTTCACCCTCCAATGGCCGCTGCGGCCGGCGCATCGCACTGATCCAAAGCCAGGAGCCAGGTGCCTCTCCTGGTCTCCCATGCGGGTACAGGGCCCAAGCACTTGGGCCATCCTCCACTGCCTTCCCGGGCCATAGCAGAGAGCTGGCCTGGAAGAGGGGCAACCGGGATAGAATCGGCGCCGCAACCGGGACTAGAACCCGGTGTGCTGGCACCGCAAAGCGGAGGATTAGCCTGTTAAGCCACAGCGCCGGCCAATAATATAATAATTTATAATACAGACTTTTGAAAGGACAATCTGGGGACCAGCGCTGTGGCCTAATGGGTCCACCTGCAATGCCGGCATCCCATATGGGCACTGGTTCAAGTCCTGGCTGCTCCACTTCCAATCCGGCTCTCTGCTGTGGCCTGGGAAGGCAGTGGAAGATGGCCCAAGTGCTTGGGCCCCTGCACCCATGTGGGAGACCCAGAAGAAGCTCCAGGCTCCTGGCTTCGGATCAGCGCAGCTCTGGCTGTTGTGGCAAATTGGGGAGTGAACCAGTGGAACGGAAGACATCTCTCTCTCTCTCTCTGCCTCTCCTCTCTGTGTGTAACTCTGACTTTCAAATAAATAAATCTTAAAAAAAAAAAAAAAAAAAGAAAGGACAATCTGGCATGGCCTAATAATTACAAAACACACCTAGCCTGTACTTGGCAAAATCAGTTCTGGTATCTAAAGAAAACATAGGCACATAAGTTTAAGTAGGTAAAAAGGTGTTTATTAGATATTTTAGCTTTTATCTGTAATGTCCTATCACTTATAAAACTAGGAACTTAAAAAAAAGCAATAAGGCCGGCGCCACGGCTCACTAGGCTAATCCTCCGCCTAGCGGCGCCGGCACACCGGGTTCTAGTCCCAGTCGGGGCACCAGATTCTGTCCTGGTTGCCCCTCTTCCAGGCCAGCTCTCTGCTGTGGCCAGGGAGTGCAGTGGAGGATGGCCCAAGTCCTTGGGCCCTGCACCCCATGGGAGACCAGGAGAAGCACCTGGCTCCTGCCATCGGATCAGCGCGGTGCACCGGTCGCAGCGCGCCAACCGTGGCGGCCATTGGAGGGTGAACCAACGGCAAAAGGAAGACCTTTCTCTCTGTCTCTCTCTCTCACTGTCCACTCTGCCTGTCAAAAAAAAAAAAAAAGAAAAAAAAAGAAAAAAATGGAAAAAAAATTTTAAAAAAAGCAATAAACTGGATACAAATGTACCCTAATTTAAAACATAAATGCGAGCCCAGCACTGTGGCATAGTGAGTTAAACCTCCGCCTGAGGCGCTGGCATCCCATATGGGTGCTGGTTCTAGTCCCGACGGCTCCTTTTCCAATACAGCCCTCTGCTCTGGCCTGGGAAAGCAACAGAAGATGGCCTAAGTGCTTGGGCCCCTGCACCCATGTGGGAGACCAGAAAGAAGCTCCTGGCTTCAAATCAGTCCAGCTCTGGCCATTGCAGCCATTTGGAGAGTGAACCAGTGGATGGAAGGTCTTTCTCTCTGTCTCTCCCTCTCTGTCTATAACTTTACCTCTCAGATAGATAAAATTAAGAAAAAAAAACAAAAAAACAAAAAAAAAACTTCAGACTATCAATGGAGAACTCAATATTAATTTAATATATTAACTTTTAAAAGGAAGGTTCCTTATTCATGCATTACTTCTGTAACTAAGATAAAAACAAAGAAGGTAATAGTAGGCAACTATTAATACAAGACTGTAATTTTGGGGGCCAGCACTGTGGCATAGCCAGTAAAGCCACTATCTGCATTGTTGTAATCCCATATGGGATGCCAGTTCAAGTTCTAGCTGCTCAACTTCTTATCCAGCTGTCTGCTATGGCCTGGGAAATCAGTAGATGGCCCAAGTGCTTGGGCCCCTGCACCCACATGGGAGACCCAGAAAAAGCTCCTGGCTCCTAGCTTCAGATTGGCCCAGCTCTGGCCATTGTGGCCATCTGGGGAGTGAACCAGCAGATGGAAGAACTCTCTGTCTCTCCCTCTGTCAAATAAATAAATCTTAAAAAATAAAAAAAGACTAATTTTTAAGTTCTTTCAAGTATAAGAAAAATCATTTTAATAATGGCAGAATGGGTTACATTTCTCAAGATTCTTTCAAAGGTAGTAATTCTGAAATTAATTTTGAAAATGTTAAATAAGACAAATTCCTGGGTTTACTATAACATCTCTTTCTCTATTGTAAAGTTAGAAGGATTGGGTGATTGCTAAGATCACTGAGCTCTACATATTGACATTTCAACAGATTTAAGTTGGAGAAAATTTGAGTTATATTTTTTTTTATCTGAAAGGCAAAACTGCAGAGAGAGAGAGAAAGAAGGAGATGAGAGAAAGAGAACATAAGCAACAGAAATTTCTTCCACCTATTCCCCAAATGGCTGCAACAGTCAGGGTTGTGCCAGGTCAAAACCAACAGCCAGGAGCTCCATCCTGGTCTCCACATGGGTGGCAGATACCCAAGCACTTAGGCCACTTTCCACTGTCTTCCTGGAGACACTAGCAGAAAACTGGATGGGAAACCAAATAGCCAGGGATCAAATTGAGCCTTAACTCACTGCTCCATGATGCTGGCCCTGCAGTTAATTTCTTTAATATGTTCACTTAGTCATCATTTTTCCAAAACAAGTATATTTTTATTCTTACCTAAAAAGCATAAAAACAGTAGCAGGCATCAAGAAAATTTCATTACAAGCAATGAATTTCAGAATATTTTGTTGATTAGCACTTAATTTATCCAAGACAGATCTCAGCAGAGGTAAACTATTAGAACCCTTTGCCTAAAATAAAAGAGAGGAACATTAGAAATAAAGCATTTTTGATAACTTAATTACCGTTGTCCCCCAGTGTCTGTGGGGGACTAGTTCCAGGAATCCCAATGATACCAAAATCTGCAGATCCTCAAGTTTCTTATATTAAGTATGAGAGTATTTGCATATAACCTGTACACATAGAACCATATTCCCACATATTTTAAATCATTCTTGGATTACTTACAGTTCTTAATATAATGTAAATGCTATTTAAAACAATATTATACTGTATTATTTAGGATAAAACACAAGAAAAAGTCTGCCCATATTTGGGACAGAAACAATTTTTCCCCCAATGCTTTCAACACACAGTTGTTAAATTCATAGATGTGGAACCCAGATATAAGACCAACTTCTTAAGACAGCAAAAATTGTAATTACTCTCTCCAAAACAAAATCTGAGTACCCAGAAATAAAAATTACAAAATATCCGTGGCTCCAGCTAGCTGACAGTAGAAATCAGCTACTCCCTGTCTGCTAATACGGATCCTGGGAAGCAGCGGTGATGGTTTAAGTAACTGGGTTCCTGCTATCATTGATGAGACCAGAAAAGTGTTCCCAGCTCCCAGCTTGGGCCTTTGCAGGGAGTAAACCAGTGAATGGGAGCACTCTATGTCTCTATGTCTGTTTCTCCGCCCCTAAACCAAATTTGAAAAAGAAATAAAAGAAATAACAAAGTCAAATTACTGTTGTGACCCAAGAATTACAGGGTTAAGGCAGGCCAACACAGGCATAAATTTGGAAATTTTAATTCATCTTTCAATGCACATACAGTAAATCGGTCTGGCACAAGAAGTTGGACTTAAAGTCCTAACCAAACAATTGAAAGCAGCAGTCTAACAGTAGTTGAAAGAGATTCAGGACACTCTACTTATCTGGCATGTTAAACACTGACAGAACAAGAGATCTCGAACAACTCACCAAACTTAAGTGACACACATTGTTTGAAAAACATAAAGAGATTTATTTGAAACTTCAAAAATTCCTGAGGCCTGGGGTAATTCTAAGTGTAATCCTTTATTTATATACTGTACTAGTTTGTGAAACATCAACAGTACAACTCTCAAAACTTTTGAACTTTCAAATCACAAAATAGTTTATAACAAGTTTCTAAGACACAGATAGACTTTGTGTGATAAATGCAAAATGTCTCAGAACTCAAATTCCTGTAAACTATAATCCAAGAGTCAGAGCAGCAGATTAATTTTACTTACATCAAGGACTTTCCTTGTATACGTGGCAGCGTGAAGCAAAGAGAACAACAAGACTGGGAAAATACTCACTGAAGAAAACAATTAAGGATATTTAAAAGTCATCAAGTACTTAGCAAAACAGGCTATGGATTATGTCTAAATACACCGATCTGAAATATTTGCAATGAATTCATTCAACAGCTTTTGTTTTACTCATGTATATTTTAAATAAAATGAAGTTGTGTAAACTGCAAAGAGGGAAGTAAATTAAAATTATTAGTTAAAAAATGTGTTTTTTTCATTTGTTTGTGTTGGTTAATAATACACTGTCAATATCTGCTGAATCAACTTGAAATCTAGACCACTTCAAAGGGTTAAATACAGCACAGACAGCAATGGCCGTGCTAGAGCTTTCACAGATCTCAATCCCCAGGAGAGTTTCCCCAAATTCTTCCCAAATACAGAGCTTTTAGTATTGCTCTCCTACAAAGTCTCCTTTATTTTGAGTTACTATATTAATCAAGCAGTTACAACTTATGTTCTCAAGATATAAAAAATTAAAAAGTATATACAGTGCATTCAAAGTCTGATCAGCTTAATTACTGACAGAGAAAGCATTTGAGTGCAACTGCTGGCTTTATGCCATACATAAATCCAAGTTTTCATTCAACTTTTTGAGAAATGAAAATCACTCAAAAGACCCCCATTTCTGCCAGGTTGATACCAGAAAAAAATTATCAAGTATTTCTAGGAAACAACACAGATGAACAGTAAGTCAATCACAAGTGGTAAAGGTAGTTATGCTAAAGATATTAGCAATTTCTATGAAATGAACCATTATATTTTTCTGTACTAACTAAAGGGATGGCAAGACAGGAAATGGTGACTACTGTAATACAATCTGACTATCAAATTCATGACAACCATAATTCATTTAAAACCCAAAGGTTTCCTACTACCCAACTGGTGAACAAGATACTGACATATATCAAGTGTCAGAGGAACCCCACCTCTCTAATAATAGAGTTCTCCAAGCTAATATCTTGACCAATTTTTTCTCACCACTTTTAAGAATTAAATGGTAATATTCTAAATGGATCTGTTTCTCTCTCTCTCTCTCTCTCTCACACACACACACACACACACACAAATAATTCAACCTGAACTTTGATACATACCCAGACTCAAAGCCTGATATACTAAAAAAAACAAGGTCAGGTAGTAAAAACAGAACCCTGGACAGAAGAGTGAAGACAGTTGGGTTCCAGTCCTGGCTCTGTCACACATCTGTTTTTTCATAGGCCACAGGCCATGCTGAATAAAGAGAGATCAAAGCTAGAGATTTCTTGTAAGTTTTTTATTTCTAACATTCTCCAGTTCAGAAACCTTGATAATAGATTCATAATCTTATCTTTCAGGATCATTTTAAAACTATTTAGATAAGATATGGGATAAAGTGGCTAAGTACCTGTCATTGTTAGAGTAAGAACAAGGCATCTGTCACCTTTACAAGGACAAAGACTTTTATATTATTTTAGGCCCACTTTTATTTATTAGCACAATATCCATTACTTTGGGAATCAGTTTAGTATTTCTTGCCAATTAACATTTTGTGCTATTCTCACTGCTTACTTCTCCCCAACCCCACATGAATTTAAAGATTTTTGAAATCCAATAATTGTCAACATTCCCAAGAGAGGGGCTAGCAAATAACTAAATACAGAGAGGGGCAGAGAGGCTGTCTTCACAGTCACATCTCATCTGGTACCATCACAAGAGTGACTCAACAAAATTTACTAAGGACCTGATCTGCTCTAGGCTCAGCCCACAAGTTCAGAACTGAGGTATGTTAATTATCTGGAAAACACATTTTCTCTCATTTCTATTTCCCCATTCAAAGAACTTTTAAACTACCAAAAGGCATAATCAAGAACTTCTAGACAATCTAATGATACACCAAAGAAATGATTATCATTTATTATTATAATACAACAATCATTTAGTGAGTTTTAGCTAAATGTAAACCATATGGGTGGGGGGGAGGGCGAGGCACAGTGGCATAGCAGGTAAAGTTACTGCCTGCAATGCCAGCATCCCATATGGGCATCGGTTCATGTCCTGGTTGTTCCATTTCCAACCTCACTCTCTGCTATGGCCTGCGAAAGCAGCAGAAGATAGCCCAAGTCCTTGGGCCCCTGCATCCACGTGGGAGACCCAGAAGAAGCTCCTGGCTCCTGGCTCCTGGCTTCAGATCAGCCCAGCTCTGGCGGTTGCAGCTGTTTGGGGAGTGAACCAGCAGATGGAAGACCTCTCTCTCTCTGCCTATCTATAAATCTGCCTTTCAAATAAATAAATAACCTTTTTTTAAAAAAAGTAAACCATACAAATTATACTGGGACATTATAGACCCACACACTGAAACCGTCTTCTATTCCATACCACTTAAATTATCTATGTAAAACAAAGAATTTAGAGATTCTCCACATACCATATGTGTAAGTGGAGTTACCAGCTTTACCCAAGAAAAGATAGTAGTATTTTAAAACCATACTTAATGGTTACCAATTAACCATAGATTAAAAAGGCCTTTTGGGGTCGGCACTGTGGTGTAGCAGGTAAAGCCGCCGCCTGCAGTGCCGGCATCCCACATGGGCATCAGTTCGAGTCTCGGCTGCTCCACTTCCGATCCAGCTCTCTGCTATGGCCTGGGAAAGCAGTAGAAGATGGCCTAAGTCTTTGGGCCCCTGCACCCATGTGGGAGACCCGGAAGAAGTTTCTGGTTCCTGGCTTCAGATCAGCCCAGCTCCAGCTGTTGCAGCCAACTGGGGAGGGAACCAGCATATGGAAGACCTCTCTCTATCCGTGTAACTCTTTCAAATAAATAAATCTAAAAAAAAAAAAAAAAAAAAGGCCTTTTAAGTCACAAGACCTTTTTAGCATTACTGCTAACTCACCAGTGTATGTATCTTATTATTGATAACAGCACTGAGGCTCAGTATTCTTATCAATAATATGACACAATGATTCTTTTCAGAGCGCTGCAGGATTAAATGTCAAGACACTGGCAAACAAATCTCAAGTTTCCTCCAATTCTTTTTCTTAAAACATAAAAATCTATTTAAAGTTTGATATTTCACAAACAGGTATTATCTAAAACAGCAGTATTTGTCTTACAGAGGTATTTGTGCCTTCTACCTTGTATAGTTATAAATATTTAAAAGCTCTTAGGGTAGCATTTCTCAAAGCACAAAATAATTTCCCGAAGGATGACCTACCGGGAAAAAAATTAATAAATAGTGCCAATGCCTTCACTTTTACACTGCACCAAGAACTCGACTTAAAAATATTTAGCCTAGTGCTTCTCAAACATGATCAATTGTGGTTCCTCTCCTCTCCTTTTTGGAACTATCACCCCACAACACACTTTTGAAATATGAAAACATAAATTACAAATGAACTATCTAATAATGATTATCTACATGGATTAGCACATACATCCTTACTTTCTAATTTACCTACAACAAATCTTCATTTCTTTTCATTAATGATTCCATTCTCACCTTAAAAAAATTTTTTTTGATTAATTTCCATTGGTTCCTAGCTCACTAGGAGTTAAGAAAGGAAAGAGCAGAGGGACTCTCTTTTTTAAAGGCAGACTACTGGACACCTTCCCAAAGAAGATATGAATAAAATGAATCAAAATTTTAAATATTAAAGTAAGTTTTACATAGGCTTGTGCTTTGAATCTGAATTTTAAAACACTATTGTTAACAGAGAAGCTTACAAGGGGCAAGGACAAAAGATAAAGCTCAAAATTCCCCAATCAGCTCTTCAAAGTTTCGATTTCACATTTAAAGAGTCAGAAATTCTTCCACTAAACATTATTGTCACTCAAATGAAGTGCCAAAAGCCAACAAACAGGCTTTGTGGAATGCCCTCATTGCTGAGTTCTTCTGTTGCAAAAAATAAGAGATCTCCTATATGCTTAGCTGGCAAGTTCATGTGAAAAAAGCTGAAAAGGATACTTGTAACAGGGTAGGAATTGACAAAGATGAGTGAATACAACAGGTAGTGGCAGCTGTCCTCCAACAAGGCCTGGGCCAGGAACGCTCTGCTCAGCTGGAAGTGTGGTAACCTCTGATGCAGCCTCAAAGCACTGGTCAGAGCATTTGCCAGCAAGGCACGCTGGTAAAAGCTTGCTGCTTCATGCAACCTGCAAATTACCAGAGGAGCTGTTATCATGAGACACAAACAGCTGCCATGTCTCTTCCTCCTTTGTGAATTGCATCATGATTGCACAACACCTAATCATTTAATTGTCAATAGAAATAAATTACTTAAAACTATTCTACCTTCTTAAGAGGCATGACTTTTACACACACATATAGGCCAACTGAGTTTTTCAAGCAGTAATTCTTCCTGACAAATTGAAACAAGGCAAAAAATGCGAAAACTAGGAATTTACCTCATCCTCACATATCCATTTCCCTCAGATTTTCAGAGTTGTTTGTTTCAGAAATCACGAAGTGTAAATTATTCCTCTAGTTGATAATATTACTGTTATTAATGTATTAAAATAGGAATTGTATTTTATTTATCCCTAAACCCTTCAGTTTAACGATTCTTACATCTAAAAGCCAATCCCATAAACATCGTCTTAACAAGTAAATATCAAAGGCAGAAACATGCATAACACATACCCAAGAAGAGGCAGAACAAACAAAGCAGAGCAGTACACCGTGAACAAGCGAGACAGCCACATCGCGGTGTCCAGTTTATTGGTCATCATGAATTGCTGGATTAAAAAAGAAAATTATAGTAAACTAAGCCTATAAATCATGTTAAGGATGAAGATTATGTAGCTTCATTCCTACCCAAAACATTTTCACAACTTTAGAACATTCGTTTTTCAAAACATTAAGTGAAAACTCTAACATAATTAACTTTCACTATTTGCTCAATGACAAGTCCAAACATCTTATTATTTTGATGTGGATGGTACAGAAGTACTTAAATAAACAGAAATAAATAGAAAAACAGCAGCTGACACTTTAAAAAATAAAAGCATTCATTAGGGAAAAAAAACAGAACAGAAATTTAACTGCAATTGTCTGTGCTTCTTCAATACATATAATACTGTCTTCATCTATTTTAAAACAGTATTAAATAAAACTAATTGCTCTCAAGGGATCAATACCACCTATTCTTAGAAAAATCTGAAATCTAAATATGTAGGGGACTCAGAGCTCTGTAAAAAGACGCATATGAACACAGTTTGAATCAAACTTTTTAAAGAAAAAAATGTAAAATCACAGTAAGTCACTACAGAACTGTGTGCCTCTGTACACAGGCCTAGCACAGAGCAGGTGTGCAAAACACGCTGTCAGGTGTTACATGGCACCGCTTCCCTGATTATATGATCTCTTCACCTCCTGCAGACTCCCCCATAAATTTCACCCTAGTTTCAGTGGCTCTAAATTAGACTTCCATATATCATTTTCATCTCCATTTTTTTCCCATTCTCTTTTTCTTTGCTCTTTTTTCCAATATATGGTATGTGTACATTACCACTAAAGCAAGAATATAAAATGTTTCATTATTAAAGTACATCCCGTATTCAAATTCTAAAGAGGCTTTTACATTTTTTTTACTACAATGTACATAAATCGTTTTAACACCAAAGTCCAATATAAACATACATGGGTGTTATAATGTAAATTAAGTTTCACAAAACATTCTTCCTTACTATGTATGTCAGTTTTTGGTATTTTCTATGTTTTTTTAAATTGGTGTTTCCATTAAACTGATTTCAAAATTCACTAATAAAGTCACCTAAACCATAAAAACACTGGTTTAAGCAATTAAACAATATTACCTTTTGAAAAAAATTTTTAAATTTTGAAAAAACCTGCAAGTACACTTTAAAACGCAAGAATTTTTTTTTTTTTGAAAGGCAGTCAGAGAGAGAAAGATCTTCCATCTACTGGTTCATTCCTCCCAGATGGCTACAATGGCTGGGGCTGGACCAAGCCAAAGTCAGGAACCTCAACTCCATCCAGATCTCCCATATAAGTGGCAGGGGCCCAAAGCACCTGGGCCAGCTTCCACTGCTTTCCCAGGTGCATTAGCAGGGATCTGGATTGGAAGTGGAGCAGCTGAGACTTAACTGGTGCTCATATGGGATGCTGGTGTCACAGGTAGCAGCTTAACAGGCTTCACCACAACTCTTGCCCCTAACATTCAAAGTTTTGCTTGTTTTGTTTTTTTAAAGATTGACTTTATTTATTTTGAAAGACAGAGTTACAGAGAAAGAGAGAGACCGGGAGAGAGGTCTTCCATCTGCTGGTTCGCTCCCCAAATGGCTGCAAGAGCCTGGGTGGGCCAGTCAGAAGCCAGGAGATCAAAGCTTCTTCCGGGTCTCCCACATGGGTGCAGGGGCCCAAGGACTTGGGCCATCCTCCGCTGCTTTCCCAGGCACATTAGCAGGTAACTGGATCCCAAGTGGAGCTGCTGGAATTTGAACCTTAACATGCTACACCACAGCACCAGCCCCTCAAGGGTTTTTTAATGCATCTCTTTTTAATCACATGCAGTTAATTTCACTACTAAATAATATGCCTCTGATCTACTCTTTCCACACATGCCATACTATAACTCCTCTAAATTTAAATAATTAGCAATAGCTAAATGGAAAAATAAATCTACCTTACTGAGCTTAATTTCTCTACAACTATCCTCTTTAGTCTGAAAGATTGCTGTTCAATCTTTTTGGGGACTGAACCAGCGGCTACAAGGTCTCTCTCTATCCCTCTGCGTTTCAATTTTAGTATATGTGCTGCCGAAGCGAGCACTCCTCTGCGTTTCAAGTAAGTAAATAAATCTTTCTAAAATTATCTTAAAAAACCTATTTGTTTAGGTAGTTTATTTTCTGATGTACTACTGAACTACACATTTTATTCCACACACTTTATGTATGTGCATATTATTACACAATAGAAGTTTAAAAAGTGTATTGGTGTAGGGGCCGGTTCTATGGTGCAGCAAGTTAAGCTGCCACCCCATAAGAACACTGGTTCAAGTCCTTGCTGCCGCACTTTCAATCCAGCTCCTGTCTAATGTGCCTTGGAAAAGCAGCGGAGGATGACCCAAGTGCTTGAGCCTCTGCATCCACATGGTAGACCCAGATGAGGCTCCTGGTTCCTGGCTTTGACCTGGCCCAATCTCAGCCATTAAGGCCATTTGTGGAGTGAACTAACAGATGGAAGATCTCTCTCTCCCTCTGTCTGTAACTCTGCCTTTCAAATAAATAAAATGTATTGGTTCATGTTTTTTAAAGTAAGTAATAAAGTAATATAAGTAATAAATAATTTAAATCAGAAACATCAATGGATCTTTTGAGTGAAAAACTGTTGAGCACAATATTCAGTGTTAAAGTAAGCCACAGAACACATTTTAATTACAAAGCGGAAAAACTCTTCTACAATGGCGAATCTAGTGGACACTACCTTAACCAAATTTAAATTCTCCAGTGGGGATGAACACTTGGTGTGGTGGTTAAGCCAACACTTGGGATATCGAAAATACCTGGATTCCAGTTGCAGCTGGGCTTTCAATTCCATCTTCCTGCTATTGCACAACCTTGGGAGGTGGCAGGCAATGGATGGTCCCTGCCAGCCACCCACGTGGGAGAGCCGGATTGAGATCCTGGCTCTTGGCTTCAGCCTGGCCCAGACCCAGCTTCTGCCGGCATTTAGGGAGTCAATCAGTGGGTAGAAGATTTGTCTCTCTGCCTTTCAAATAAATAATTTTTTAAAAAAAATTTCTCCAATGATGGGATAAATCAATGCAACATGCCTTCTGATATTTATATATTGCACCAAGAAAGATACACTACCACTTATACAAATTCCTGACAAACCTGTAACCTGTATCTAGTCATGAGGTACAGAATTCCAATTTGAAGAGCAATCTGCTAAACAACAGGTTTGGATCCCTGCAACAACTATCAGTGTTGTGTCGTACAAGACAAAAGGGGGAGGAGGTGGACAGGGCAACTGTTCTAGGTTAAGATACTAGATACAACCAGTAACTGCAATGCAAGCTTTAGGACTGAATCCCGGCAAAGGAAAGCAGGAAACAGCTTCAAAAGATGCCTAAAGAAATTTGAACATGAATTGGATTATTATGTAATAACACATAATAATATTAGTGGAAATGCACAGCTGTCATGCAAAACAACACCTACATCGTTTTGGGTTGACCATAAAGACTAACTCTCAAATGAGTTAACAAAAGAGGAAAAGTGTAGAGATCTCGCAAAAACTTTTTAAGAAATGACTTGCCCAATTCACAAATCGATACAGTTACACCTAGAGAAGTGGACAGGGCCTTAGAACAGCAGATCCCATATCTGAGTGCCCGAGTTCAACACCCAGGTCCTGACTCCAGCTCCTGCTCTCCTGTTAATGCAGGCCCTGGGAGGTAGTGGGGACGGCTCAGGTAACTGAGTTGGGTTCCTGTCATCCACGTGGGAGAACTGGATTGCTCTCAGTACTGAGTGGAGTGAACCTGATGATGGGAGCACTCTCGCTGTCTCGTCTGCCTCTTCCATATATACTAGTATATACAAAAATGCTGCGGGTAGAACAAACCAATAAGCTGCAGATCGGCATTTTAAACGTAAAAAAAATTCAAAAGCGTAATGGTATTTCTCTTCATGCGAAAGAAAGGACAAACTGAAGGGAGAGGGAGAAGGGCCCTATCTCCTCCTTCGCGTAATTTCTATACAACGGCATCAAGCGGGCAGAAACGCGCTGGGGCAGCACGGGTGTGCACCACGAGGCGCGGGTGTCACGGCACAACCTCAAATGGCATCTTCAACCTTGGGACCTGGGCCAGTCAGAGGCTGAGGGGTGGGAGAAAGCAAGAAAGGCCCAATGTCCACGGCTTACAGGTGAGGGCCAGCCTGTCTGTGGTCGCTTCAGGAACAAACTTGGAGCTCCCTACGTCTCCCCTCCAGTTCTCAACACTCACTCACTCCACCCCCACTCCCTCTGACCCAGTCCAGAAAGCACCGACCTTCTGAACGCCTGGGGGATCTGCTCCCAACACTTCCTGCTCCTTCCTAACTCTTGCAAATCCAGCCAGACGCCCCTGCCCGCTCACTTACCACGGCGCCCGCCCCTTGGGGGCCGTTCGGGGTCGTATCTGCCATGGGGGATTCACACGCGCGCCCGGGACGCCTCGATCGCGCAAGGAGGAGAAAGGAGGGACAAAACGTCAGCACCGGGCCACCACCCGGGTAACCGGCTTCCCAGCCGGGTGCTTCGGCCGCCGCGACCGCCGGAACTGCGCGTCCGCAGAGGGTCTCGCCCGCCCGGTGCACCAGGAGGCTCCGAGGACACCCACAGCGCCCGCGAAATAACCGACCGGCACAGCCGAGATCAAAGCGGGCTTTCCAGAAAGACCGAAGCGAAGGCGGGGCTTCAGAGCAAGGCCCTAAGGGGCCGACCCAACGCTGCCGGCTCCCTGCTCTTGCCGAACCCGGAAGTGCTCCTTTCATTTCCGTGGGGAAGAGGCGTTAACGAAGAGGAGGGGTGTGTCCTGAGGCATGACGGGAAGTGTAGTTTTTCCTCCTCTTCGTTCCGGCTCCACCTGCCCGGCTCGCGCAGTGGGTCGGTGAGCTAAGCCCGGCAGGAGAATCAATTTTCGCCTGGTTCCAGCACACAAACAGTCCGCCCTGCCCAGGTTTCATGCTTGGCACTGAAGGTAAAAAGATGAATATGACAGCCTGCTGGAGAGACAGACAAGTAAGCCTGAGTCACAGTACAGTGCTTGTGAAACATAGGCAGAAACTGAGTTAATCACAGGGAGCGAAGAGGAGTGTACCAAGGTCTGGAATCTGGGGTGGTTTCGTGGAAAAAATAATTCTGGTGCTGAATCTTCTTAAAAACTTTAAGTTTTATTTTCATTTTATTTGAAAGGCAGAGAGACAGAGAGATCTTCCATTCACTGGATCACTCCCCGAAATGCCTGGAACAGCTTGGACTGGGTCAGGCCAAAGTCAGGAGCCAGGAGCCAGGAACTCCATCTTGGTCCCCCACGTGGATGGCAGTACCTAAGCCATCATCGCTGCCTTCCAGGTGCATTAACAGGAAACTGGATTGGAAGTGATGAAGAACTTCTGATAAGGGATGCTAACATCCAGAGCAGTGGCTTAGTGCACTGTGCCGCAATACCCATCTCTTTTATAATAATTTTAATTTGTATTATTTATTTGTGGGGGGTATTTCTCATCTGCTAGTTCATTCCCCAGATGCTGCAACAGCCAGAGCTGGGACAAGGCAAAGCCAGGAGCCAGAACCCACTCTAGGTGTCTCACATGGGTGGCAGCAACCCAGCCACTCCAAGCCATTACTACTGCCTCCCAGGGTTTGCATTAGCTGAGGGTTGAATCAGGAGCTGGAGCTGGGGCTCAAACCTAGGTGCTCGGATGTGGGACACGTGGCTGCATGTTTTAACCAGAGTCTTGATGTCCAGGCCATATGCCTACCCTCTCCCCATGATCATTTTTAATAACAGATAGATTTTCCTCTCACTTGGAGCATAAGCATCTCAAGAGCAGAATATATTTTCCACTCCTATAACACTCCCCCAGGCTTCAAACAAAATAGAAAATAATGGGGCCTAGGCTGTGGTGTAGCAGGCAAAGCCGCTGCCTATAGTGCATCCCATATGGGTGCTGGTTAGAATCCCAGCTGCTCCATTTCCGATCTAACTCCCTGCTAATGTGCCTGGGAAAGCTGTGGAGGATGGCCCAAGTGCTTGGGCCCCTATACGCACATGGGAGATCCGGAAGAAACTCCTGGCTCCTGGCTTCGGATCGGCCCAGCTCTGGCCATTGTGGCCTTTTGGGGAGTAAACCAACAGATGGAAGACCTCTCTCTCTGTGTCTCTCCTCTCTCTTTCTGTAACTCTGACTTTCAAATAAATTAATAAATCTTTAAAAAAGGAAAAGAAAATGCTGTTGTGGATTCCAGGACAATGTTTCAGGCAATTTAGGGATAGTATAAAACATACATTTGAAACCATAGTGAAGGAAGTTGAAGTCACTTTTCCAAGATATTTTGTCTGTGGAGAGATTTGGGTGGTTACTTAGTTGAATGCAGCAACACCTTTTTGTTTATTTTTTCTTTTCTTTCTTCTTCTTCTTTTTTTTTTTTTTTTAGAGATTTATTTTGTTTATTTGAAAGACAGAGTTACAGAGAGCAAGAGACAGAGAGGTCTTCCGTCTGCAGGTTCACTCCCCAGATGGCCGCAACGGCCAGAACTGAGCAGGTCCAAGGCCAGGAGCCAAGAGCTTCTTTAGGTCTCCCACGTGGGTGCAGGGGCCCAAGCACTGCGCCTTCCACTACTGCTGTCCTAAGGGCAATATCAGAGAGCTGGATCAGAAGTGGAGCAGCTGGCACTCAAACCAGCGCCCACATGGGATACTGGCACTGCGGGCAGTGGCTTAACCTGCTACACCCTAGTACCAGCTCCAATAATCTTTTTCTTCTGCAAAAATGTCATCAATAGTTTTATGTTTTATGCTGTGTTTCTGTTGCTTAATGTTTGAATGATTCAAACATTATTCAAAATGTTTGAATTTTCATTCAAACATTACCTTGTAATGATTTATTTATTTGAAAGCAGAGTGATAGAGAGATCTTCCATCTACTGGTTCACTCTCCAAATTTCCATAACAGCTAGGACTATGCCAGGCCAAAGCGAAGCCAGGAGATGGGAACTCAGTCCAGGTCTTCCACATTGAGTGGCAGAAACCCAAGTACTTGGCTGTCATCTGTTACTTCCCAGGTGTGTTTCCAGGACTCTGAATTGGAAGTGTGGAGTAGCTAGGACTAGAATGGGTAGTCTGATATAGGATGTAGGTGGCCCAAGTGGCAGCCTAACCCGATGTACCACAATGCCCACATCAATGCCTTTTTCTTTCTATTTTTGCATTGTTCAGTGCCTTTTAATTAATATGTATTTAATAAGAATTTCCATAGGATCAGGGTCAATTCCTGCTACCCAGCTTACTTTCATTGTTAGTAAGAAGGTTCCAATGTCATACAAGCCCTGAAACTGAAGCAGTTGGCTACCAAGAAGCCATTACCCTTTTTGGCTGGAAATTGGCTGATAGAGTAAGAATTGATTCCAGAATTATTGATGACTTGGCTCTCCCCAGTTTTCATGGGGTGTTCTACTGAACACCACATCATTAATTTTCTTGTGTCTGCTTCCATCAGTGATTAATAATCCTCTGCTTGGAAAGGGCATCCTTGCACCTGCCAAGTGCTGAGTCATTGCTGAGTCATTTGTCTCAGTAGAAATCCGTTCCTACTTTTACTTAGTGCCTGGAAAGTGAGCTTCAAGAGCTCTGCAGATGCAGCTTGCACACAGTGTCTTAATTATTTTTTAAAGATTATTTACTTGAAAGGCAGAGTTACAGAGAGGCAGAGGCAGAGAGAGAGGGAGAGAAAGGGAGAGAGAGAGAGGTCTTCCATCTGCTGGTTCACGCCCCAGATGGTCGCAACAGCTGGAGCTATGCCAATCCGAAGCCAGGAGCCAAGAGCTTCTTCCGGGTCTCCCATGTGGGTGCAGGGGCCCTTACTATGCTCTTAAACATTTTTTTAAGACTTATTTATTGGCCAGCGCCGCAGCTCAATAGGCTAATCCTCCACCTGCGTCGCTGGCACGCCGGGTTCTAGTCCCAGTAGAGGCGCTGGATTCTGTCCCGGTTGCCCCTCTTCCAGTCCAGCTCTCTGCTGTGGCCAGGGAGTGCAGTGGAGAATGGCCCAAGTGCTTGGGCCCTGCACCCGCTTGGGAGACCAGGAGAAGCACCTGGCTCCTGGCTTTGGATCAGCGCGATGCGCCAGGCACAGCAGCCATTGGAGGGTGAACCAATGGAAAAGGAAGACCTTTTTCTCTGTCTCTCTCTCTCTCTCACTGTCCACTCTGCCTGTAAAAAAAAAAAAGACTTATTTATTTATTTGACAGAGGAAGATACACACATACACACACACACACACAGAGATCTCCCATTTGCTGGTTCACTCCCCAAATGCCCACAACAACCAGGGCTAGGCCAGGCCAAAGTAGGAGCTTGGAACCCCATTAGGGTCCCCCATGTGGGCAGCAGGGGCCCAAGCAAATGGGCCATCATCCTCTGCTTTCCTAGGCGCATTAGCAGGGAGCCATTTCCAAAGTGGAGCAGCCAGGACTCTGATGTGGAGCGTTGCTATTGCAGGTACACCTCCTATGTCACACTGCCCGCCACAAATTTTATTTTTTAAATATTTATTTATTTTTTGAAAGTCAGATTACAGAGAGAGAGAGAGAGAGAGAGAGAGACAGATCTTCCATCTGCTGGCTCACTCCCCAGATGGCCCCAACGTCCTAGGCTGGGGCAGGCTGAGCCAGGAGCCAAAAGCTTTATCTGGGTCTCCCACATGGGTGGCAGGAGCCCAAGCACATGGGCCACCTTCCACTGGTTTTCCAGGCTCCCATGTGGGATGCCGGTACACCACAGCACTGCCCCACCCCCCTAAATTATGTATTATCCTATAGTTCTATGGTCACAAGTCCCACGCAGGTCTTCCTGGGCTAAGATCAAAATATTTTTAGGGCTCTATCCCTTTCTGGAGATTCTGAGGGAGATTTTGTTTCCTAGTCCATTCTAGCTTTTACATGCAACCCTGTTCCTTGGTTCACATTCCTTTCTCCATCTTTGAAACCAGCTGTGTTGTGACTCAGAGGGTTAAGCTGCTGCCCGCAATGCTGACACCCCCAGGTATCCCATATGAGCATAGGTTTGAGTCCCGGCTGCTTCATCTGATCCAGCTCCCTGCTAATGCACCTGGAAAAGCAGCAGCAGATGTCCCAAGTTCTTGGGGCCCTGTACCCACCCAGGAAACCAGGAAGAAGTTCCAGGCTCATGGCTTCTGCCTGGTGCAGCCCTGGCCGTTTTGGCTATTTGGGGAGTGAACCAGCAGATGGAAGATCTCTCCGCTCTGTCTCTCCATCTCTCTCGCTGTAACTCTTCCTTTCAAATAAATAAATCTTAAAGCAAACAAACTACAAAACCATTCATGTGGGCGTGGGTGTTGTGGTGCAGTGGGTTAAGCTGCCACTTGGGATGCACACATCAGATATTGGAGAGCTTGAGATTGAGTCCTGCCTCCATCTCTGCTTCCAAACAGGTTTCCTACTAATGTGTCTGGGAGGCAGCAGAGGGTGGCGCAAACACTGAGTCCCTGCCACCCACACAGGCAACTCCGATGGAGTTTCTGACTCTGGGCTTCAGCTTGGCCCAGTCCCAGCTGTTGTAGGCATTTGGGACATGAACCAGTAGATGGAGGGTCTCTCTCTCTCTCTCTCTCTCTCTCTCTCTCTCTCTCTTTCTCTCCCCCCTTCCTCCCCTTCCCCCATATTTCAAATAAGAATAAACAAACATAAAACATATTTTTTTAAAAGCCTAGCCATTGCAACTTTCTGACCACTCTTCTATAGCCACAGCCCCTCTGAGTGACTTGTGCCTCCATCTCCCGCTTCCAAGGACCCCTGTAATGGCATTGGGTTCACCTGGATAATACAGGCTATCTCCAGTAATGAGGTCAGATGATTAGCAATCTTAATTCCTTCTGCAGCCTTAATTCTCCTTTGCCATGTAACCTGACATGGTCACAGGTTCTGAGGATTAGGAGGTAGACAGCATTGGGTGGTAGGCGGGAGGAGGAGATGGGGGGTGGGGGGAGGGTGGCACTAGTCGGCCTTCTGCATCTGTATTGAACTGACTTCTCTACCTACCCACTCCTGTATAAAAATTCACTTTGCTTCTATTTTTAAATTCACTTCAGGATTCTTTTACTCCGTATTCATGTGTAGTGTTTGACTCCCAACTGAACCAGTTTTAACAGCTTTCTCAGTTCCCTTATAGAGAATACAAAAAGTCTTTGATATGTGTTTGATTTTAATGTAATAGAAAATAATTCTTATTTTATAAATACATGTATTAAAAAGCAATATTTATCATAAGCTAACTATTTTCTTTTTTTTTTTTTTTTTTTTTTGACAGGCAGAGTGGACAGTGAGAGAGAGAGACAGAGAGAAAGGTCTTCCTTTGCCATTGGTTCACCCTACAATGGCCGCCGCAGCTGGCGCGCTGCAGCCGTTGCACCGCGCTGATCCGATGGCAGGAGCCAGGTGCTTCTCCTGGTCTCCCATGGGGTGCAGGGCCCAAGCACTTGGGCCATCCTCCACTGCACTCCCTGGCCACAGCAAAGAGCTGGCCTGGAAGAGGTGCAACCGGGACAGAATCCGGTGCCCCGACCAGGCCTAGAACCTGGTGTGCCGGCACCGCAAGGCGGAGGATTAGCCTATTGAGCCGAGGCGCCGGCTCCACCAATACCATTTTTAAAGATTAAATAAAAATGTTAAGCAATCTGCTTATAACTCTTCACAAGGACACTGGAAAGGAGAGTTCTCCATTCTGACATATAGCAGCTACCTCAGCTCTGTTCTCTTTCATCTCAAACACCTCAAACCACTCTTAGAGGAAAAACTTACTGTAAACTTTACCCTACCTATTGAAACACAACCACCCAATAGATAAAAATTTCCAGTCTAGAACCAACAAGAAAATGGGAGACAATGAACTTGATGCTTCCATGTTATCAATACCAAATCCTTTTCATTGGTTCCTTCATGACAAAGGAGCTGGACAGCAACTCTGTGGATTGGGATTGTGCTCTCTAGCTGTGTGTGTGTGTGTGTTTTAAAGACTTATCCATTTATTTGAAAGGCAGAGTTACAGAGAGGCAGAGGCAGAGAGATCTTCCATCTGCTGGTTCATCCCCCAGTTGGCTGCAACAGCCGGAGCTGTGCCGATCTGAAGCCAGGAGCCAGGAGCTTCTTCCTAGTCTCCCATGTGGGTGCAGGGACCCAAGGACTTAGAACATCTTGCACTGCTTTCCCAGGCTGTAGGAGAGCTGGATCAGAAGTGGAGCAGCAGGGACTCAAACAGACACCCATATGGGATGCTGGCACTGGAGGCTGCGGCTTTACCTGCTATACCACAGTGCTGACCCCTCTAGCTGTGTTTTAATCATAACAAAATCTCAGGTGTGGTTCAGGCATTTGGCATAGCAATTAAGACACTGGGATGCCCACATCAGATAGCAGAGAGCCTAGTTTAAGTCCTGGCCCCTCTGCTTCCAATAGAGCTTCCTGCTAATGCATACCCTGGGAAGTAGTGGGCAATAGCTTATGTAGCTGGTATCCCTGCCACCCATGTGGGAGACCTAGATGGAGTTCCTAGCTCCTGGCTTTGACCTGACACAACTCTGGCTGTTGTAGGCATTTGAGAAGTAAACCAGGAGATTTTTTTAAGTTGTTAGAAACCTGAAAAATTCTGTTTTGAGTGCTGAATGGTATTTAAATGAATTATATTTTTTATCAAAATCCAAAGTAATCATTTTTATATTTGTTTTCCTGTAATTTACAATTTTTCACCCTGCTATTAAATAAAATTATTTGTACTTTTAAATAGATTTTCCATGTTTTAGTACTTTTCATTATGAAAACAACATACACATGCATTAGAAAATCCAAGAACATTTAAAAAGCTCTACGCAACCCAAATTCTGTATATTCTCATAGATTGTTTAGTTGCTACATAGACCCCCAAACTGAAGATCAATACCCTTCCTTGTAAAAATGCAGATTTAATACTTTCAGGAGAAGAAAAATGATTTCACATATGACTTTTACATTATTCAGTTCTTAGCTATACCTTCTTGTACCTCATGAAGAAATCTATTAAGCCAATTAAAACTGTTTCAGAGGGGCTGGCATTGTGGCATAGCAGATTAAACCACTGCCTGCAATGCCGGAACCCCTTGTGGGCAACAGTTCGAGGCCCAGCTGCACCACTTAGGATCCAACTCCCTACTAATGTGCCTGGGAAAGCAGCAGAAGATGGCGCAAGGCTTCCCATGTGGGTGGTGAGCCAGGGTGTGCATTCGCAGGAAGCTGGGATCAAGAATGAAGCTGGAACTCCAACCCAGGCCCTCCCATTATGAAACGTGGGCATCCCATGTAGCTGCTTAACGCTAGACCAGCCTCTACCCTCCAGTACACACATACTTCCTAAACGGAGTGGGAGCTGGTCATCTAGAAACTTGTGTTATCTGGTGGCTCTGTTAGAGCGAAAGTAGACAGTGGAGAAGACAGGACAGTCAGAACTGAAAGAGGAACTTGCAACACAGTGGCAACAATCCCTGGGTTCATTCTCATCCAAGGCTCAGATGACTTTAAAGGCCTCTCAGAAGACCTAAACTTCTAAACAGATACTGCATAGTAATAAGAAACCCATTTTTAGCCAATATAGTGGGTGTAAAATTCTTTACTATTAAAGCACTGTGTCTTATTTTGCATATTAAGGAGTTTATTTTGGTCTGGTCTTTACTTAGCAGTGATTTTAGTACAATAATTTTCTTTTCTTTCTTTTTTTTTTTTTAAAGATTTTATTTATTTACTTGAAAGAGTTACAGAGGCAGAGAGAGAAAGAGAGGTCTTCCATCTGCTGTTTCACTCCCTAAATGGCCATAATGGCAGGAGCTGGGCCAATCTGGAGCCAGGAGCCAGGAGCTTTCTGGTTCCCCCATGTGGGTGCAGGGGCCCAAGTACCTGGGCCATCCTCCACTTCTTTCCCAGGCCATAGCCGAGAGCTGGATCAGAAGTGGAGCAGCTGGGACTAGAACCAGTGCCCATCTGGGGTGCTGGCACCACAGGCAGAGGACTAACCTGCTGCACCACAGCGCTGACCTCCTATCATTTTTAGAACCCTAATGCCTTCAGAAGCAGCCCAATGGAGTGAAATAGCTTATGAAAGTGCTCCAGAGAAACACAGGTTACTTCAACAGCTCTGTTCTTCACGTCAAGAGAAAGAGGGCCCAATATATGTCTCATCTAATCAAAATCCCAGAAGGCTGAAATATTAACAGAGAAAAGGGAATGCAGTTTGCATTCGACCACCTACTCTCATGAGTACATTAGAGCTCAAAGAGTACTCAAATCACTTAGGCCCTCTCCTTTGACAAAGGGGCGAACTATGGAGAGAAGTAAGAGGAGTCAAACCTTCAGTCTCACCAGGTGACCTGGAAGTGAGCCAATAGCTCACTGTCAAGAACAGCCTTCCAGCTTCCGATACCTGGAGCCCATGACAGGGACACCTTCTTAACTGGCCCCTCAAGGTATTACCAAATGTGCTACTCCCACTTGTGTTCTTCACTCACCAGTTACTTGGCAC
This sequence comes from Lepus europaeus, assembly GCF_033115175.1. Classification (NCBI taxonomy): domain Eukaryota; kingdom Metazoa; phylum Chordata; class Mammalia; order Lagomorpha; family Leporidae; genus Lepus; species Lepus europaeus. Next base: position 56,553,751 of record NC_084842.1, read on the forward strand.
GAGAACTGTATTAGAGTCCAAAGAGTTCAAAATCTGTGTGCACAATTTGGGCTCTTCCAAGACAGCACAAATGTCATCTATACGTGTGTATGCAATTCTGTGCATGTACATATATATGTACACACATGTACATGTTTATAAATATGCACACATGTATACATCAACAGAAGAGGGCTTTCATCTGCTAGGTTAGTCCCCGAATGCCCACAACAGTCAGGAACTGGGCTATGCTGAAGCCAGGGCATAGGAACTCCATTCAGGTCTTCCACATGAGTGGCAGGGGCCCAAGTGCTTGTGCTGCCTTCCCAGGGTGGATTACAGCAGGAAGCTGCATTGGGAATGAAGGTGGGACTCAAACCCAGGTACTCTAGACATGGGATGCAGGCATCACTAGCGGCAGCTTAACCCACTGTGCCCCAATGCCTGCCCCTTCAATTCTATTATTGAAATTATTTCTTAGTTAATTTCTTCATTGAAAGAAAATTCTGGGGTGGGTTTTGTGGCACAATAGGTTAAGCCTCTGCCTGGGACTCTGCATCCCATATTGGAGTACTTGGTTTGAGTCCCGGCTACTCCACACTTCTGATCAGCTTCCTGCCAACGTGCCCAGGAGGCAGCAGAAGATGGCCCAAGTATTTGGGTTCCTGCCACCCATGTGGCAGAACTGAATGGAGATCCTGACTCCTGGCTTTGACTTGGCTTAGCCCTGGCTGCTGCAGGAATTTAGGAAATGAATTAGTGGGTAGAAGATCAATCTCTCTCTCTCTCTCTCTCTCTCTCTCTCTCTCTCTCTCTTTCTCGGTGTCACTCTGCCTTCCAAATAAACAAATAGATCTTAAGGAAAAAAAATAAAAGTTTAGTAGTTTGAGAGGAAAACTTGAACATGGTTCAACAAACCCCAGAAAAGAGTCCATATCGTGTTAATTATTATTATGGGTTGCATCTACAAGCCCAGGAATGCCAAAGATTGCTGACAAATTACCAGAAGCTAAGAAGAGGCAAAGAAAGATTCCTGTAAAGTTTCCAAGAGGAGAAAGAATGGTGCTGCCAACACCTTAATTTCAGGTTTCTAACTTCTAGAAAGACGAGACGATAGATTTCTGTTTTTTTTTTTGTTTTGTTTTGTTTTGTTTTGTTTTCAGCCATGTGGTTTGAAACACCTTGCTACAGCAGCCCTAGAGAGTTAATACAATTGTTCATCTTTTGGAATTGGATTATAATAGAATAGTCAGAGGCACTTCTGTTCTTAGTTTAAATTTGTGTTTATTCTTTTTTTTTTCTTTTCCACTTATGATGGGAAGACAAAAGGTGACCAGAATTTCCTGTTTATTTGTAAAATTCAAGGCTGGCAGAGTGAGTAACAGCAAATAAAAACCAAACAAAGGAGAAGGTAAATATGTGTTTTAATTTAATCCAAGAAAATAAAGCATTTGCTGTGCAGTGTGGCTTATTGCCAGGGAAGTTGTTGGGAAAACAATTATAAGTACATTAAAAATGACATTTATAGAATACCCATCAAATTATTTGTGGAATATATTTAAAATTAAATTTTCATTTCCAATCCCAATACCAAAGAGCATCATTAATATTGTTTATGATATTAATTATGTGAAGTCAGCAGAGAATGGCAGGCTTGCAAATAAATTGACAATTTAAATAGAAACTCCTCACTCTGAAAAGTTTAAAAGATGCTTTGAAATTCTGCTTCAAATAGAGGGGAAATATTGAAGACTCACAGAGGTTTCTAAAGCCTAACGCTTTACTCAATTCATCTTCAAGAGGGTAAATTTCCCTTTAAGAATAAAAGATTTATTTTATTTATTTGAAAGGCAGAGTGACAAAGCAGAAGAGACATGACGAGATCTCTCATCTGGTGATTCACTCCCCAAATGACAGCAATGGCCTTGGGGGCACTGGGCCAGGCAGAAGCCAGGAGCCTGGAACGCCATCCATATGGGTACAAGGGCCCAAGCACTCGGTCCATCTTCCGCTGTCTTCCTGGGCACATTAATGAGGAGCTGAATCAGAAGTGGAGCAGCCAGGATTTGAACCCTGTTCCTATGTGGGATTCCGGTGTCGCAAGTAACGGTTTAAACCACTGCACCACAACTAATCAGTCCCAGATTAAAACATTTCTTCACGTCCTGTCACATCATAAAACAAAACATACCCCCTTAGCCTCTATTCATTTATATGGAGAACCAAGAATGCCCAAGTCAGATTCCTTTGTGCATCAACAACCTCTCTGTTCGACTGAAAACACAAAATGTTAAAGGGGATACTGAGGCTCAAAATAAGCAAAACTGAGTTAGACTTGCTGGTAACACACATTTATTTAGGAATGAAAGAGAATATAGACTAGACAGTAACATGTCTTACCCCCTAAAAACACTCCTGCAAAGATACAGTCAGAGGGGCTGGCGCTATGGCGCAGCGGGTTAACACCCTGGCCTGAAGCGCTGGCATCCCATATGGGCGCTGGTTCGAGATCCGGCTGCTCCACTTCCAATCCAGCTCTGTGCTGTGGCCTGGGAAAGCAGTAGAAGATGGCCCAAGTCCTTGGGCTCCTGAACCTGGGTTGGAGACCCAGAAAAAGCTCCTGGCTCCTGGCTTCGGATCGGCACATCTCCAGCAGTTATGGCCAACTAGGGAGTGAACCATCGGATGGAAGACCTTTCTCTGCCTCTCCTCTCTCTGTGTAACTCTGACTTATAAATAAATAAATACATAAATAAATAAATCTTAAAAAAAGACAGGATAACAAACAAAACATAATACACACTCTCCTCTTCACAAATTCTAAGGCATTATGATCATTTCTTCCTGCTAGATGAGTTTGCTCAACATCTACTATGTCCTGGGGACATGGCTTTTTTTTTTTTTAAAGATTTATTTATTTAAAGGCGGCATTAGAGGGAGAGAAAGATCTTCCATCTGCTGGTTTACTCCCCAAATGGCCACTACAGCAGGGGCTGGGCCAGGCCAAAACAAGGGGCCAGGAGCTTCATTTGGGTCTTCCACATGGATGGTAGGGGCCATTCTCTGCTGCTTTCCCAGGCACATTCGCAGGGAGCTGGATGGGAAGTGGAGCAGCCAGGACTACAGTTTGCCCAGATGAGATGCTGGCATTTTGGGTGGTGGTTTACTCCCCTAAGCCACAACACCAACCCCAGAGACACAGCATTGAAACAATCACAGGCTCTACTTTGCATGAAGCCTGCCTTATCCTGGAGAATGAGCACACACTGTTTAACGGTATGATCTATCAAGTTGCTTGAACTCTTAACCTTTATAATTGAAATAATAAATTATATCACGACTACACAACCAGAAGTGAATCTGATGATATCACATTTGTAAATACTATACCATATTTTATTTTATTTTATTTGACAGGTAGAGTTAGACAGTGAGAGAGACAGAGAGAAAAGTCTTCCTTCCATTGGTTCACCTCCCAAATGGCCGCCACGGCCGGTGCTGCGCCGATCCGAAGCCAGGAGCCAGGTGCTTCCTCCTGGTCTCCCATGTGGGTTCAGGGCCCAAGGACTTGGGCCATCCTCCACTGCCTTCCCGGGCCACAGCAGAGAGCTGGCCTGGAAGAGGAGTAACCGGGACAGAATCCCGACCGGGACTAGAACCTGGTGTGCCGGCGCTGCAGGTAGAGGATTAGCCTAGTGAGCCATGGCACCGGCCCTTATTTTATTTTTCTAAACCTTTAAAGAGCTTCTTTTTATTTATTTTCACTTTCTTTGAAAGGCAGCAGAATAGAGAGTCTTCCGTCTGCTGGTTCATTTCCCCAATGCCTGTGACAGCCAGGACTGGACCAGACTGAAGTTAAGAGCGCAGAACTCAACCTGAATCTCCTGTGTAGGTGACAGGGAGCCGAGTACTTAGACTGTGTTCTGCAGCTCTCCAGGGCATGAATGAGCAGAAGCTGAATCCGAAGCAGAAGAGCCAGGACTTGCACCAGGCACTCTGATATGGGATGCGGGCATCCCAACTGGTGTCTTAATTCTGCATTAAATGTCTCCCCAGGACTACATTTAAAAATCTGCATCTTCTGGGATCATTACGATAGTAATGGGGTACTATATACTGCAACAGCTGGGGCTGGACTGAGGCTGGAGTCAGGGGCTGGGAATTCGACCCAGGTCTCACGTGTATTGCAGGAACCCAATTGCCTGAGCCGTCATCTGCTGCCTCCCAGGCTCTGCATTAGGAGGAAGCTGGAATCAGGAGCTGGAGCCGAGAATGGAACCCAGGTACTCCGATATGGGATGTGCTATCTTTACTGCACTAAAAGCCCGCTCCTCAACTGAAACTCTTGTAGGCCTGCCCTCTATTTTCCCACAGACTGAATGTATCAGCTGGGATACTTAGTTGTAAGTAAAAGATATCAAAGGGTTCACCTGGGTTATGAGGCTTGGAGTCTGCATGAACAGAACAATGTCACCGATCTGCTCTGGGGTGGGTCCCAAGGAGCCACCATGCTGCTGCGCTCGGTCCAGATGCCACAACTTGAAGCCCCTCCACCACCCACCCTGAGCTCTGCTAACACAGAGATGCTGACCGCTCCTCAAGCCACTTGTATCTGCCACTTCCGCCGCCACCTGCTTCTGTACAGACTCCTCTCTGAGTGACAGCCGTGCATGCCTGGCCTAGTTGCCAGGACAGCTGAGAAAGGCTGTCACCAAGGTCTTCAGACTCCGGGCTAAGCTCCAAGGTGGGAGATACCTCACACTGAGGAAGGGGTCCCATGCAATGGTGCATCTCTCCTGTACTGGCTGTGCTGCAGGTTGGCCCCTGGTGCCTTGAGCAGCAAGCTTGTGAGTTCGGCATGGGCTTGAGACTTCGGCTGTCGGCAAAATGAACCAGCTCTGGTCCAGCGTGGTGGTTCAGTGGGTTCAAGTCCCAGGTGCTCTGCTTCCAATCCAACTTCCTGATAATGTGCCTGGGAAAGCAGCAGCAGATGACCTGAGTGCTTAGGCCCCTGCCACCACATGAGAGACCCAGATGGAGCTCCAGGCTTGGACACATGGATTTCAAAATTGCTTTGCCCTACAATTAACTTATTTTTTAATTCCATTTTTCATAAACTCTTTGGCGTACCCTCCTAGTCAGGGAAGAGCTATTTCCACAATTTAGAAACACCATGGAGAACTGAGTACTTTCCTTTTCTGTCTAGCAAACATAGAGTCAACTAGATGAAGGACATTTCCAGCTCAAACCTGCAAGTTATTTCTTTGGAAATATCGCCCCCCCCCCCTTCCCAATCCAGGACTAAAATTGCTTCCATGGAAAAATAAGAGCATCTCACAGAGAAAGGAAAATCAATTCCTGATATCTCTGGGATGCATTCCATCCTTGACTAAGTGACGGGAGAGAACAATGGCCATTTGGGAATCTTTTCTAGCCTGGACGAGGTTGGAGTCTCCCAGCACGGGCACCACTGAGCGACAATTGTACGGATAATTGTGTGGAATCTTAAAGGCATTTTCTGTGTAGTTTTTATCACAGAACAGCAAAAGTTTAGCAGAACCAAAAATACTTTTCTTTATATTGTTAAGCGGACTTGCGAGCTTTTCATCCATTCTTTGGGTAATGAAAAGCCAGTGCCATGTAATCACAATTTCCTAGGATTCTGAAAAACTCTTCAAGAGGCACATTGATGCCCCGTGAATGGAAACACTGTAGCACGCTTGGGACTGGCTCTGTTCTGAGGGTTCTCCACACTCTGTGCTCAAATCCGCGTTTTCAAAGCTTTCTTTTGTGTCCCAAACACCCAGACAGTCTGATTTCAACCATGCGTGTGCTCCTGCGTGAATACAGATGCTGTTTTGCTCTCTCTTTGGACGAGGAAACTTAAAGCCTATATTATTATACCAACAGTTGAAGTTTGACAAGAATTAGAATCCCAGTTTTTGTAAGGGTGAAAAATGGAACTCCTTAAAGTTGTATGGCCAACGGAAGTTTTTTGCCTTTCTTGTTCTAGATTTACTAAAACAAACAAACGAAAAACAAATGCCCTATAAAATGAGCTTTATTGGAAGCAGGGATAAGCACGGGGAGTTCTCACGGTGCTCATGTTTAACTGGGAGACACAGTAGCCCGCCTCTCCTGCTGCACATAGGAGGCTCTCCTTGGGAAGCACGTCACTCTTCCTGGGCCTCGGACGTGGCTGCCTCCCCCCCTTCCTTCACAGACGTCTCTGAAGCGTGTGCTTGTGTGTAGTCCTGAAGCACTCTCTGAGAGCCTCACTGATTCCAGGGAAAATGACTGCTTAGAGACGAAACTGGCTGGTGGTGCACTCGCAGATGTGTCCAGCTAACATTATTTACCACCACTGGTTGTGCACCAGGCGCCGTGCCAGGGAACCCTGCTCGGTGTCAGGGGTGACGTGAATAAACAGAGAGCCAGGGCCATGTCAAGAACTCATGTTTTTGTGTTGGAAGAGGCCTGGTTTTGGTTCTCCAAATAGGAGGTGGCTCTTCCTACCAAAAGGGAGAGCGGGTGGTGGCTTAATCACCCCCTTTCCATCCATACTGAATGCTTGGTGTGGGGTCCTGGTTCATCCATTTCTGAGCCAGCGTCCTAATGAGGTGCACGCTGGGAGGCAGCAGGTGCTGGCGCAGATACTTGATTGGGTTCTGGACTCCTTGTTTGGGCCTGGCCTAGTCCTGGCTGTTGTACATATTTGGGGATCAAATCAGCAAACAGAAGACCTCTCTCTCTCTCTCACCCACCTCAAATACAATGAAAACATTTTAAAATATTTATTTTATTTGAAAGTCAGAGTTAGAGAATGAGAGAGAGAGAGAGAGAGAGAGAGCGAAATCTTGCATCTGCTGGTTCACCCTCTAGATGACACAAAGGCTAGGGCTGGGCCAGGCTGAAGCCAGAATCTAGGATCTTCTTCTGGATGGATGCAGGGGCCCAAGGACAAGGGCCATTTTCTGCTGCTTTTCCCAGGCCATTAGCAGGTAGCTGGATTGGAAGTGGGGCAGCTGGGACTTGAACTGGTACCTATATGGGATGCTGGCATTGCAGGCAGCGGCTTTACCTGCTATGCCACAAAGACCAGCCCCAACAGATATATTTTTTTAAATTATAAAAAAGAGAGGGAGAGGTCAAGCCCTTGCAAAGACCAAGGTCATGATGTGGTCCCGGGGCAAGTCAGAGCTGCAGCCCCAGCAAGTCAGGCTTCTGGTGGGTAAGCAACCCCCAAGGGCCTGGAACTAGCAGCAAACGTGCCAGCACGTGGGGCAGGAGGCACCAGAGTCCTTCAGAACCCTGCCGTCCTCCCTGGCCACCTCTGGGAGGGTGACCCGTGGGATGTTACAATCTGTTGTTCGAGTTGCAGTCCAGGGTATGAGTGCAGTGACCTTCATCAAGTATAGCAGAAAGAACCCCTCCAAGGTATTGTATACAGAAACGTGAACCTGGCTCACCTGACCTGACACTAAACAGCCTGTCTCAAAAGGATGGCCCTAGGTACGTAGCCCCCAGCACCAGACCGTTCGCAGCTATCTCAGTCTGGATGTACTGTGTGTGATTCCAGTGTGCGTGAAGCATCTTACGTGTTATCCTGGATGCAACCGTCCAACTGCCAGATTTTGGTTATATAGGATCCATCAGGGTTTTGTGGAAAAGAAATAAATGACAGATAAGCTGAGGATCTGGAGAAGAGACTTTGAATAATGCAAGCAGGTGGGCAGGAGAAATTGGTCCCATTGCTCTGGTCAATGTCGTGCTGGTGAAGTGGTGGAAGGCGTGAGAGAGGAAAGGGGTTGGGTCTGCCCTAAGTAGCTTCTGACCCACGGCTTCCAGGTGAGCATACGACATGAGGGCAGCGGTGCTCAGGAGAGGGCCTGGGGTCCTGTGGTTCACAGGCAAGGCTGGCCCGTACCAGGTTAGGATCGTGTTCTCTCCGGAACTCCACTACTTGGATCCGAATTCCAGCCCTCTCTCTCTCAGCAACCTCATCTGCATAGGAGCAATGGCTGCCATATCTGTCTCATAAGAAAGGGGGAATTAAATAACTTAAAATACCTAAAGCATTGAAGGTAAGTTATGTATGTAGAAATTGGCTACTATTGTCCAATACTATTGTGGCATTCAGCAATACATTAGTCATTTCAGACTGTTTAATAATTTTTTTTTGACAGGCAGAGTGGATAGTGAGAGAGAGAGAGACAGAGAGAAAGGTCTTCCTTTTTGCCATTGGTTCACCCTCCAATGGCCGCCGCAGCTGGCGCGCTGTGGCCTTCACATCGCGCTGATCTGAAGCCAGGAGCCAGGTGCTTCTCCTGGTCTCCCATGGGGTGCAGGGCCCAAGCACTTGGGCCATCCTCCACTGCACTCCCTGGCCACAGTACAGAGCTGGCCTGGAAGAGGGGAAACCGGGACAGAATCCGGCACCCCAACCGGGACTAGAACCCGGTGTGCCGGTGCCGCAGGTGGAGGATTAGCCTATTGAGCCGTGGCGCCGGCCCTGTTTAATAATTTTTGAAAGTGGCTAATCTATGTATTTTTATGTCAATGATTGTGAGATAACCCACTAGTTAAAATTCCTAACTCCCCAACCACTCTAGAAAAATGGAAATTGGCTGTACCAAGATTAAAAACCTGTCTTCATATTTGAGGATGTTCCAAACCTAGAATCATATAGTCTGTTTTTTATGAATTTGACATATCAATATTTTACTTCTTATTATTCATGTGAATATAATTCACACTAACTGAAGAAATAGAATTTAGGCCATTGCGTGAAATAAAGGCACATTGTATTTTCAAGTGAAATGACAGTTGTTGACCACCAGGGGGCAGTCCACTCATAGAAACCAAATACAGACACCAAGAGTAAGTACCTTCTAACTTTGAAACACACACACACACACACACACTTTAAATTAGCACTTCAATAAAATTGTTGCTAGAGCTGTAACCACATAACAGAGCTCGCCCCCCTGTTCCTGCATTCTGGTAGATAAGCAATCACGTCAGGGAAGAAAGCAGAAGGTGGTACTGCCAGGTAAATGAGGCACCGGGGTGGCTGGGGCGTCATCTACAAAGTGAATTGGACCAAGGCTAAGTTCGTTGCACTGAACAGGGCTTCAGAGCAAGGGGACTAGTGACAAGTAGCGGGGTTATTAAGGCTTCACATGTACAGCACATGGATGGTCAACAAACAAGGGCTGGTGCTGTGGCTCAGGGGCTTCAGCTGCCACTTGCAACACTGGCATCCCATTGTGCAGTGCTGGTTTGGATCGAGTCCCAGTTGCTCCACCTCCTGTCCAACTCCCTGCTAATGTGCCTGAGAAAGCAAAGAAAGATGACCCAAGATCTGGGGCCCCTGCACCCATGTGGGAGACCTGGATGGAGTTCAAGACAAATGAATCTTTGAAGAAATGTTTGGGTTCTTTAAAAAAAAATTCACTTTATTTATTTGAAAGGCAGAGAGTTACAATGAGAGAGAGAGAGAGAGATTGTCCATCTGCTGGTTCACCCTCCAAATGTCTGCAATGGCCAGGGCTAGGCCAGGCTGAAGCCAGGAGTCTGGAGCTCCATCCAGGTCTCTGACATGGGTGACAGGGGTCCAAGTACTTGGGCCATCCTCTGCTGCTTTCCCAGGCACATTAGCAGGGAGCTAGATAAGAAGTGGAGCAGCCAGGGCTCAAATCAGTGCTTATATGGGAGGCCGACGTCACAAGGCAGGAGCTTAACCTACTGTGCCATCACGCCAGCCCCTCCGTGAACTTTTTGAAGTGACTTTGTATATGTGAGAAAGTTTGCAAAATCTCTGAAGGGCTAATATTTAAGGCATAAAGAAGAAATACAGTCAAGTCAGAGCGATATGTTTTCTGCAATGTAGGACATGTATCATATATAAACAGGGCTTTACCAATATGAGGCACTTTTCAAACTGTCTCCCAGTAAGACCCTCCTCAGAAGGGATTTTGCAAGGGTTAAATGAGAAACTCCACAGCAAACACTCGGTGTGTGCCCCAGCATCAGAGCGAGTATGCAGTGAGTGACAGCTACTATCGAACAACCTGATCCTCACAGCAGCCCTGTGGACTGCACATTGTCCTTGTCTCATGGCCAGATTGTAGAAAACCGAGGCCCAGGAGGCCACCCAGCTGGAATGTCAGAGCCTGGCCCCTGAGCTCCCCTGTGTCTTGTCCTCTGCCAGTGCATGGTCCAGGCCACTGTTCACAATAAATATGAGCAGTAGCATCAGGAGGAATTGGGAGGAGGCCACTCCTTAGAGATACCCAATTGCTGCCTTTCCACCCTCCTGGACCCAGCCTTGAAGTCTCTCAGCCACAGGCGCTCCCGCAGTGCCCAGTGTAGAACAGAGGATGCCGGCGTTTGCCGTGCAGAACGCTCCGGGGAGTTTTTCCGTTTGAACTCAGCTCAGACCCTAAAGCAGTGCCATTCTACCGGAATGTCCTGTAAGGGATTCTTCCTCTTGCACTCCACCCACAGAGAGTGTGCGTGAATCTGGAACTCAAAGCCAGGTCCTCCAACTCCAAAAGCAAGCTCTTTCCAAGGCCCCAGCCAGCGTCTGGGGGTGCTCGTTCCAGCTGTAAAGGCCGCAGTTCCAAGTGGGCACCAATTACAGAAATCACAGCTGGGAAACCACGGTGGAAGACGGCCAAAGCGGTGGACTGCCAGAGCAAGGGAGGAGTCACCTGGGGAGGAGGGCTACTGCCTGTGTGCTGGCTCCCCTGACCACGGGACGGGGAGCTGTGGCGGCAGGAAGTGGCCCCTGTCTGAATACAGAAGTGAGCAGGTGCCCAGTGACTCCACGGAAGAGAGGGATTCATGAGCATGGAGGCAGCTCTGCTGATGATCACAACTGCACGGAAATGTGTGCCTCTGAAGCTGAGAACCGTTTGGTAATGTTTGTTCTTATTAAGAACCACAATAAAACCACAGAACCAAGAATAAATCTAGGCCAGCGCCGCGGCTCAACAGGCTAATCCTCTGCCTGTGGTGCCGGCACACCGGGTTCTAGTCCCGGTTGGGGTGCCGGGTTCTAGTCCTGGTTGCTCCTCTTCCAGTCCAGCTCTCTGCTGTGGCCCGAGAGTGCAGTGGAGGATGGCCCAAGTCCTTGGGCCCTGCACCCGCATGAGAGACCAGGAGAAGCACCTGGCTCCTGGCTTTAGATCAGCGCGATGTGAAGGCCACAGTGCGCCGGCTGCGGCGGCCACTGGGGGGTGAACCAACAGCAAAGGAAGACCTTTCTCTCTGTCTCTCTCTCTCACTGTCCAGTTGCCTGTCAAATAAATAAATAAATAGAATAAATCTAAATGTGAATGCCTACTAGAATCCATTAACTGACCAGGCCAGCTTTGTGGCATATTTGGTAAAGTTGCTGTCTGCAATGCCAGTATCCCGTGTGGACGCCTTCGAGTCCCGGCTGTTCCACTTTCAATTCAGCTCCCTGCTAACGCATCTGTGAAAGTAGTGGAAGGTGGCCCAAGTCTTTGGGTCCCTGTACCCACATGGCAGACTGGATGGAGTTCCAGACTCTAAGCTTTGGCCTGACCAAGCCCTGGCCATTGCAGCCATTTGGGGGAGTGAACCAAAGGATGGAAAATCTCTCTCCTTCCCTCTCTGTTGCTCCCTCTCTCTGTGTAACTCTGCTACTCAAATTAACAAATAAATATTATTTTAAAAAAAAAAGAAAGAAAGGAAAGAATCCACTGACTGAAACATTTTACTAGTCCAGCTAATGGATATCCCCTTGGCTCTGAATTCATCTGCGATGAAAACACAGGTCACTAATGTCAACAGATCCTGAAAAGTGCAGGTCAAATTCTCTCTCTCTCTCTCTTTTTTTTTTTTTTTTGACAGGCAGAGTGGACAGTAGAGGGAGACAGAGAGAAAGGTCTTCCTTTTTGGCGTTGGTTCACCCTCCAATGGCCGCCGCGGTAGGCGCGCTGCGGGCGGCGCACCGCGCTGATCCGATGGCAGGAGCCAGGTGCTTCTCCTGGTCTCCCATGGGGTGCAGGGCCCAAGCACTTGGGCCATCCTCCACTGCACTCCCTGGCCACAGCAGAGAGCTGGCCTGGAAGAGGGGCAACCGGGACAGGATCGGTGCCCCGACCGGGACTAGACAGATTCTCTAGACAATCATAAAACACAGGTCCCTTTTCGTTATCTGCCAGGGACACTCCTCCAGGCCCTCTCCTTATCCCCCATCCCCAGTGCAGCAGCCACAGCCTCCTGCGGGCGGATCAGCCTGGGGTAGCAAGCCCTGGTCAGAACCGCCCAGGCCGTTCTGAAGATCCAGTGCAACCTTGCAGACACCCTGGCAGGGTTATGGCGCCCTGTGCAGGCTGACGTTGGAGAGAGAGAGGCCCCCGCCCCCCTCCGGTGATTCCTCCTCAGTTTCCCCAGCAAGTGCTCAGAATTTGTCTCTAGAGGGTGAAGTACGTATGAGCTGTGTCACAGACCAAGCTTTCCCTCTACAAAGCTGCCACAAGGAAACCCCACTCTGTGAACTCCTGGGTAGGTTTCTTGACGCCTGTGGTGTCTCAGATGTGGGGGTCCTTTCTCTGGCTTGCGTGCAGCTCCTGTCTAAGTTTGGGGCTCTGTAAGTTCCGTCTTGCGTTTAACCATCGCCTTTTTTTGCAGTGTGCTGCCCCATACGGGATCAGCTCACGAAGTCTTTTCTTAAAAAAAAAAAAAAAAAAAAAAAAAAAAAAAAAGGCCCTGGGCTTCTCACTTTGGAGGAATAAAGCCCAAAGAACAAAAGGTTTGGGCGGGTGACAATGGACCCTGTCAGTTAGACTAGGTGAAGCTGAAGCCAATGAATGCTTCCCTGAGGAAGATGGAACACGGTGCGGGAGAGAACCCGAGGCGGCAGCAACGCAGGACAATGGGAGTGACACCGATTGTACACAGAGACCGTGAGGAGCTGTGCACCAGCTGAGCACGCCCTCATAAAGCGCCGCACAAAGGCCTGCTCCTGGCTCACCCGAGGACCCCAGTGACCAGAATTCCCAGGAAAAACTCATGTGTCACTCCAGCAGGAGTGCCCTGACCGGCACTGACCACCAGGCTGGACATTCTTCCAGGGTGGTCGCCAGTGGCGAGGGCTAGGAATGCCCTTGGGGTCTTGGTTGAACAAAGGAAAAAGAGGTATACCTAATGCACACTCCTGTTTTAACATTTGTATCACAAAGGAAAGGATGGCTTGGGTGGATTCAGAGGGTGGCACTTCCTCCGTTGGTTTGGGGGGCGGACTGTGTGTGCGTGTGCGTGTGTGTGTGTGTGCGCGCGCGCGC